>NC_137797.1:28229505-28767005 GCF_963383645.1 Muscardinus avellanarius | reverse complement strand
TCCAGTGGCTCCTGGGCCACAGGACTCTGTTTTCCACTGGGTTGGCCCTGGCTGTGGGACAGGGTCTCTGTCAGAAATCTCACCTAGCAGTCCGCTGAGTACCCCTGCCTTTTGCTCCGGTCTTCCATTAGGCTTGGGAGCTAGTTTTTTAGCTTTCTCTCTTCCCTCCACTAGATTCTTGCTGTATGTGTTCTTAGCCACTGTCCAGGGTGGAGGCCATGGCTCAGCTCCGTGCCTCCTGTGTGAGCCTCAGATGCCTCAATTCCTGAGCCTGCTGGAGTGGCCGTCTCTTGCTGCAGCCTGACCTCCAGCGGGTCCTCCCCATGGACCCTGTGCCCCAGACGGCTTGGCTGTGCTCTTTGGCACAGTACCCGGAGTTCCGGCTGGTCTGTTTCCCTCCACCCATGGCTCCAGGGCTCAGGAGCTGGCCTTGAGTGACTGGCCCAAGTTTCATCAGCTGCCCTCCTCAGATGCACTCTGGCTCTTAGGTGTATACTCGGACACATCTGAAGTTACTAAGCTGTAATGGCAGACGTGTTACATTTGTAAGAGGTTAACTGGAGAAATTTCTAGGTGGAATTCTCCTAGCGTCCTCCTGTCATGCCACGTAGCTGAGCCTCCTCTGCCTAAGTCGTGTTGGTCTCAGTTTATCTGGCCTGTGGCCTGCCCAGCTGCCCCACTGTGGCTGAGCAGTGTCAGCCTTGTGGCATTGTGTGCGCTAAGTGCACAGTGGGTGTGTGTCCACAGCAGGACCCTCCCTCTGGTGGGGGATCTGCAGAGAGCCCAGATTAATGTGTATCCAAGCGTCACCCTTCATTTATGTGTGTCCTCCCCTGCATGTATTGAGGACCACACATGCCAGACACTGGGTGGACATGAAGGGACTCCAGATCAGCTGAGGGCCTTCACCCATTCATTCATTCATTCATTCATTCGACAAATACTGGAGTATTGACCATGTGATAGATACTCGGTGCTGGGTTATAACAGTCCCTGCTGTCTCGCAGCTCACTGTGTTCTAGTGAGGAGAGGATTAAGGCCGGAGAGAAAATGAGCAGGTGAGTAAATAAGTTACCTGGTGGCCGTGAGTGCCATGAAGGGAACCTGTGGTGGTGAAGGTGGCCAGGGAAAGCTGCTCTGATGTGGGGACACTGTGGAGACCTGACTTCATGGCAGAGTGGACCCAGGAACGCAGGTGGGAGCACGGGTGATTGTGACTAGACGAGACCTTCCCTCACGAGACTCGTCACCCCGACTCAGCGCAGGCTCAGGCGCCGCCGCCGGCTGAGCTTCCGCCGTAGCACGTGCGTTCGTGGACATGGGATTAAAAGTCCTGGGTTCCACGCGGGAAGGCGCTTCATTTTTACTTCTGTTTACAGTCCTGATAAGAATGATCAAAGGTCCTCATGCTCAGGCCTTCTGCAGGCAACAGTGTTCAGCTAGAATTTAGTTGTATTGCTTTTATTTTGTTGTTGTTGTTAACCAATTTTAACAGGTTCTTTCCATTGATAGCAAGTGAAGCTGCTTTCTATTTATACATTTCCTGTTAAAAATACATAATTTTTATTTAGGCAAAAATGAGTCCACATGCTCCTCAGGCTTCTTCCCATTTCGCAGAGCAACAGGGGCCCAGGCTCCCATCGCAGGTCAGGTGGCAGCAGTTTCGCCCATTCAGGTTATGCGCAGGGACAGGAACTGGTAAAGTTTATTAGTGGAGTGATTTAAGTTTATAAGTTTCCTAGATTTTAAACACATGTATCCGCTGCCATAACAGTAAGCGGCCTCTGGGATTAGGGAACTTGGGAACTGGGAGGGACTTACAGATGTCTAAGTTTTCTCTGAGAAAACAGAGGCCTAGGAGATTAGTCAATTTACCCACGACACACAGTTGGTTGATGTGATTTATTGCTGGGGCTGGAATCCTAGCCTCTCAGCTCTTGATTTAGGACTTTTCCCGTCTCACAAGGCTCCCCATTGGTCTGAAATGGAATCATATTATGTTGTAGCGTTAATAATTGAAAGAGGCTTTAAAAAATGTACTAATGTATTTGTTTCATTTTAAGATAAAAATTTTCAAGGCCTTTTAGAGGTATAGTAGGATGAGATTTTACTAAGATATTTTACTTTTATTAATGCTAATTTTAATCATTTAAAAAAGAATTATGATAGTTGAGTACTGCATCTTATCAGAAGATTCCTCCTTCCAGCTTCCGCAAGGCTTACATAAAGGAAGAGCGGAAGACTTTTATTGAGTATTTATGGGACTGATGAAATAATGCATCTGTTGGCAGCTAATTGCCGCTCTTTCTAGGAATAGCAGACCATGTGACAGGTCTTGCCCCAGCAGGATGCCTCTATTTTACTTTAAAAATGGATTTCATGGTTGTTTGGCTTAGAAGGTCTGACTGTGACTCCCCATCTCCTGTGGATGTAGGGACCACCTGGCTACATCAGTCACTCTATTGACCACCAGACTTGGTGCAGCTCAGCGTTTCTCAACCCTTCCTGTGCACGGGTATCATCTGGGGAACTTTACTGACACCCAGGCTCCGCCTGAGGCCAATCCATTGCAAAATCTCTGGAAGTGAGTTGTGGGCAGTGGTATTGCAGACACGTGCACACCCATGTGTATACACACAAACGGGTGCAGGCACGGGCACGGGCACGGGTGCCTCATCACTAGGCCACTTTAAAGTACAGCCAGGGATGAGAATCTGGGGATCTGGGCACCTGCTAGGTGAATGGCTCCTGCTCACTTACTGCTCCCCAAATATGGGCCCCACAGTTATTGTTTTCAGGTGGGAGGAGGGGAGGGTGGTAGAGGTGTTGAAAGATATTAATTTGCAAATGTTTTTATTCCTTGAATTTCTTGAACACTGTTTCTCAAGAATGTTCCAGGAAAAAAAAGAGTTAAATCCTGCTACATTGCCTGCTTTCCAAAGATGGCAAAAGATGAATTATAATAAACTTCACAGGTTATTATAAAATAAAAAAGAATGTTGCAGAATTTCAAACTCCATAAAGGTGTGACTCCATTACCAGCACTGAAATCTTTTGTGCCCTGTGGAGGTTTATGGGCTCGATGCACCTAGGAACAAAATTGGAAGGTGTCGAGTTAGCTACAGAATTTGAATTTGGGGCCTGTTTATATTGTGTGGCAATCACAAACTCCTACAATACTGTGTGCTTTGTGGATCGTACTGTGTCCACATAGAAATAAACACCACCAAAGAAGAAGGAGGTGGATGCCCAAAGTGAGCTGGAGGTGGCTTGAGCGTAGAAGAGAGAAGGGCTAGAGATGGCCACTGGAGAAGTGGGCCTGGCTCTTGTGGGGTGATCACAGAGGCCATCTTTCTCCCCGAAGTTTTGTTACTGATTAAAAATGAGGTTCAAGCCGGGCGTGGTGGCACACCCTTGTAATCCCAGCATTTGGGAGGCTGAGACTGGAGGATCCCAGTTCACGAACAACCTCAGCTACTTAGTGAGGCCCTCTGCAACTCGGTGAGACTCGGTTTCAAAATAAAGAATCAAAAATAGGGGCTGAGGGTGTATCTCGAAGGTAGAATGCCCCTGGCTTCCATCTCCAGTACCACAAAAACAACAAAACAAAAACAAAGAAAACTGAATGAGTTTCAGTCTTTTCTGTATCTCACGAAAAACCTTAGATAACATTTGTAAAAGAATGATCATATTTGTTGGAGACTTACTGTGTGCCAGGCACTGTTCTAAGTTTTTATTATTAATTCATTTAACCCTGATAACTTGATGAGGTAGGTGGTATTTTTACCCTTTACTGCATAGATGAGCCGGCATAGAGATCTTAAATAACTTGATTAAGATCATACAGTATGGTAAAGCCAAGTGTGAAATCCAGGCACTCTGACTTCAAGGCCTGCTCATTCATATATAAAACACTTTCTCATAATTCACTCCCCCCCCAATTCTGATGGTCCCAGGCTGCTCCAGAGCCCATCATTACTAGCCTTCATTCCTCTTCCCTCCCCAGTGTTGCCCAGAGACAGTCTGAGGGGCTTTCTTGCCTTCTTCCTGCCTACTGTTTTCAGATTCATTCCTGCTTGTTAGCTCCCTCTCCCCCATCTCTCATTTTATCCTTTTTTTTTTTTTTTTTTTCCTTCAGGGGAGTTAGCATCCAATGTGAGGCTACCTGGGGTCAAGGAGTAGAGTCTGAGCTTCTCCTATCTCAGCTGCTACCTTGAGATTAAAAGAAGACTCCGTCTTGGCTGTGACTGTGAGACAGTGTGTTGGTTCCTCTGATCTTGGAATCACATCTCACTTTTGCAGTTCTTAAATCATGCCATCAAAGCTATCAGCTCCAACAACCAGCTTTTCTGGTGGTGCTGTTGCAGTTTCAGCAAGTACTTAAGCAAGGTAGCATTCCCTCTTTATGGGCATGGTTCAAACTTGTAGGCCTCTGTTGTAGCGAGCTGTAGGAATGTTTGCTTTACTTAATTTTAATAGGCAGCTGTGTTTATACTTGTTCCTCAGCTTGGGCAGTAAGGAGTGGAGAGGTACATGATTCTTCAGAGGGCATTTTCCCAGCTTAAAAGGAAAGAGAGAGAGAGGAGAGAGAGAGAGAGAGAGAGAGAGAGAGAGAGAGAGAGAGAGAGAGAGAGAGAGAGAGAAAGAGAAAGAGTATGTTGTGCTTTTCCAAATAGTACATTTTAATTGAAAAGGAAGCATAACTTCTAGGAGAACTTTCGGGCAGATTTTAGTCCTAGGCTTTATTTTGATAATGTTATAAAAGAAACATTAACTCCTTGTAAGAAGTGCCAAGGTGACAATTCCTGGAAATGTTCAGGTTCTATTTTTGCTTAGTACTGTGGCAGAGAGGATGGCAACGGTGTTACCAAAATAATACTGCTGAGATGTCCTAAGTGGCGCTGAGAATACAGGAATAAACAAACTCAATTTCTTCTGTGCTCTCACTCAGTATTCAGTGCAGATGCTCCTGTGACCAGATGGGAGGGTGTTTTCTTTTCTCCTACCCACCAGTGGGGGGTTCTCTAGTTCAATTCAGTTCTGATACCACCTACCTAAAGGTGGCATCAGATCCCATAGGCTGAGGGCTGAGTCCCCAAGACTGCCCCCCCACTTCCTCTTGCTTTAAATGAGGGTCACCATGACTTCTTTCTTGGTTTCATTTATTTTGCTTGAACTTCACAGAGCAGAGGGAAACACTCTTGCCAGTTTATTATAGAGGATGAAGATGAAGAGATGCATGAGGCAAGGTGTAGGAGAAGGGGCATAGAGATTCCAAAGATTTTACAAGGTAGATGCCAGGAAAGGGGATGAAGACCAAATATGTATTTTATAATACCACAGTGGTAAATGAGAGGCTTGTGGTTTTACTTTTTAATTTTTTTTGTGGTGCTAGGGGTAAAACCCAGGACTTCCTGCATGCTAGGCAAGTACTCACCACTGAGCTACACCCTTGGACCTGACTCATGTTTTTAGAGCCAAAATTTAAGTCTTTAAAAGCATCTCTCAGTTCTGCCATAAGGAATATGGGTGCTGAGTGGTAATGATAAGGTTGTTAGCAGAGGATGACAAAGCAGGCAGAACGCATCTGCTAGGACCTGTCCTGTTCTAGAGCGGTGGCAGTCAGAGCCGGCATGGATCTTAGAGGCCTTTGCCTTATGATAAGGAAAGAAAAAGATATAACTGAGTCGAATGGTGCGTATATGGGTTCTTTGATTTAAACAGTAGAACTTTGTGCTAAAATAAACAGCAATAAAAAATTTCTCTGAAGTATACTGAGTAGTCCTCAATTATGAAGGAATAACTGAAATTACAGGGCTCAGTAAGGGCAGGAATGGAGCAAGAAGGAAGATTTAAGGTCATTGGAAGACCATCGCCAAGCAAGTTCCTCCACTGGGCCCTCCCTCAGAACTCAAAGAAGGGCCAGGGTCCTTCCCTTAGGACACCAGAATCAACTGGAGTGGGGAAAGGAAGTCTGCAGGGAGAGAGGAAAGCTGAGTGAAGCAAGGGCTGTTTACTATACTATGTACCTCTAATGGTTGGGTAGGGAAAGTTCATATGTTGGCAGTGCAGGTGTGTTCCGAGGGGATATAATTGAATCAGGGCTGTAACTTCATTGAAGGATAGTCCATGGGACTATAATTTGAATGGCCTTATTGGGTGGTCACTATCTGCAGGTAGGGTGTAGCTGGAGGGGGAAGGTTGTTGGGCTGTGGCCTTGGAGATTGTTTGTCCATGGTCGGTGCCGCACCTCTCTCTGCTTCCGGCCCCCCCGAGCTGGGCAGCCATCTCTGCCACATTCTGCTACCCTGCTGTTTTTGCCTTGGAGCCAGCTGATCATCGACTGAAACTTGAAACCCTGAGCCAAATAAGCCTTTTCTCCTTTAAGTTCTTGCCAGGTATTTTGGTGACAGTGACAAAAAGCTGATTAAGATAATATCTCTGTTGCTTTTGGATCGAGCAGTCTCAGACACATGAGCCTGGAAAGAAATGATAGCCCTTTAAGGAAGAAGGATGTTCTACATTTTAATACTGTAAGGTCCAGGTTGAGGGTCAAAATATCAGAGAAAGCATTTAGCAGTTTTGGAGCACATTTGGTCTCCCTAAATCTTTTCAAAATCAGAATATAATGGGAGAAAAGAATGGATGAGAATGTTGAACAGAGAGAAGGTTAGAAAAAAATCTGGATTAGGTACTGGTCTGAGGGATGCATATACATATACAGGTTCTCACTTTATTTATTTTTGTGGCACTGGGGTTTGAACCCAGGGGCATTCTACTTGTGAGCTACATCCCTAGCCCTTGTTATTTTTTATTTTGAAACATGGTGTCACTAAGTTGCTGAGGCAGGCAATCCTTCTAAATACTGGGATTGCAGTTACAAATACTGAGCCCAGTACACATACTTGCTTTAGGTATATAAACTCACTTTATTTTTATAGTAACCCTTTAAGGTAGGTACTATTACTATCATTTGTGTTTTTATTCATTTATTTATATTTTGGTGGTACTGGGGTTCCTGGAAACCCTTTTCCAGGCTACACTCCTAGACCTATTTTATTTTATTTTTTAAATTTGGAAACAGGCTCTCTTAAGCCAGTGAGGCTGACTTCGAACCTGCGCGATCCTCCTGTCTCTGCCTCCCAAGCGCAGGGATTACAAGTGTGCGCCACCATGCCTGGCATCATTTGTGTTTTTTTTTTTTTTTGGTGGTACTGGAGGTGGAACCCAGAGGCTTTCTACCTCCGGGCTATACTCCCAGACCTATTTTATATTTTATTAGGAAACAGGGTCTCACTAAGTTGCTGAGAGCCTCACTAAGTAGCTGAGGCTGGCTTCGAACCTGCGCGATCCTCCTGTCTCAGCCTTCCAAGCACGGGAATTACAAGCATGCACCACCACGCCCGGCTCATTTGTGTTTTTAATGTAAAAATTTTTTGGGGGTACTGGGTATTGAACCTAGAGGCATTCTACCTTTGAGCTATACCCTTAACCTGATTTTTTATTTCTTATTTGGAAACAGGGTCTCAGTAGGTTGTTGAGAGTCTCATTACTTGCTGAGGCTATCCTCAAACCTACGATCCTCCTGTTTCAGTTTCCCAAGTACTAGGGTTACAGGTGTGCACCACCACGCCTGGCTATCATTTGTATTTTACAGGGAATAACCAAGGTGTTAGATAAATTGCCTACATTTACATAATTCCATAGTTTCAGAGCTGAGATTTGAACAAGGACAGTCTGGGTCACAGACCATGCTTCTAGTCACTAGGCTGTCTTTATCTCTAATACCATTTCTTGGTTCTGATTAGTGCAGACATATTAAATTCCTTTAGCTAGGCTAGACATCTTTTTTTTTCTGATCCATTTCTTGCTTCAGGTCTCACATGTAGCCAGACTGTGTGTGTGTGTGTGTGTGTGTGTGTGTGTGTGTGTACATGTATATTAGTCTTTCTCTTGTTTTTACATTTACAAAATGAGAGATTAAAAAATGCCAAAGATAAAAGACCTTTTCTAAGAAAAAGATAGCAGTTGTTTTATAAGAAATGTAATTAAAGACTAAATGAGACTGATATGGAAACAGTTTGTTTAGCTTTTAAACCTATCGCTCTTCCCTTTCAGAGTCTTTTTCTTATTTATCGGTCATGTGTTGGTGCTGTGGGCAAATGTGCCTTTTGGGTGTTTGAGCCTTTTTATATCTTTGTTGTACCTAATTGCTTTGGCTAGGACTTTGAGTACCATGCTGAATAAAAGTGAAAGTGGGAATCTGGTCTTGTTCCTGATTGTGAAGGAAAAGCTTTCAACTTTCCCCTGTTGGGGTCTGATGTTGGATATGGGTTTACCATATATGGCCTTTATTATGTTGAGGCATGCTCCTTCTTGTCCTAATTTGTTGAGAGTTTTTATTATGCAAGGATATTGAATTTTGTCAGATGCTCAACATATATGTATAGTTTTTGTTTTTTGTCCTTTTGATGTGTTATATATCACATTTATTGATATGTGCATCCTAAACCATCCTTGCATTCCCTTAATCCTGGTGAACGGTCCTTTTGATGTGTTGTTGAAGTTGGTATGCTAGTATTTTTTTTTTTTATGATTTGTGCATCCTTATTAGTAAGGGACATTGGCCTGTAACTTTCTTATCTATTCAATACATGGTGTTTGGATGAATTAAAATCACGATCATACCTGTTAGAATGATTCTTTTCAAAAGATGAAAAGAAAGATAAGTATTGGCAAGGATATGGAGAAAAGAGAATACACTGGTGGTGGGAATGTAAGTTAGTTTAGTCATTACAGAAAACTAAAACTACTGTACAACCCAGCATTCTACTACTGGATTTATAGCTGAAAGAATGAAATCAGCGTGTCAAAGAGATATCTGCAGCCCATGTTCATTGCAGCATCATTTATAGTAATCAAAATATGGAATAACTCTCAGTGTCCATCAACAAATGAATTTGTAAAGAACACATTCATGTACATAGATGTATGTATATATGTGATAAAATATTATTAAGCCATAAAAAGGTTATCTTGTCATTTATGACAACATGGATGAACCTAGAAGACATCATGCCAAGTAAAATAAGCTAGGCACAGAAAGGCACATATGTTAGGATGTCACTTATACTTGGAATCTAAAAAAGTTAAATTCATAGAAGGAGAGAATTGAAAGGTCCCACCAGGGCCTGGGGGAATGGTGATTATAGAGACATTACCCAAAAGCTACAAATTTCACTTAGCTAGGAGGAATAAACTGAGAGACCTCTTATACAACATGGTGACTATAGTTAATAAGGTATAAAGAATCTCTGGGAGTAAATTTTAAGTGTTCTAACCAGAGAAAAGATAAGTATATGAAGTAGTGCATATGAATTATCTCAGTTTAGCCATATGCTATGGCTTGATTGTCTACCAAAATTTATGTATTGTAGCTTAATCCACATAATGGTGGGTTTGGGGAAGTGATTAAATCTTGAGCCGGAGCCTTCCTGGTGGGCTCTAGGTGACTTGCTTAGGCCCTTTTTGCCTTCCACCTTGCACCCCAGGAGGACACGGCATCAGCCCCTCCTGCCCTCTCAAGATGCAGCAGGAAGGACCTTACAAACACAGTGCACCCTACTCCTGGTGTTCCTTGCCTTTGGAACTGGGAGCAGTGCATTCCTGTTGTTTAGAATTACCCACTCTGTGCTATTTTATTATAGAAGCACAAACAGACTAATATGGTATACATATTTCAGAACATCACGTTGTCTATAACAAATATATGAATATTCATTTTTCAGTGAAAAATAAAAAAAGATAGCCACTATAATAAATTAATAGTGAAGTTAAATAAGAATATTTTGAAGTTTTTTATTTTCAAATTTTTTTATTTTTATTTTTTTTGTGGTACTAGAGGTGGAACCTAAGGGCTTTTCTACCTCTGGACTATACTTCCAGACCTATTTTATACTATATTTGGAAACAGGGTCTTACTGAGTTCCTGAGAGCCTCACTCAGTAGCTAAGGCTGGCTTCGAACATGTGCAATTCTCCTGTCTCAGTCTCCCAAGCGCTGGGATTACAAATGTGCGCCACCACGCTGGGCTCAAATTTTTTAATTCAAAACTTGAGTTTGTACTGTAGAGAAAGAAAAATATCTTTTTCTCGGTCATTCTACATTTATGGCTGAGGCCCCTATAATAAGAGAGACAGGAGAAAAGCTTGCTATTTAAGTTTTACATAACACAGAAGCCTTTATAATGAATCGAAGACTTGAAGAAACAGTTAAACTTGGGTATTTTTGTGAAGTTTGATGAAATGTAGATAGTTGTGGAGAAATATAATTGGAGCTGGGTATGGTGGCACATACCTGTAATTCCAGTATTTGGGAGGCTGAGACACGAGGATTACAGGTTTGAAGCCAGCCTTAGCAACAAAGCAGGGGCCCTCTGCAACTTAGCACGCCTCTGTTTCAAAATAGAAAATAAAAAGGGCTGGGGTATAGCTCAGAGGTAGAACAACCAGTTCAATCTCCAGTACAAAAACAAAAACAACTAAAACAAAAAAATAAATCAAAAAAGAAATATAATTGAAAAAGATATGGTTTGATGGTACTAAATTGGGAGAAGCTAGCCAGGCCTGTTTATCCTTGTTCCTCGCTGTGGCCCACCGCTGTGGCCCACCGAGTCTTCAGAGATGGAGGCGCTCCTTTCCCTTGGGTAGAGGGAGGGCGCAGCTCACGTGAGGGGAGGTCAGAGAATCCTTCCTGGGTTTTTTGGTCAGCTTCAGGGACAAAAGTGGGAGAGGTAAGAGTGACCTGCTTGCCTGCTCAGATCCATGGCGCCGTGTGTTGGGGTAGAACGTCCTGAACCCTGGCATTATCAGAGGAAATTCTATTTCAGAAGCTTTCTGAGCTTCAGTCATTTCCAGAAAGTCATCATTTACTTGACATTAATGCTTAAATCTGGACTTTCTTATATCATACCAAATAAAGAAGAAAATGTAGAAGATTATATGTGTGTGCATGTAAAAAAATATATTTTTTTCTTCAGAGAGTAAGACTTCGGAGTCAACTTGAAGTAGTCTTTTTAAATTATTATCAAGGCTGCTGCTATTTCTGTTAGCAGAGGGCGGGGGTGGGGAACACTGGACTTAAACGACCTTCTCCAAGTGCCTCCTAAGGAACTATGAAGAGCATTTTTCACTCTGCTGTTTAAAGTATTTCTCTGTTTATCTTTCTATGAGTATTCTATTTCAAAGTGTTTTACTAGATTATTATATAATCTTATTTTTTCAGCGTCTCCTGTTTATATGCTTTTAAGTATTAAGTTTCAAAATCTTTTTATTGTTTTTCACACACTGTTAGGTTATAGATGATTAAACTTTTGCCAGTGGCATTTTAAAATACACTTATTTCCATCAAATAGCCCATATTTGTAAATATGTGGGAGTTCTGGATCGTAGACTTTTTTCTCCTTGCACTTAGAAGACCATTCCTAGTGACTTTTTTCATTAAAACTCAGAGTACATTTCAAAGAGACTTAGACTCTTTGGCAGAATAATCATACCCCTTCTCCCTCACTCTGTATTTCTCTGTTAAACACTGTTAACCACTGTAGGAAGCAGGAGAGGCTTGGACATCAGTGGAAAGGGCACCGCCCAAGAAACACACTTTACTTCCTGCTTCAGATCAGCCGACATTTATTGACTGTTGTGTGCCAGAAGTTAAATAGGTACAGAAATTAATCAAGTGTAATCCCTGCCCTGAAGGTGCTCCAGATGGGTGGGACAGCACACACAAAGAGCCTGAGCTGCAGTGAACATTCCATGAGGTGTTGTTATCTTTGGTTACTGTTAATATCCTTAGATGGAGCTGAAAAGCTGAGCTGTACAGATTTGCCAGGGTAGGTAGGATACACAGGGCGAGGGTTAGCGTGGACCAGTGATGTTTCTGGAATTTAAGATAAAAGTCAGTCCTATGTGTCGAGCACTTACTGTGACCCAGCCCCTTGGAATGCTGTGTTTATCAGTGTGAATTGGAAGCTATTATTGTGCCCATTTCTTTTTAGATGAGGAAGCTGGGACTCACCCCAGAGCCCCTCAGAATTTCCTTCTGTGAAAATGCTCTGTGAGCGTTTGGAGATGGGGTCTAGGCTCTGGGTAAAGTTTTGTTTCTGCCTCTAGTCTGCTGTGTTACTCTTTTGGTCCCCCTCTGAATTGAAATGTCTTTGTGTGTAAAAGAGATGCCTCCTGCTCATCTCCAGTGGCGGTTAAGATGAAATGAAAGGCTCTGTGGAGGAACCTTTTCAAACGTGAAGCGCTGTGTAAATGGAGGTGGTATTTCTCTTGCCTGGTAGTTGGCAGGCAGGCAGTGGCAGGCAATTTCTCCCTTTCTCACCCCTGGCCCTCCTCTGATCGTGAAGGTCCTAGAGGACTTAAAGTACAAGATGGGTGGCTCCCACCCACCTCTTCTAGTGGCAGCTGCCTGGATGTCGCCGTCTCCTCTTCCCCTTTTTCAACCTCTTAAGATGTATTTTATCATCCTTCTCCTATGTGAACACAGCGAGTCATTGCCCACACAACCACTTGCTGCTTGTGCGGCCGCGACCTTTGGTGAAGGTCATGGACGTTTTTCGGGTGGCTGATGGCTGTCTCCGCTGGCTGTGGGACTGCTTCACCTTCATTCATGCAGTTGCCTCCTTTGAGTTTCGTCGTCATTGTCTTTTTGGTTTGTTTTTGAGACAGGTCTTGCTAAGTTGCCCAGGTTGGCCTTGAACTCACTGTCCCCTGCCTCAGCCTCCCAAGTCAAAGGATTACAAGCATACACCAGCATGCCTGGCCTCCAGGAGCGTCTTCTGGAGCCACCGTCATATATATTCTGTGGTCTGTTGTTGATTAAAACATCAGTGCGTGGTGCCTGACTGCAGTTACTTCCTGAGGTACTGGAAGTTGGAGCTTTAGCATTTGCATTTTGAGGCAATATAGTTTATCCCATGACACTGTTGCACTGACAGAGCCATGGGCTTGGGACTGCCACCAAGAGCTGGAACTTGAGTGACGAGCTTTCAGTGCTGGATGGGAGGACCGCAGGCATGAAACTCTCGCCTCTGAGAACTGTGCCTGGCTGCACAGGGCTGCAGGGACAGGGCTGCCTGAGAATTTGGGAGCCCCAGTCCCCCAGTGTTCAGAAGATGGCACGGGGAGGGAGTAAAAGTAAAAGTAAAAGCTTCCTCTGGACTTTTAAGGCTTACTGTTGTTTTTCCTGTTGTGTTTTGGACTTACCTGTAACCAGTTACCCCTTTCTTATGCCTGTCTCTCCTCCAGATGATGACATCTGTGTGCCCCCCGCCCCATCATTTCTGGGGAGTAGATTACTTGCTTTCATTTCACAGTCTCATGGCTGGAGTGGATTTGCCCTGGGTGAAATGTTCCTTGAGTCTCATTTATATCTGATTCACAGGAGACTCTGGACTTTGGACATTTGAGTTGGTTCTGGAAGGAATTAAAATTTTGGGGCTATTGGGATGGAATAAATGTATTTGCATATGAGAAAGATGTGAATTTTGGGGACCAGGGGCAGAATGTTGAGGTTTGAATGAGTCTCTCTAAAGCTCCTATGTTGGAAACTTAATCCCCAGTTTCATAGGCTGTGGTATTTGGAGTGTAGGCATTTGAAAATCATTAGGTTTAGATGAAGTCATGACAGGGGGACCTTCATTATGGTGTTAGTGGCTTTACCAGGAAAGGAGGAGAGCCCTGATAGCAGGCCTGCTCTGTCTCACCATGCAAAAGCTCCTGCCGTGTCGTGATGGGCATGAAGGCCTTCACCAGATGCCAGGGGCATGCCAGCGCCGTGCTCTTGGGCCTCCCAGTCTCCAGAACCACAGGCCAAGTAAATGTCAGTTCTTTAAAAGTTACCTAGTTTCTGTGCTTGGGAGGCAGAGACAGGAGGATCGCGCAGGTTCGAAGCCAGCCTTGCTGGCTTAAGAGACCCTGTTTCCAAATAAAATATAAAATAGGTCTGGGAGTGTAGCCCAGAGGGAGAAGGGTTCCATCCCCAGTACAACCAAAAAAAAAAAAAAAAAGTTACCTAGTCTCAGGTATTTGGTTGTAGCAATAGAATATGGACTAAGAAACCTTTTTTTTTTCCCCCTCTCATTTGGTATTGAGGTTAAGCCTAGGGATATTCTACCTCTGAGATATACCCAGCCCTTTTTTAGTTTTTAATTTCTAAACAGGGTCTTGCTAAGTTATTGAGGCTGGCCTCAAACACAGATATTACAGGTTTTTACTTATTTTTTTCAGCTTTTCCTGGACAGCCAGCAGATATAATTCTGCTTGACCATGGAGGAAATTGGTTCTTTGGCATTTCTTAGTGGCTACAGTGTCATCGTCACCCCCTCCCACCCCCAAATGCCAATGCCAGCCATTAGCCATTTTTTTAAACCAGAATTAAAATAGTTTGTTCTGGTCTCTATCCCAGGTGCTTTCTAACTTGTATGTCTGGTTATGAGTCCATTTTACCACCATTATTAGTAGTTATTGTAATAATGAATCTCACGTGGGAGAAAACTTCCCTTCTTTATGGCTAGATATTCCATCTCACAGGTCCAGATTAGATATAAGAATCGGCCTAGTGCTCAGAACCCATGAAGCCTAGCTCTACCCAGGACCAAATCTTTTTAAAGATGAGGGAAATTCTAAGACTGAAAATTTGAAGCTTTCAGGACTGACCCCTTTAAACTGGTTTGCCCGGGAACACTGCACAGGAACAAAGTGAGAATCGCCTCTCCAACATGTACCCATCTGAAGGACTTCTAACAGAACTGCCCTTGCCTGGCTAATAAATAATTTTGTGCACACAGTAGCTTAGGTTCTTAAATTCTGGGCTCTCCCATTAGTCCACATTTTTTTGATGTTCATCTTTCTTCCAGTTGAATCTGATCCATCCCCTGAGCCACTTATTAGTTCCACACTGACTTCCTTTTACTTCTTCATTTCTTACTGGTGTCCTAGAAATGTGGCCTTCTGTTTCTTTTTTGTTTGTTTGTTTATTTACTTATTGGTGGTACTGGGGTTCCTGGAAACCCTTCTACCTTCGGGCTACACTCCCAGACACCTATTTTTTTATATTTTTATTTGGAAACAGGGTCTCTTAAGCCAGCACGGCTGCCTTCGAACCTGCGCGATCCTCCTGTCTCCACCTCCCAAGCGCGGGGATTACAAACTTGCGCCACCATGCTGGGCTCCTGTTTCTTTTATAATCCCCTGGCAGACTGCAGACTGTTCTCATGATGTCGCTTCTTCTTTAGGACATTTTGAATTTATCAGCTACATTTTAAAACCACACTGATCAGTTTCTAAGCTAATTTTAATTTTTTGTTGCCTGCTGGACTTTGGGGTATGTAGTGCGGAGTTTAGGAAACTGTCCATGGGCCACATCTGTCCACTCCCTCTTTGTATATGGCCTATGAGGGAAGATTGGGTGGGTTTCACCTCCCAGGGCCATACACATATTAAGTGAACACAGTATCATTGAGCTACATCCCCATCCAGTTTTCACATTTTTAATTTGTTGAAAAAGAAAGATTTCATGATGTCTGAAAGATTCAAATTTTAGTGTCTGTGGATATCATTCTATCAAAAGACAGCCATGCTTATTTGTTAAAATGTTGTCTCAGGTTGTATACTCTACTAGTATATTTGAGTACTGCGATAGGAGAGAACTCTTGTTGCCCACAAAACCAAAAACCAAAAGCCAAAAAAACTTACTATTTGTCCTTTTATAGAAAGTCTGTCCGTCCCTTATTGACAGCAAGTAAGGCTGGAAAACAACTTTGGCTTTTCCACAAAAGCTTTGGCTTTTTCTGAACACTGGAATCAGCTTTGTTTATCTATATTTTCTTGGTGGATTAAAGCTAATGCTTAGTTTTAAATTGTTTGGAAAGTCAAAAGAGGGTACGCTTTCCCTGTGAAAGTATGCCATTACCTTTGCCATTTCTTTTGAATTAAATTTTGCCAGAAGAGATTTGTCATACCAGGCCCATTGAACCTTTTCTTTCATTCTAAAATTGTACACAAGAGATAAACAATTAGGTAAATCAAACAGATAAAGTGCCTTTGTACTCTGCACAGTCACACGAGGATTTCATTTCGGCTTATCCTGTATACTTCCTCGTGGTTTAGACTCAAGATTTTCAAGTACTGGGGCTATGAGATAATGGTAGTGTTTAAGTACTAACCACAGAGTTAGGCAAGGTTTGCAGGCATAAAGCACTTGCCTTTTGTTCCTGTCCATTAGGTATTTTGTGTATTTTTTTCCAACCCTCCATCTTGTCTTTGTTTTTACCCCTTTTGAAGAAAATCATTTGTCACTGAGACTCAAACCTGACAAGCAATGCCAAGCAAGGGTAAGAATTTCTTCCCATTCCTTGAGATCACCATTGTATTATTTCTGTTATTCAGAAGTGTCGTTATATTAGGTTTCTCAATCCCCTAAGGAATTTGTTAACATTTGGAGTGCTCACAGAGTGTGGTGGGCTCTGACAGGCACCAACAGGATTACATCAGAAATAGCTGTGAGAGCCCTTGTCCTTCAAGGAGTTTGTAGTCTGCAGGGAGAGAGAGGGCTGACATACATGCACATGAATCTCCCTCCCTCCCTCTTTCTCCTTCCTTCCTTCCTTCCTTCCTTCCTTCCTTCCTTCCTTCCTTCCTTCCTTCTTTTGGATTGAACCTAGGAACCTAGGACCTTGCACAGGCTAGGCAAGTGCTCTACTACTGAACTACATCTTAAGCCCGTGTGTGTGTGTGTGTGTGTGTGTGTGTGTGTGTGTGTGTATGTGTGTGTGTGCGTGTGTGCTGGGGATTGAACCCAGGGGTGTGTTCTACTGCTAAGCTATACGCCCAGTCCGTTTTCTTTTTTCTTTTGAAATAGGATCTTGCTAAATTGCTGAGGCTGGCCTCGAACTTACAATCTTCCTGTTTCTGCCTTTCAGGTACTGGGATTTTAGGTATGTGCCACTTCACCCAGCAAATTTCTGAACATTTAACTGCAGCCTACAAAGAAATGCCAGTGAATGGAGTTCCACCAGGGCTTGCTTGTGTGTGTGCACACGTGTATGCACGTGCACATACGAGTCTGTGGTTAGTCAGTTAATCAGCAGAGCCCAGGGTTGGTATCACTGCTCTAAATTATCAGACGCCAATGATCCTTCTGTTTTTATTCTTGACATCCTGAGCATACTCTCTAGGTCATCTCATGGTTCTGAGTGATGCTGGAGCCCCAGCCTTCTTGTCCCTGGTGGGAAGAGCACTAGCAGAGTACTTGGGAGATGTGGAGAAAGGAAGACAAAGAGGAAGCTAAAGTGAAGGAGAAGTTGGCCATTTTATCCCTAGGGAGAACAGACTTTTTCTTTTTTCTTTTTAGTACTAGGGATTGAACCCAGGGACATTTTACCTCTGAGCTACACCCCCAGCCCTTTTTATTTTTTATTTTGAGACAGGCTCTTGATAAGTTGCTGACACTGGCCCTGAACCTGCAACCCTCCTGTCTCAGCCTCCCAAGTACTGGGGTTATAGGTGTGTGTTGGACAGACCTGGTGTTTTGGCCTTCTAGGAAGAATAGAGTCCCTAGAAGACCACAACATTTTACCTCTTTGAAGATTCCAGCTTCTTGGAATGATGGTGTAATTAGTGAGGTCACATTTCCAGTTCTTAGAAAAGGAGGAAAATACCTAGATCTGGGCATATCTTTGGAGGAGGAGAGCAGTGGCATCAACTTTTTCTTCCTGCTGTAAGTACTCTGAGGTGTCCCTTCAGTGTGCATTTGCTTGAGCTCTTTCTTTGGCAATACTTCCTTTTCCACTCATCTTCTACTCTCTGTCTCTCAAAATCTAGGCCATAATTTAGGGCCTAATATGTCCTTCTACAATCTCAGCTGGGAGAACTGGGAGTTTTTGTTTTTTCCTCCTTCTTTAAACCCTCAGAGATTTTTCGTGATAATTTGTCTCCATCTTTAGACCAAGATGTTTGTGAATTTGTGTATCTCTTCCCTAACTCTCCCTCGCCATCGATTACCAGCCCCTCCACTGAGGTCAGGGACCTCATCTTACTAACATTTGCCACGGCTGTCATAGACCCTTTTATAAGGTGGGTTCTTAAAAGAGTAGATTCTGTGAGGAAAGGATAGCAAGTAGATCTTATGTTTGGAAGAAAGAGACAGGGAAGAGGGAGATGAGTTGATGGGTGATCTTGATGTCTGGGCATTGCATTTGGGCTGGATGAGATCGGGGAGTGAGCCTTGAGTGTAAGGGAAATGGCCTAGGGAGAGAGAGAACCATCACTTCCAACTCCCTCCTCCCATGGTAGTGGCTTTACTAACTGCCCCACATCCACCAGCAGTCCCCAGATCTTTGGTGACAGAGACTTGAGTTCTACTTCTCACCTTAGCTGAGAAAATCCAACCCTTGTCTTCTTAGGTTGGTGCTGCTGCTAGGCCTGATAGAGGTAGGCTTCAGGAGGGTGTGACAGTCCTGCAACCCAGGTGGGACCTGAGTGTGACTCTGCACGATGCGGTGCTCGGCCCTGCACTTCCACCTGTTCTTGGACTCTTTTTATGGGTCTTCTTGGCAAGAGGCTTCTTACAGCACTGTTCACGTGGTCCCACCAGGACTAAGCTGTGCTTCCCTTCTTCAGACTACCTCATCCTTCCCCACTAAAACAACGCTTTTCAGACAAGTGCCATATTGGTGCTGTGGTGTTTCTGTCAACGGAAACAGAGCTCCTGCCATTTAGCAGTATTGACTGCTCTGCAGGACGACTGGGAACACTGGCCCTAATTTACTTGGACGAATATCCTCTTTTTGATAAGATCCATTCTGATTTATTTCACAAATTGCTTAAATCATTTATGCAGTTTTGTTCAATCCACTTGGGAAATGAAGGCATAGACATTTTAATTGTTTTTGAGCAGCATTTCACACCTAATGTAGACTTCAGAGCTAGGATACAGGTTCTGGCGCCCAGATGCCAGCTGCCTTCGGACTGTGCTCTTGAGCATGGGAGAGAGCAGACGCAGCCAGACTGATTCCCTGCACAAAGGACAGGTGGCAGTCTGTCTTTGTCCACTAAGGAAAACAGGTGCCACTTAAATGTTGCTTCTTTTAAAACTTTCTTTAATTTAAAGAACACTTGAGTAAACAGTTGGGTATAATCAAGAAAACTAGAAATCTAGTTCAACTATTTTGACCATCTCCAACTGGGTCAGGGTGTTTGGGCAAATTGTTGCCTTTTTTTTAAGTAACTTTTTTCTTTGAAATAATTTGTTTTCGGGGTACTGGGGATGGGACCCAGGGGCATTCTACCTCCAAGCTATACCCCATCCCTATATTTTATTCTTTATTTTTTTAATTTAAATTTTTTATTGGTGCATTGTATTTATACATCATAATGGGGTAAAAACCCTGTGATCCTCCTGTCTCTGCCTCCCAAGTTCTGGGATTATAGGCATGCCCACCACACCTTGCTGCTGCTTCTGATTTAAAATGCTCATTTATCATGAAATTATTTGGAGTCTTTGTGTTGGATAAGTAGTAATAGCAAAACTGGAAATTACTTAACATGGAAATCTCAGTTTAATAGTGTTAACTGAAAAACTTTTGAATTAGGAAGTAGAAAGACAGGCTCTAATTCTAGCTCTCCAATTATCCCGTCATGCTTCTTTGGTTAAGTCATTTGCGTGTTCTGTACATCACGTCTTCATCCCAAAATGAAGGAGCTGTGCCAAGCAGGACCCTTGCCGCTCCTTTCTTCTTCCCTAAACCTGGTCAGGTCCAGGGCATCCCCTTCCCGGGGCGCCGCCATTCACCCAGGTGCGCATCAGCCGCGCTTCCCTCCCCGGGACCTCTCCTATCCTCGCCCCCGGCCCCTCTATTACCCATCTCCTACAGTCTTCCGAATCTGTCTCTGGCCCTTGTCCAGACGAATACAGCAGTTTCCACATGTGCCTCATTTCCCACACAACAACAAAAACCGGTTTTTAAAAAAAATGTTGCAAATCAGGTGTAGCCTGGCGTGGTGGCACACGCTTGTAATCCCAGCATTCGAGAGGCTGAGGCTGGAGGATCGCGGTTTGCGGCCAGCCTCAGCTCCTTAGGCCCTCCGCAACTTAGTGAGACCCGGTTTCAAAATAAAGAATAAAAAATAGGGCTGGGGGTGAAGCTTGGAGGTCGAAGGCCCCTGGGTTCCAGACCCAGATCCACAAAAAAAAAAAAAAAAAAAAAAAAAAAATCGGGTGGTGCTTTAAACCACCTCTGGATGGCCCTGTGTTCTGGCTGCAGTCCCAGCTTCCCTGCCACTCACTGCGCCAGCCACACAGGCGCCGTGTGGTGCCTGCGCGTGGCCCCTCCAGCTGCCCCTCGGTGCCCTTGCCTCCGCCTCGCCTGCACTTCTCAGGAGCCCCTCTGGTAGTTCATTGGCAAGCCTCTGCGCGAGGCCTCCCACATAGCTTCGCCTCACACCATCCTGTTTTCTTTCTTTCCTTTCTTTCTTTTCTGGGGATTGAACCCAGAGGCCTTCTACATCTGAGCCATACCCCTGGTCATTTTTATTTTATTTTGTTGAATTTTGAAACAGAGTTAGGCATAGTGGCACATGCTTGTAACCCTAGTGCTTGGGAGGCTGAGGCAGGAGTATTACAGGTTCGAAGCAAATAGTGAGACTCTTATCAACATAGTGAGACCCTGTTTCAACATAAAAATAAAATAGGGCTAGGAGTATAGCTCAGAGAAAGAATGCCCTTGGGTTCAACCTCCAGTACCACACACAAGTTTTATTTTTGAAACAGGTTCTCACTAAGTTACTGCCCACCAACCTTGAACCTGCAATCCTCCTGTCTCAGCCTCCCAAGTAGTGGGATTATAAACATGTGCCACTGCATCCCACCTTGTTTGTTTATTTTTGACAGCATGTGATACCATTTGAAATTATCCTCTGTACTTGACTGGACTTATTTGACCAGCAAGTAAACCTTTTCTAGTAAACCTTTTCCTGGTTTACCTTGCGTCCCTGGAGCCCAGGACCAAGCCTGACTCAAAGACCATATCAATAATCACTTGCTGGGATGATGTATTAATGGGCCAGATAATGATAGAGGTTCTTGAAATTTAAAAAGTTGATTAAATGAAATAATTTGGTGTTTTAAAATATTGTTTTTTCTCTAGGATGCTGAAGGGAATATTATGATTAAATTTATATACTGTAGGCTTCCTTTAGTTATTAATAAAGTTAGTTATTCATGAAGCCCCCCCCCCATATGGCCATACCATTTCAGATGGGGAAAGTAAATTCTCTGTGCCCTGCTGAAGTTGGAAGATGTTATTTTCTCTTAAAAGCATTTTTACCATTTTTACATCATTAGTCTCTTAGCTTTTAGGGTGTTTTCTTGAGTTATTTACTTCTGTTGATTTTTAGAAAATAATGTACCAATGGTGAGTATGAATTCATATTATGAAAAATGTGGGTGATGGAATATGATTAGACATACTCTAACATAGCAGTTTGTATGAAGAATTGATGCTTTGAAGCATTTGCTACCCAAATTTGTTCCTTTTTTGTTACCCTCAACTTCCCTCTTTGGGTTCACTTAATGGTTCTGTGTTGTTTTTTTGAAAGCCAAATGTGATTCAAAGAAGGTAGTGTGGGCGAAGGAGGAGGAGTATAAAACAAATATACTGCTTTCCCAGAAGCCTCTTCTCCCAGGCCTGAAATGACTGTTTTGGGGGGAAGTGAAATTTATACTGATGTGGTTAAAATGCCTGTTCATTTTGGGGAGCTTTTATTTTCATAATAGAACTTCTTTGTACAAACAGAAGGATGGCCTAAAGGAGAGGACTATTTGCAATTGAATGCTTTCTATTCTGGTAGCATCTGAGGATAATTTCAGAAATTTCTACTCTTGCATGCAGTCATTGTTTACTGGTTGGATCTTTTCTTCTTTATGACAGAATTGCACATATAATTTCTATTTCAAGTCCCATCCATGTTTTTTAAGTAGTGCAATAAATTGTTTTCTTGCCTGCAGGGTGACTGAGTGAGAAATTATATACAATTTGTACAGTAGCCTGTTCTGTGACCTGTATGATCTAAATTGATGCTATTGCTTTTGCCTTGGATACATTTCAGGTGACTTTTGTTGACCTGCAATTCTATTAGTGTGATGGATTCAGGTAACTCCTTCAGAACCACCTAATCTGTTTGCTCTGTGTCCCATGAGTCACATCTCTGGGCAGAGTAGTCCCTGGACCTTGAGCACACCTTGGACTGCGTGAATGTCACTTTTATAAGTGATTGAGTGGGAGGCACTCTAGTGAGTTATGAACCAGTAATGATGTTGCATGATGATTGTCTTTGTTTTTGCTTTTATAATCTACCACTGTACAACAGACTGCCCCTGAAATTGGTATATTATAACTGCCATTAATTTTGCCTGTTATTTCATGAGTAGGAGGTTAGAAAGGACTTAGTGGGCAGCTTGTCTCTGAACTACATGGTGTCAGCTGTGGCAGGTGGGGCTGGAAGACCCATTTGTGAGCTGCCCCTTCACTCAGATGGCTGGTGCCTGGGCTGGGGTGGCTGACAGTTGATGCTGGCTCTTGTCTGGTGCTTAGCTGGGTTCTTGGTATGAGCACTGGCATGTGGTATTTAATGTGACTTAGCTTTCTCATAGCATGGAGGTTGTTTCTCAGAAGGTGCGGGTGGAGTTTTTAGTGCTTAAGATGTCTTGTGGGTTAGCTTCAAATGTTCCAGAACACCCGTCCTCTTGTATATTATTGGTCAAGAAAAATACTAAGATCAAACCAGACCCAAGAGGTGGGGTTGGGGGATAGAATTTACCCTCATTTTTTATTAGGAGAAGCAAAGAATTTGTTGCTGTCATTAATGGCCAGTGATGGGATCACATCAGAATAGCATTTAATAGCAATTTATATTCCTTCTGAATTTCAGGTTGTTTAAAATGTAAGTACTGCCGGGCGTGGTGGCACACGCTTGTAATCCCCGTGCTTGGGAGGCTGAGACAGGAGAATTGCACAGGTTCGAAGCCAGCTTCAGCTACTTAGGCTTTCAGCAACTTAGCAAGACCCTGTTTCCAAATAAAATATAAAAATGGTCTGAGAGTATAGCCTGGAGGTAGAAAGCCTCTGGGTTCCACCCCTAGTACCACCAAAAAAAAAAAAAAATGTAAGTACTAAAAATATAGTAAGGGGACCCCTGTCCAAGTGGTGTGTATGTCCTTCACTCAAAATATCTGATGTTATTCATCCTGGTCATTTGATCGATGGAAACCCTAAAAGTGGCATGACTGTAGTCGCAAATATCTAGAAAGTTGTCAGTCCTCTCTGAGTCATTGTGCTAATTTGTAGGAAGAGTTCAAAGGAATCATAGATCTTAGAGTTGGAAAGAATACTATGAGATTGCACCATCATTGTCACCTTCCAAAAAGATTTATTGTGCCGGGCGTGGTGGCGCACGCTTGAAATCCTTGCGCTTGGGAGGCGGAGACAGGAAGATTGTGCAGGTTCGAAGCCAGCCTCTCTGGCTTAAGAGACCCTGTTTCTAAAGAAAAAAAAAAAAAATAGCCCGGAGGTAGAAGGGTTTCCAGGAGCCCCAGTACCACCAAAAAAAAATTTTTTTTTTATTCTGTATCTCTTAGGTGCCAGGTCCTGGGTATACAGAGAAGAAGCTGGCAGATACTTGTGCTTAAGACAAAGTTGAGGAAATAAAACTGATGCACAAGGGATGAATAGGAGTTCATGTGCTATAGACCGACTGGCAAGTAAAAACACAAGGAGAAATGATTGTCAGAGGTAGAGTTAGGAGCTTGGGAAAGCGGAGGAGATACCACGTTGAAAACATAAAATCCAGACCACTGATCATTAACTACAAGTTCTTCTGGAATCTGGATCCCTGCTTCTCTTCCTGATTTCTTTGGTACTTGTCTTAGTCCCATTTTTTTTTCTTTTTGGTGGTACTGGGGTTCCTGGAAACCCTTCTACCTCTGGGCTATACTCCCAGACCTATTTTATACTTTTTTATTTGGAAACAGGGTCTCTTAAGCCAGCGCGGCTGGCTTCGAACCTGCACGATCCTCCTGTCTCCGCCTCCCAAGCGCAGGGATTACCAGTGTGCGCCACCACGCCTGGCCCCAACTTGTGTTTTAACAAAATACCTGAGGTTGGGCACTTTATAAAGCAAAGAGGTTTATTTAACTCACAGTTTTGGAGTTTCAAGAGCATGTGATTGAAACTGAGGAGCTAGTGAGGGCAGATGGAATCACATGCAGGAGTGCAAGTGAGAGTGGCAAGAGGCGTTCAGAAGAGATGCCAGGCTCTCTTATAACACCCAGCCCCACAGACTTGCACTGATCTCTGGGGGCAGCACCCCATGGCCTGATTACCTTCCATTAGGTCCCAATTCTCGTTTTTTCTTTTTTCTTTTTTTTTGCATTTTTAAAGTTATATTTTTCTTGGTGCATTGTAATTACACATTGTAGTGAGGTTCAAAGCGACATATTCCTATATGCACACAGTATCTCCTGGTGTATTCTCCTCTGCACCTGGCCCCTTCCCCACTCTCTGTGCATGCTAATGAGATTGATAGTGATATGGTCATATACAAATTTGACATTATTTGGTCTGTGTCCTGGGCTCTCTGCTTACTTTCCTGAGGTCCCTTTTGTTTTCCTTTTTCTCTCTAGCTTCTACATATGAGAGGAAACATGTGGCTCGTGATTTTCGGAGTCTGGCTGGTCTCACTTAGCATGTTTCCCAGCCGCATCTATTTTCTTGCAAACATATACTTGTGTTCTACTTTGTGACTGAGTAAAACTCCGTGTGCATATACTACATTTCCTTTATCCGTTCATCTGGATTAGGTTGGCTTCATAACTTGGCTGCTGTGAATTGTTTTGCCATAAACATGAGTCTGAATGTATCATCACTATGGGGAAATGCTCACCAGTTGTGTGGCCCTTGTGTTGTGCTCTCCATGACATTTTATCATGTAGGACTGTACCCCCAGGGTCAGCAGATGTTAGAAGTCAAAGGAATCTGAAGTGGTCTAGGAGTCTTCCCTGAATCTCACCGTAACCTGAAGCAAATAACTCTATCAGTAGAGAAAGTAAACGTAGAAAAGAATCAAAAAAGAAGGGCCAAGAAGCAAAGGAAACAAGCGTGTTGCTCTGAGCTGAAATTATGTTAGCAGATGGCAGAAGGGAGCTGGAGCTACTCAACTTGTATCTTCTCTGCCCTACCTGGCGGGGCTCCATCTTCTCTGTCCTAACTGGCTTCGCCGATCCCTGTTTTGTCCCCTACATTTTATTTCTCACATAACAATCGGAGGAATCTTGTAAAAATATAAATCGGATCATGCTATTCCCTAGCTTAATATATCCCAGTGGGTTTTCATTAAACATATAATAGAATGCAGATGCTTGATCATAAATTAGCTCCCACTCTGTCTTCTTCAACCTCTCCTCTTACTCTCTCCCCTCCCTCTTTTGGGTTTAGCCACTTTTCTTCCTCTCTGTTCCTGGACCCTTCTAGACTCATCCTGCCAGGTTCATTCAATCCTAGGGTCCTTGTACTTGCTGTCCCCGCTTTCTGGAACACTCGGCCTCTAGGTCTCTGTTGGTTGGCCCGTCACTCAACTCTGAGCCCAGATGACCTCAGAGGCCTTTTCTGACTTCCCAGGCCCTAGTGATATAAGGAGAGCACCCTCCCGCGCTCCCCATCTGTTTCTCTGTTCTGTTCTTTCTTAACACCGAAGCTCTCTGCTTCTCAATTTTCCCACTTATATAGTGAGGTTGATACAGTAGTACATACCTCCTAGAGTTGTGGTGAAGATTCAATTAGTTAATATTCAGAAAAGTACCTGGTACACAATATGCTTTCAAATATGAACTCTGTTATTATCTCAGTCTTTATTGCCTGAAGTTGTCCTGCCTAATTACTTGCTAGTTTCTTGTCTTTCACTCATCACTGGACTGCCTGCTTTTTGCAAGCAGGGACTGTCTTTGCCTGCCTTGTTCACCTCTCATCCGTATCCACAGTGTGTTGTCCTCCATAGCAGTAGATCCTCAACAAGTACTTATAAAACCAACAACTGAAAGGCAGGAATGGGCACACTGCATAGGCCAGGAAAAGCACTGGCAACATGAAATTAGACCTTGAAAAAGCTGAATGGATTGTAAAAGGAAAAATGTTTAATCGTTCAACATGGGTTCAGGATTTTTGATCCAGGAATATTCTGTTCCAGGACACTGAAAAAACATGGGGAAATTTTTATTGTTAATTTTTATTTTTATGGAATTTTGAAAAGTGGGAAAATGTTGGAGGTATGAAGATGGGTAAATGCAGATCTGATTTTTCAAGAGTTGAGGGATATGGGTTTTAAAACAAGGCTGGGAGCGTCATGCTACTTGTGGGCAGAGTTGTAGAATGGATTGGTAAGAGGGTGGTTGGTGATGGTTAGAACAGCGTTGCTTAGTGAAAAAGCAGGCACCTTTAGAGAAGGGAGGCCTGGAGACATGAGTGGCCTTTCTTCAGATCATCACCATCTCTGATGACAGAAACAGAAGATAAGAATAAAGACCTCCTGATTCCAGACCAGTATTCTTTTTCCTCCAGTGGTATTTGCAATCTGGATCTTAGAGCTCTTCAAATTCAGTGCGAAACAGAATTTTTGTGTGTGTCTTCTTTTATTTTAAAAATAAGATACAAGCCGGGTGTGGTGACACCTGTTTGTAATCCCAGCATTTGAGAGGCTGAGACCAGAGCATCACGGTTCAAGGACAGCCTCAGCTACTTAGGCCCTTTGCAATTCAGTGAGACTTGGTTCAAAATAAAGAATAAAATATAGGGCATGGGGTATAGCTCAGAGGTTGAATGCCCCTGGGTTCCATCCCCACACCTGAAAAAAAAATACAAAATTTTTTTCTTTTGGTGGTACTGGGGTTCCTGGAAACCCTTCTACCTCCGGGCTACACTCCCAGACCTATTTTTTAAAATATATTTTTATTTGGAAATAGGGTCTCTTAAGCCAGCAAGGCTGTCTTCGAACCTGTGTGATCCTCCTGTCTCCGCCTCCCAAGTGCGGGGAATACAAGCGTGCACCACCACGCTTGGCAAGATACAAAAATTTTTAAATCAATTTTAGAAACAGTTTCTCAGTTTGGGCATTTTGACCCCTGGGAATTCAAGGGTATATTCTTTTTTTTTTTCTTTTTTCTTTTTCGGTACTGGGGATTAAACCCAGGGGCATTCTACCTTTGAGCTATACCCTCAGTCCTATTTTATTCTTTATTTTGAAACAGGGTCTTGATGAGTTGCCGAGGGCCTCACAAGTTGCTGAGGCTGGCCACAAACCTGTGAGCCTCCTGTCTCAGCTTCCGAAGTACTAGGATTACAAGCATGAGCCACCATGCCTGGCTGAAGGGTATATCTTTATGGGCCTGTGAGATTTAATTCTTCTTCCTATTCTTTTAAAAGAGGTCTGTGTGATATTATAGGTTTGGAAACTTAGCAGCATGATTGTGTGTGTGTGTGTGTGTGTGTGTGTGTGTGTGTGTGTGTGTGTTACTAGAGATCAAACCCAGGAATACTCTACCTCTGAGCTATATCTCTAGTTCTATTTTAATTTTTATTTTGAAATAGGTTCTCATAAGTTGCAGAAGGCCTCACTAAGTTGCTGAGGCTGGCTGTCAACCTGTGATCCTCTTGTCTTAGCCTCCCAAGCCCTGGGATTAGAAGCATGCGCTACCACACCTGGATAGCAGCATGGTATTTTGCCCATTTATCTAATTATCTGTGCTCTATTTATCTGTAGAAAGCAGAACCTTTTCTTCTAGGAGACATATGCTGTCCAGCATGGTAGCCTCTTGCTACATGGGGCTGTTGAGGAGTAAAAATTGATATGTGTTAAATGTAATATATGTATGTTGGATTTCAAAGACTTGGCACAAAAGTGGATATAAATATCTCATGAGTTAATTTTTAATATCTGTTAAAATAATACTTTTGATATATAGGTTACATAAAATATATTAATAAAATGAAATTCACCCAAGCTGGACGTGGTAGTACACTTCTGTAATCCCAGTACTTGGGAGGCTGAGACAGAAAGATCACAGGTTTGAAGCCAGCCTCAGCAGTTTAGCAAGGCTTAGCAACCTAAGAAACCCTGTTTCCAAATAAAAATTGAAATAGTGAGCTGGGCGTGGTGGCGCATGCTTGTAATCCCAGCAATTTGGGAGTCTGAGACAGGAGGATCGCGGTTTGCAGACAGCCTCAGCTACTTAGTGAGGCCCTCTGCAACTCAGTGAGACCTTGTTTCAAAATCAAGAATAAAAACTAGGGCTGAGAGTGTAGCTTGGAGGTAGAATGCCCTTGGGCTTCATCCCCAGTACTAAGAAAGAAAAAAAAAAAGAGTGAAATAGGGCTGTAGAATGCCCCTGGGTTTAATCCCTAGCACTACACCAAAAGAATTAAAAAAAAAAAATTACCTGGTTTTCTTTTTTGAATGTGGCCACTAGACATTTTTAAATTATATATGTGACTTGCACTTATTTGAAGCTGGTGCCTGTCTCAGGAGGAAAGGTTGCAGGCATTGTTGAACATCTCTGCATACGAGAGGCCAGCTGCCTTCAAACATTTGGACAGTTCTTATTCACAAAGTAGATCCTTTCTGTTCTGTATTTTTTTCAGAAGGTGGGACAGAGTCAGTGGGTGGAACAGTTTAGGATAAGATAGCCTTTTCTAAAGCAGGTATTTCTACAAATAAAGGATTTCTACAAACCCTATGGGCTGCTTCTCGATGTCGTGAGTTTCTCATCACTACTCAATTCAGTAGAGTCTAGCGAGCTGCTCACTGGGGTCAGAGAGTGGCTAATGCCTTCCCAGTGCTGAGAGGCCGTGACTTGATGAATCCACATCATAGCTTATATGGTTTAAATGTGTGCATACATGAAATAAATGGGTTTTATGGACAGGAAAAGAAAAGAAAGCTTATTTCACCCTTATATCCTTTTCCCTTAAACTTCCATGTGAATGTATTTTTAGTTGAAAACTGTGCATTCTTGATTACAGAGAGAGGTTTGATTCTGTGAGCCTAGGGAATGTGGAGACTAGTATGTCAGTTAGGAATGTGTTTGGCAACAAGTAAAAACAAGCCAAACAAACAAATCGATAGTGGCAAAATAAGTAGAGACTTACTTCCATCAAGTAACAGGGCATGTGGAGGCCAGCTGCTCCTGGCACCGCGTCAGCTGAAGGCTCCACGCTGAGTGCTCTGCTGCTCGCTGGCCCTCCTTTCCCTGTGGTAGCAAGATAGCCATACCTGCCCACTTATATCCGGAAGGCTGGAAGGGGAGGGCCAGCTCCCGCTGCATCTGTCATTTTCCTCTAGTCTTTCAGAAATCCCCAGCATACTTCTCACTCCATTACATTAGCCAAAACTATCACACGGTCAATCCTTGCTATAACGGAGGCAGGGAGGCTCTTCCCGCCTCTAAGATGGACCCATAAAGAGAAAGTTGAGAAAGGCAGTTGTGCTAGTCAGTGGTAGGTAGTTTAAGTATGAACAAATCAAACATCAGGTGCTTTGGAGTCAAGAGAGAACATCAATCATTCCCCAGTTTTAATTTTTAGAAATTATTTACCAAACCATGTGTGGTGGCACTTGCCTGTAATCCCAGTACTTGGATGGCTAAGATAGGAGGTTCACAGGCTCAAGGACAACCTCAGCAAGTGGTGAGACTCTTTTTCAAAATTAATAAAATAAGCCGGGCGTGGTGGCGCACACTTGTAATCCCCGCGCTTGGGAGGCGGAGACAGGAGGATTCCGCGGGTTTGAAGCCAGCCTCGCTGGCTTAAGAGACCCTGTTTCCAAATAAAATATAAAATAGGTCTGGGAGTGTAGCCCAGAGGTAGAAGGGTTCCATACCCAGTACCACCAAAAGAATAAAAATAAAATAAAATAAAATAAAATAAAATAAAATAGGTCTGGCAGTGTAGCCTGGAGGTGGAAGGCCCCTGGGCTCAATCCTCAGCTTAGCACAACCCCACAAATTTTACCAAGTAGTCATGGCTGCCATTGCTGATTGTTGCCTACGTTGACTTTTATGAAATAATTCCTTCCTTTCAGAAATGAGAAACGAGATCAGAAAGATTTATGACTTTGATTCCTATGTAGATTACTCATGGAGTAGGAGTAAGACTTTTTGCTTTGTCTTTTTCTACTTTTCTAATTTTATTAGCAAAAAAGAGCATATTGTTTTTATTTTTAGTTACCAGAGAACCATATGGGCATAATAGTTATCTGTCACAAAACTACTTCATAAGAATGTTGCCAAACAGATAGTTAGCAGCTCTAAACAGGCATTTTTTGTTTTGTAGAGGAACTCCTATGTGACACATATGAAAGCATTATGAGAGTGGGTCTCTACCATACAGGAGGCGAGAATCTAGTTGGGCAAATTCTAGTGTTAGAAATTTTTGTCCAGAAAATTCTTTTTGGTCTTTAACAATAATGGTAAACATTTGGAGCTATATTTGGTGGAAACATATAAATTGGTACATGTAGATTTTCTAAATTTTTATTTTGTGTGTGTGTGTGGTACTGGAGATTGAACCCAGAGCCTTACACAGGCTAGGCAAGCACTTTACCAATGACACACATCCCAGCCCTTTTAATCTTATTTTGAGAAAAGATCTCCCCAAGTTTTCTAGACTGACCTTGAACTTGTGACCACCCTCTGCCTACGCCTCTCAAGTCGCTGGGTGACAAGTGTATACTACTGTCCTCATCCAGACTTTGTTGGCTTGCACCCTCTGTGGCAGCAATAGACTCTCATTAGCTCCTTGGGAGTTCCTTAAACCCTCCACCCCCTATTTTCTTTGGCTTATGATAAAGAAGTGTTGAAAAAAATGTCAGGTTAACTCATTATTGAAGATCATTCTTATTCAAGTTCCATAGTTTACACGTTCTTGGAGTTGTGCCTTCTCTGGGTTTAGACAAATATATGATGGCATCTTTATAGTATTCTACTAATTCTTTTCAGTGCCCCAAATCCTCTGTGCCCTGACCTTTCTCCCTAATCCTGGCAGCCACTAATCACTTTACTGTCATCGTCGTTGTTTCTTTTCAGGGTGTCATACACTTAGGATCGTGCAGTATATGATCTTTTTAGATTTGTGTCATTCACTTGGCAGTAGGCATTTAAGTTTTTCTCGTACGTTTTCATGACTTGCTATCTCATTTCTTTTTGGTGCTAAATGATATTCCATCGTCTAGATATACCACCGTTTATCCATTTCATCCACTGAATGACATCTTGGTTCCTTCTAAGTTTTGGCAAGTGTAAGTAAAGCTAAAGACATATGTGTGCATGTTTTATTTTGTGCTATACATTTTCAGTTTACTTAGGTAAATTCCAGGAAGCATGGTTGCAGGAGTGTATGGTGAGAGTATTTTTTTTTTTTATAAGGAATTACAAAACTGTCTCCCAAAGTGGCTGTACCAGTTTGCATCTCCACTAGCAATGAATGAGAGCTCTTGTTGCTCCACAGGGGTTTTTATCTTGCCAGCTTTGGTGTTGTCAATGTTTTGGATGCTGGCCACTTTAATCTAGGCGTATAATGGCATCTCTTGTTTTAATTTGCAATTCCTTAATCCTGTATAATGCTGAACATCTTTCATCTGCTTTCTTGCCTTCTTTGTGTCTTCTTTAGTGAGGTATCAGTACAGGTGTTGGGCCCATTTTTTAATCAAGTTATTCCTTTCCTTACTATTGAATTTTGTATATTTTAGATGACAATCCTTTATCAAATGGGTCTTTCATAAATATTTTTTCTCATCTCTGGCTTACCTTTCATTCTCTTGATAGTTTCTGTTGTAGAGCAAACTTCATAGTGAAGTTCACCTTATCAATTTTTTCTTTCATGAATCATGCCTTTAGTGTTGTATCTAAAAAGCCATTCAGATCCATGATTATCTAGATTTTCTCCTATTTTTAAAATTTTATTTATTTTCGTAGTGCTGAGATCAAACCCAGGGTTTCATATAGGCCAGGAAACTGTTCTACCACTGAGCTTCACCCCTTGTGTTATTTTCTAAGAGTTTTATATTTTACATTTAGGTCTTTGATGTATCACCTGTTAATTTTTGTGGATGGGGTGAGATGTGTGTGTGTGTGTGTGTGTGTGTGTGTGTGTGTTGCAATGAATATCCAGTTGGTGCAGCACATTTGTTGTGAGGTCTCTCTACCCCACCATAGTGCCTTTGCTCTACTGTGAAAGGTCAATTAACTATGTTTATTTTGGGTCTATTTTTGTGCTCTTCATTCTATCCTGTTCATCTATTTGTCTGTTCTTTTGCCAATCTCATATTGTCTTAACCACTATAGCTTAATAGTAAGCATTAAACTTGAGTAGTGTTATAGTTCAGCTCTGGAATGTTCCCCAAAGTCTCCTGTGTCCCCAGTGCAGCAGTGTCCAGAGGCAGGCCTCTGGGGAAGTGATTGGATCATGAGGGCTTACGATCCAGTGATCATAAGCCTTTATCAGTGGATTACTGATGGCTGAATAGACTTTTGGTACTGGGATCCAGTTGGAGGAAGTAGGTCACTGGGGGCATACCCTGGAAGGGTTTATCTTCTCCCAGCACCCTCTTCCCACTTCCTGGTCATAATGGACTGAGGAATTTTCCTCTGCCATGCCCTTCTGCCAAGATGTTTCTGCCTTGGAGCCAGCCAACCATGGACCGCGACCTCTAACACCGTGGGCTATCAAAATAAACTTGTCCTCCTTTAAGTTGTTCTTTTCAGGTATTTGGTCACAGTGATGCAGAGCTGACTAACACAAGTAATATCAGTTCTCTAACTTTGTCCTTCTCTAACATTGAATTTTCTGTTCTGGGTCTCTCTACATAAACTTTAGAATCAGTTTGTCACCATCTATAGAATAACTGTCTTTGATTTTGATTGGGATTGCATTGAATCTATAGATTCTGTTGGGATTAGTTTACATCTTGAAAATATTGAATCCATGTAAATGAATTACTTCTCCATTTATTCAGTTCTTTGGTTTCTTTCATAAGATTTTTGTAGTTTTCCTCATATGTATCATATACATTGTTAGATAAAGACTAAGCATTGCGTTTTGGGGGCTGCTAATATAAATAGTAATATGTTTTTAATTTTAAATAATGCTCGTTCACTGTTGGTATATTAGGAAAGCAGTTGGTTTTTGTATATTAATCTTTATCCTGAACTTTACTAGCATTGCCTACTAGTTTCAGGAGGGTTTTTTGATGCTTTTGGATTTTCTTCATAGAGCATCATGTTACTTGAGAAACAGGTTTATTTCTTCCTTCTTAATATACAAACCACCTTTCTTTTTCTTGTTTTATAGCATCAGCTAGGACTTCCAGGACAATGTAGAAAAGAAGTAGTGAGAGGGAAACCTTACCTGGTTCCTGATCTTAGTGGAGAAGTTTTAGTTTTCTCATTTTTTTTTTCTTTTTGTTTTTGTCTTTCTTTTTTTTTAATTTTTTTTTTATTGGTGCATTATATTCATACAACTTATTGGGGTAAAAAACTTGTGTGTACAAACATGTACTCATCGCTGATTTAACCCCTACCCAAATCCCACCCCATTCCCTCCCTGTCCCTCCCTCCCTTGCTTGGCTTAGTGATTGACTTCGATATGTTTAAGTACATTGTGAGCTTTAGAGATTTTCCTCTTACCCCCTAATTTCTCCTCCTATAGGTTGTCTTGTTTGCTCCTCTTTTCTCCCTAACTCTCACATATTAGGGAAAGCATCTGATTTGTTATTTTTTGGGCCTGACTAATCTCACTTAGCATAATGTCCTCCAGTTCCATCCATTTCCCTGAAAATGATGTAATTGAGTTTTTTTTGATGGATGAGTAAAATTCCATTGTGTACATATCCCACAGTTTTGTAATCCATTCATCTGTTGATGGACATCTTGGCTGGTTCCATAGTTTGGCTATGGTGAATTGTGCAGCTATGAACATAGATACACATGCATTAGTTTGGTAGTTTGGTTTCTTTTCTTTTGGGTAGATACCCAACAGTGGTATTGCTGGATCAAATGGTAGATTTGTTCCCATTCTTCTGAGTATTCTCCATATTGTTTTCCAAAGTGGTTGCACTAATTTGCAATCCCACCAACAATATCTTAGAGTTCCCACTTCTCCACATCCTCGCCAGCATATGTTGTTGTTTGTGTTTTGAATGATGGCCATTCTAGTTGGAGTTAGGTGAAATCTCAGGGTAGTTTTGATTTGCATCTCTCTGATTGCCAGTGATGTTGAGCATTTTTTCATGCATTTATTGGCCATTTGAATTTCTTCTTTTGTGAAGTGTCTATTTAGTTCATTTGCCCATTTTGTTATTGGATGCTTTGTTTTCTTAGTGTTGAGTTTCTTGAGTTCTCTGTATATTCTAGATATTAGTCCTCTATCAGTGGTGTAGGTGGCAAAAATCTTCTCCCATTCTTGATAGTTTCCTTTGCTGAACAGAAGCTCTTCAGTTTCATGCAATCCCATGTATTGATTCTCCTTTTAATTTGTTGTGCCTTTGGGGTCTTGTTGAGGAAATGTTTGTCTGTGCCTATGTGTTGTAGTGTTGGACCTATACCCTCTTCAAGGAGCTTCAAAGTCTCTGGTTTAATTTCCAAGTCTTTGATCCATCGTGAGTTGACTTTTGTACAGGGTGAAAAAGTGGGATTAACATCCAATTTTCTGCATATGGTTAACCAGTTTTGCCAACACCATTTGTTGAAGAGGCTATCTTTTTTCCAGTGTATGTTTTTGGCCTCTTTGTCAAAAATCAATTGGCTGAAAGTGTGTGGACTTGTTTCTGGGTCTTCTATTCTGCTCCATTGGTCTATATATCTGTTCTTTTGCCAGTACCATGCTGTTTTTATTACAATGGCTTTGTAGTATAGTTTAAAGTTAGGTATTGTGATTCCTCCTGCGTGGTTTTTGTTGCTGAGAACTACCTTGGCTATTCTGGGCTTTTTGTTATTCCAGATAAATTTAAGGACTGATTTTTCTATGTCTGTGAGGAATGATCTTGGTAGTTTAATGGGCATTGCATTAAATCTGTAGATCACTTTTGGGAGGATGGCCATTTTAATATTTATTCTGCCAATCCATGAACATGGAAGATCTTTCCATCTTCTAAGATCTTCTTCGATTTCTTTTTTCAGTGTTTTATAATTTTCTTTGTAGAGATCTTTTACTTCCTTGGTCGAGTTTATTCCTAGGTATTTTATTTTTTTGTGGGAGATCCTGAGTGGAAGTGTTTTCTGAATTTCTTTTTCAGTGGATTTATGGTTGATGTACAGGAAAGCTTCTGATTTTTTAAGATTGATTTTGTATCCAGATACCTTGCTGAATTTGTTGATCAGTTCTATAAGCCTTTTGGTTGAGTTTGTTGGGTTTTCTAAATATAGTATCATGTCATCTGCAAATAGTGAAAGCTTAAGTTCTTCTTTTCCTATTTGTACTCCTTTGATTTCCTTTTCTTGCCTTATTGCTCTGGCTAGAGTCTCTAGTACTATATTGAAGAGAAGTGGTGATAGTGGACATCCTTGTCTCGTTCCAGTTTTTAGGGAGAATTCTTGAAGTTTTTCCCCATTTAATATGATGTTGGCAGTGGGCTTATTGTAGATTGCCTTAATAATGTTGAGATATGTTCCTTCTATTCCAATTCTCTGCAGCGTTTTTATCATAAATGGATGTTGAATTTTATCAAATGCTTTTTCAGCATCTATTGAGATGATCATGTGGTTTTTGTCTTTGATTCTGTTTATATGATGAATTACATGGATTGATTTTCGTATATTGAATCAGCCTTGCATCCCTGGGATGAACCCTACCTGGTCATGGTGAATGATTTTCTTGATGTGGTTTTGAATGCGTGTTGCTAGTATTTTGTTTAATAGTTTTGCATCAAATTTCATCAGAGATATAGGCCTATAGTTTTCCTTCCTTGAACTGTCTTTATTTGGTTTGGGTATTAGTGTGATATTGGCTTCATAGAATGTATTTGGGAGAGTCCTGGTTTTTTCTATTTCCCGAAATAGTTTGAGTAGTATTGGGATTAGTTCTCCTATAAAGGTTTTATAGAATTCACTTGGGAAACCATCTGGTCCTGGGCTTTTCTTTGATGGTAAGCTCTTTATTGCTATTTCAATCTCTTTTATTGTTATTGGCTGGTTTAAGTGTTCTATATCTTCTTGACTCATTTTAGGAAGGTTGTATTTATCTAGGAAGTTGTCGATTTCCTCCAGATTTTCCATTTTGTTGGAGTATAGTTTTTCAAAGTAGTTTGTGATAATCCTCTGGATTTCTATGCTGTCAGTAGTAATGTCTCCTTTTTCATCCCTTATCTTCATAATTTGGGTTGATTCTCTCTTTTTTTTAGTTAGGTTGGCTAGTGGTTTATCAATCTTGTTAATTTTTTCAAGAAACCAGCTTTTGGTTTTGTTGATTTTCTGTATTGTTTTTTTATTCTCTATTTCATTGATTTCTGCTCTAATTTTAATAATTTCCCGTCTTCTGCTGGCTTTGGGGTTCAATTGTTCCTGCTTTTCAAGGGCTTTGAGGTGTGTCATAAGGCTATTTATTTGAAGATTTTCTGTTTTTCTTATGTGAGCACTCAGTGCTATAAATTTTCCTCTTAATACTGCCTTCAAAGTGTCCCAGAGGTTTTGATATGTTGTTTCTTTATTTTCATTTGTTTCTAGAAATTTCTTGATTTCACCTCTTACATCTTCTATGACCCATTCTTCATTCAGAAGTGTGGTGTTCAGTCTCCACATGTTTATGTTGTTTCTCTGGGTCTTCTTATAGTTGATTTCTAGTTTCATTCCATTATGGTCTGAAATGACACAGGGAAGTATGTAACATTTTTTAAATTTGCTAGTGCTCATTTTGTGTCCCAGGATGTGATCTATTTTGGAGAAGTTTCCATGAGCAGCTGAGAAAAATGTAAACTTTGCTGTAGTTGGGTGAAATATTCTATATGTGTCCAACAGGTCCATCTGGTTAATGGTGTTCTTTAGTTCTGAGACATCTTTACTGACCCTTTGTCTGGAAGATCGGTCTAGTATTGTGAGAGGTGTGTTGAAGTCTCCCAGTATTATTGTGTTGGGATTTATGTGTGACTTCATATCACAAAGAGTTTGATTTATGAAAGTAGCTGCCCCTATGTTTGGGGCATAGATGTTGATTATTGTTATTTCCTCTTGCTGGACTATTTTTTTACCGGTAAAATGTGACCACCTTTGTCTCTTCTAATAAGTTTGGGTTTGAAGTCTAACTTGTCTGATATCATAGTTGCTACTCCTGCTTGTCTTCGAGTACCATTAGCATGGATTACCTTGCTCCAGCCCTTTACCTTGAGTTTGTTCCTATCTTTACTTGTAAGGTGTGTTTCTTGTAAGCAGCAGATGGATGGATTCTGGCTTTTAATCCATTTTGCCACTTTATGTCTTTTTATTGGGGAGTTGAGGCCATTTACATTCAGTGTGATTATAGAGAGATAATTTTTAATTCCCAACATGTTAAGATCTTATTTCTGTTTGAGATACTGTTTATTCTTCTTTGCTTAGTTGTCTGCTGGATGGGAATTCTTGTTTCTTTGGTTCTGGCGTGTATTACTCATTTCCTCTTTGCAGTTAATCTCCTTGAGTATTTTCTCTAGCGCTGGTTTTGAAGACATAAATTCCTTCATTGCTGTTTGTCATGGAAGCTTCTTATTTCCCCATCTAATTTGATGGATAGTTTTGCTGGGTAGGAAATTTTTGGCTGGAAGTTGTTTTCTTTCAGAGTTTGGAATATGTTACTCCAAGCCCTTCTGGCTTTCATAACTTGGTTTGGGAAGTCTAGAGTGATTCTAATTGGTTTGCCTCTGAATGTCATGTGGCCTTTTGTTTTTGTTGCCTTTAAGATTCTCTCCTTGGCTTCCACATTAGTCATTTTGACAATTATGTGGCGTGGGGCTCCTCTTCTCTGATCCTGTCTAAAGGGAGTTCTATAAGTTTCCTGGACCTGTGTATTGACCTCTTGCTCTATGTTTGGAAAATTTTCTGCTATTACTTCCTTGAAGAGATTGTTGATCCCTTTGGTTTCACCTTCTTTTCCCTCCTCTATTCCAATTATTCTTAGGTTAGCTCTCTTGAAATGGGCCCATATTTCTTCAATGTCAGATTCTTGCTGTCGGGTATTTTTTTTCTAAATTAGAAACTATGCGTTCATTTTTAGAATGATCATCTTCAAGAAGCGAGATTCTATTCTCCATGTGGTCTAATCTGTTGTTTATACTTTGAATTGAAGCCTTTACTTCATTAATTGCATCCTTTATCTCTTTTTGACTCTCTCTAAATTCTTTTCGAAAGTCCTCTATTATTTCTAAAGTTATTTTCCTAATTTGATCTTCTAGAGATCTTTGGATTTCTGTGTTATCAGATTCTGATGTTGTGGTGTTGTTGGCATTCACTGCTCCATTGTTATTTCTCTTTCCCATGATTTAGGAAGTTTGTGCTTTCTCTGGGTTCTTCCCTGAGTCACTACGAGTTCACTTAAGATGCTCTGGATCTCGAGTCTGTGGTATCTCAGTCACCACTACTCCTTTACTGTGTTGTATCACAAAGTCTCAGACCCAGGGAGTCAATCAAGGCTGCTTAGACCGTGGGGGGTGCCAAGTTGAGCGATCTCCAGCGGGGAGTTTTGACTATGGTATGATATCTCTGCCACTGCCACTCCCCCACTGGGCTGCACTGCTAAAATCTCCGACCCAGGGAGACTATCTGCGCAAGTCCCTGGGAGTGCAGTACTGGGATTTCTCCCCTAGGGGCCGCAATTTGACTCACGGTTGTTGAGTGCGCTGATGGAGCTGTAGTGAACTCGGTGGATTCGCTGCTGCCGCCACTGGCAATATGGCACCACTGCCACGCCCTGGCCGTGATGCGGCGTATTTCTTCTCTGGTTTTGAACTCCGCTCTGAGTCCTTGCCAGTTGTGCTGTGCCCGGCCCTTGGGAGCTTTAGATGTTCCCTGCACCAACAAAACTGCTGACTGCCGCCCGGCTGTTCAGCACCTGCTCACCTCGGCTCGCTGTCCACCCCTCCTCTCAGGCGCCTGGTGGCTGGTTTAGTAGGTTGGTCTAGGGCTGTCCGGTGAACTCGCCGCTGCCGCCAGCAGTAAGACGCTGCTTCTGCATCCTAGGCCGCGAGGCCAGAGTACCTCCTCTCTGGATTTGAGCTCTGTTTTGAGTTTCCCTCCTCTCTGGAGTCTGGTGCTGCTAGGGGAGATGTAGGCCGCGCCGCTCCGGCCGCTCTGTGCCGCGGCTCTGGCTGCTCCGCACCACGGCTCTGGCCACTCCAGCTGCTCTGACCGTTCTGCACTGCGGCTCTGGCTGCTCTGCACCACGGGTCTGGCCTCTCTGGCTGCTCCGGCAGTTCCGCGATGTGGCTCTGGCTGCTCCGGCTGTTCTGGCCGCTCCGCTCAGCTGCTCTGAACCGCGGCTCTGGCTGCTCTGCACCACGGGTCTGGCCACTCCAGCCGCTCTGGCCGTTCTGCGACTCGGCTCTGGCTGCTCCGGCTGTTCTGGCCGCTCCGCTCGGCTGCTCAGGCCGCTCCGCTCCGCCGCTCCCCCCAATCCGCGCTGCAGCTCTGGCCGCTCCGGCTGCTCCGGCCGCTCCGCGCCGCGCGAGTGCGGCACTTCGGGCTGGTTTTTTCCCGGTGTCTTGTTTTTCCAGCCCTTTTTCTCTGTCCCTTGTATTTACCGTTTTTATTTCTTTGCTGGTGGTGTTTTCTGGCTCTGAAAGGCGCTGGTTTTGTGGTAGTAGAGTTGGATTGTTAGCGGGACTTGTAAGTGCCGCTTTCCTCCGTCGCCATCTTCCCGGAAGTCCAGTTTTCTCATTATAAGTATGATAATAGTTCAAAGTATTTTTGTAGGCCTGGTCACATAGAGGAAGCTGCCTTCTCTTCCAGGTTTGCTGAGATTGTCATCATGAATGGATGTTTGATTTTAACAAATGCTTTTCCTGCACCTAGGGAGATGATCATGCAAATTTTAAAAATTTAGCCTGTTAATGTGATGGATCAATTTTGTAGGTTGCATACTTAGGATAAATTTTATTCGATCATGGTATATAATTCTTTTTACACATTGATGGATTTGATTTTTAATTTTTTACTGAGGATTTTTGCATCTATGTTCATGAGAGAAATTGGTCCATAGTTCTCTTGTAATGTCTTTGTCTGGTTTTGACATTAGGGTGATACTGGCCTTACAGAATCAGTGACAAAGTATTCTCACTGCCTTTGTTCTCTGAAAGAGATAATAGAGACTTGGTGTCATTTCTTCCTCAAATTTTTGGTAGAATTTATCAGTTAACCAATTTTGATGTGGTGTTTTCTATTATTAATATATAAAAGGCTATTAAATAATGATTCAATTTATTTAATTAGTGTACTTCTGCCCAGATTATCTATTTCTTCTTATGTGAGTTTTGGCAGAATGTACCCTTCAGTGAATTATATAGATTCATATATGTTATCAAATTTGTGGGTGTAGAGTTATTCACAATATTTTTTATTCTTTCAATATTTGTGGATCTGTAGTGATGTCCTCTCATTTCAGATAATAATAATTGTGTCTTCTTTATGCTTAGCTTGGCTAGAGGCGCACTGATTTTATTGATTTTTTTTTAAAGAACAAGTTTTTTATTTTTTGACTTCTATTGATTTTCTATTTTCAACCTTATGGACTTTTACTCTTTATTTTCATTGTTTCTTTTCTTCTGCTTACTTTGGATTTCCTATGGTAAGAGCCTAGGTTATTGTTGTTAGAGCTGCTTTCTGATAGGTGAACCCAGTGCTGTGCATTTCCCCCAAGCACTGTTTTTGCTATATCCCACACACTTGATAAATCTTGTTTTCTATTTTCATTTAGTTCAAAATGTTTGATAATTTCTCTTGTAAATTCTTCTTGCCCCATGTGTTATTTGAAGCCAGGAGTGCTGTATTGCTGAGACTACCCCCCCCCCCCTTTCTATTTCCATATTTTAAATTTGAAACAGTTTCTCACCAGATTGCTGAGTCTGCCCTTGAACCTGTGATCCTCCTATCTCAGCCTCTGGAACACTGGGATGACATGAGTGCACCACTGCACCAGGCTCTGTCTTGTGTCTTCTTAACATTTTTCTTGTTTTGTTACAAAAGAATTCTTAGCAGATGAGTGTGAAATGTATCTGTAAGGAATGACATGAATCTGTAAGGACATATTTTCGTGTTCACCTCTCCACTGACTGGTTATACTTTACCATCATTATTTCTCCCTTCCTTTCTTCTTTCCTCTTTTCTCCTTTATATTGTTTCTCTGTATTTACCAGGCAGGGCTTGAATTTTGGATCCTCCTGCCTCTGCCTCCCAAGTAGCTGAAATGACAAGTGTGTGCCACCGTGCCCAGCTTGTGCTATTCTGTTTTAACCAGTGGTCCAGTATGGGTATCATTGGAATGTGTCTACCTGAGAACAAAACAATTTTAAGTGATGACCACGATTATCGGCATTGTTCAGCTGTGGTCACCACTTGATACACATACTCCTTTGATTTCTAGTTATATGTTCTTAAACTGTTCTGTTTTGGGAAAAGGTGAATAATTCAAAAATAGAAGTCGAACCATATTGTCACTGTTGTCTTCACAGACTCCAGCTTCGGCCCCAGGCAGCCTTGCCCCCACTCTTCCCACCCAAACCCCTTGTGAACCACTTTGGGAAATGTTGCTGCTGGTGATGGTGCAATGCTCCTTGTAAAAGCATGAAAATAAAAAGTTGGAAAGATGTAAGAGATACAAATATTGTTCCAGAAGAGAATTTGACTTGTGAAGTTTTGTAATATAAAATTTGATGTATTGGTAATGGAAAGAATTTGATATATTAAACAGTAAGGGCCCATTATGGGATAAGAAGCTGGGGGCATTTGTTTTGACCATTTGGTGTCCAAAAATTTTGAATAGGAAACTAGCTGGGTGTGGACTGCCTCTTTATCCCTTCTACTGTTTAGCTTGGATTATATCTATTTCTCTTAATCCTCTAAAACCTCTCCCATTGAGGTAGCTCTTTTCCCATTTTACAGATGAGGAAACTCAGAAAGGTAAACTTTTCCAAGGTCTCAGAGCTAGTATGTCATGGGGCTGTTATTCAGACCTTGGGCTGACTTCAAGATTCATGCTTCTCCCACTGAGTTAACTGAATGTTTGCAAAGTCTGCAGCTCTAATGGTTTTAGTGTTCATAAACTGGTAAAGAGTAAATGGTTATTTAATAAGTTTCTTAACTTTGTTTGAGACCATGTATTATTAATCTGGGTCAATAAATGTATTCCTTACAGATTTTACATTTAACTCTATGTTTGGTGTTTTTCAGGTCTTGCTTTGTGTGTGTGAGCGTGTATGAGTGTGTGTGTGTGTGTGTGTGTGTGTGTGTGTGTGTGTGTGTGTGTGTGTTAGAGATGCAACCAGAGGAATTCTAGTTCTGGGTTATATCCTGGCCTTATTTTTATCTTTTAATTTGAAACAGGGTTGTACTGGGTCACTGAGCGTCTCACTATGTTGTCGAGTTTGGTCTCAAACCTGCGATCCTCCAGTCTCAGCCTTCCAAGGACTAGGATTACAGGCAGAAGCCACCATGCCTGGCTCAGGTCTTGCTTTTTATATCAGAGAACCAAGGTTACTAGCTATCTGATTGGAAGAGTGCATCTCTAATCTGAAAATATTAGATTTAATAAATATGTACCATAACTATGAAGCATAAAGAACAGAAATTTGTTATTGTTCCCTCACTGTTTTCTGCTGTGAATTTTAATGGGTAAAATTCCAGGATGGGAGCCGGGCATGATCACACACGCTTGTAATCCCCGTGCTTGGGAGGCTGAGACAGGAGATCGCACAGGTTCGAAGCCAGCCTCAGCTACTTAGTGAGGCCCTCAGCCTCAGCAACTTAGTGAGATGCTGTTTCCAAATAAAGTATAAAATAGGTCTGGGAGTGTAGCCTGGAGGTAGAAAAGCCCCTGGGTTCCACCCCCAGTACCAACACACACACACACACACACACACACACACATTCCAGGATGGGTAGCAGAAAGAACAAGTGACAATTTTGTGAATTGTAGGATTTAAGATCAGACTGATAAAAAAAAAGATGGTATACTGAAGCATAGAAATTAACGGAAGAAAGAGTTGTCATTAGTGACCTAGAAAGAAAGGTCTGTTATAGGAAAAGTCATCATTAGCATTTTGGGGCCATCACAGCTTCATGATAACAGGAGGAAGCAGGGACCTTGGGATTGCTCTTCTTCCTGGATAATTGCCAACTATATTCCATTTGTGTGTGTGTGTGTGTGTGTGTGTGTGTGTGTGGTACTGGGGTGAAACCCAGAGGCTTTCTATCTCTGGGGCTATCCTCCCAGACCTATTTTTATACTTTATTTGGAAACAAGGTCTCACTGAGTTGCTGAGAGCCTCACTAAGTAGCTGAGGCTGGCTTCGAACCTGTGCAATCTTCTGTCTCAGCCTCCCAAGCGCAGGGATTATAAGCATGCACCACCACACCTGGCTATATTCCAATTTTGAAAAGACCTTTTGTTTTGTGATTGCATCTTTCAGAAACAACTCTTGTTATCCTATTATGCAGTTTGCCTTATTTATGATGCACAGGTGAGAAAACTTTCAGCCTCTGCAATCTAAAAGATCATCCTGATGGAGAGTTGTGTGGTGCTTTTACTTGTTTTGCTGCTGAGCAAGCAGGGTTTGAGACAGGTGAATTCTCCCCAGATGTGCTTTTGCGTAACTGCACAGATCCCTGGGGTCGCTCAGTAATGACACAAGTGGCTGCATGTTCTTGCGCTCCCTCGCCATGTGCGGTTTCCCTTCTTCACTCTGCAAACGCTCTGCAGCTACTACAGAGCTGCTGAGGAGTAGAGTTCTTCCAAGCATAAATCCCTGAGTTTGCTTGATCTCTTTATTTGGGTACCAGATCCTGTCACTATCTAGGAGACACACAGCCGTTCTAGATTTATTTGTACCATTTTCAGCACAAAATGAAACCGTTTCCTCCTGATACATAATGTTCCTGTGTGAAAGTTAAGTGATAGCACTTTGTGAGATTTAGAGACTAGAGCCAGGCTAGTTAGCCGCTGAAGCTATAGAGACTTGACTTGGCCCTGATGGCCTCTTCCTGAGGTTACGGGAATGGGGGCTTCTCAACCCACAGTGCCCAGCTCCTAGCTCAGCCACAGAGCCAGGAGGAGAGGCCGGCCAGCCAGGTGGATTTGTTGTGGTGTTCTGACATGCGAGGCAGGTTGCACTCAGCTCTGGATTGACAGTACTCATGAGGTCTGGAGGACTTGAATGCAGCCCCTGATGTGACTTAGTCATCCCAGGCATGCTCAAGAGAGAGGCCGGGCCCCACCTCAGCGCCAGCACCTTAGGATGTTTATCCTGACAATACTCTGTACTACTGGAAGTGGAATTTGTTTGGCTCACCTCTGCTTTTCTTTAACATAAAATTTGCATATTATATTCTACTTGTCTATTTCCTTGTTTACCTCCCGTCTGGACTATGAACCCTTAAGGACAGGAATACCCCTTCAGATGTTGAGTGCCTTGTATATGTTATATGTTTTATAAATGTTTGTTGGATAAGGGAAAATAGTGATATTCCAAATCCTTTTTTCCACATGGCACACTACCCCTTGCTAGGAAATATATTATACCAGATATTATATCAGAGAGCCACAATTAATAATCAGAACTAATGAAAATTTGTAGCACAGACATGAGTAGAGTTAAAAAATGATGGCAATTATAGAATATGTAGGAGTAAGCTTCATAAGGATTGGGCAGGACCTATATGAAGAATACTTCCAAACTTAAGTGAGGCTCCTAGAAGGACACTGGAATCAGTAACCATACTGTACTCATTAGTGAGAAGACTCAATATGGTTAACATACCATATCTCTTTTGTCCCTATTATTCTAAAATTTATTGCAATTCCAACAAATTGCAATATAAGTTATCCTATAGAATTTGATAAAATAGTTATAAAGTTCAGAAAAATATTGCTTGACATTGGTGAAGAATGAAAAACAAAAAAACCTTATCTTGTCAAATATTGAAGTCTTAGAAAATATAGAAAAGAACAACAAAATTTTATGCAGTACAATAAAACTAGAAGCCAGTATGATTTGGATATCAAGAGTTGACCAGTCACTGTAAGGAAAAAATTATAGACCTTATGAACCTTATTAAACCTTATTAAAACATTAGCAAGTGGAATTCAGTAAAAAAAGAAAATGATAATACAGCAGTACCAAATGGAGCATATCCCAGAAATACAAATTTGTTTAGCATTTGAAAGTCAATGTAATTTATCATATTAATATAATAAATGAGAAAATAGAATAGCATAGCTACAAGAGGGAGTCCAGAAGCAGGCTTGAATGTATATGGCAACGCGGGACAGGTCTACATTGGTATAAGCCATGATTTGAAATTCAGGGTTATTTGCAATATCTCATACTCAATATTGTATATTTCCAGAGCAAAACAGACTGATAGTGACACTAAATAGGACAAAGACCAGAAATAGCCTCACATTAGCTAAAATCAGATTTTTGCTACCAAATGAATTTTAATACCAAACTACAAAAATAAGCAAATCTTTTTTATTTATATATAAAATTTCTATGTAATAGCAAAATTATTCATTTACAGTGAAAAAATTTACTATTAAAGACTAAAGAATCTATAAAAGTAATAGCATAAAATGCATACCATTCTTTATTTATAATCTTGTCTGTGCTAGTAAAGATCTTCTTAAACATCATACCATTAACAGAAATCAAAGAAATTTTAAAAAGACATTAGATTTAACTAGGTAGAAATGAACTTCTTTATAATAAAGAATAACATATATTAGGTAAAAAAACTGATGTCAATGTGGAAAAAATTTGGCCACAGGGTTATTGCACGTAATTGATAAGGGAGCTTTTACAGATTACTAAACATGAGAGTTCTCCAGCACAAAAATGAACCAAGGATATGAAAAGGGAATTAGCAAGAGAAGTAACACAAACACCAGTGGTAGTACTCTACTACTGCTATGACAACAACTATTTGCCAGCAGCTACCATTTACTGAGCTTGCCAGGTACTGTGCTAAGGGCTTTACATTTAATAATTAAGAAAATATTGAGATAGGTTCAATTATTTACTTTTTGCAAAGAGGATTGTCCATTTTAGGGAGTTAAGGCAGTTCATCCCAAATCATACATTTAGCAGGACTATTTACTCCCCAGGATTGTTTACTCCAAAATTCTCATTCTTTGGTACAACATTGACATAATTGCCTCTCCAGTCACTATACCCAGGAAAAGAAAATGCAGTCAAGAAAGCCAGAAGCTACCATTTGTTTTGCGTATGAGGTTGGCAGTGAATTGGCAATGCTTTTAGAAAGAATACTCATAACTTGAGAAGGTCATGGTGTAAAGCCTGTACTCTCATCTATTGCTGGAGGGAATATCAACTTGGTCTTTTTGGAAAGCACTTTGACATTATGTATTAAAAGTTATATCCCTTGACATAGTATACGTCTAAGAATGGGTCTGAAAGGACTGTTTGATACCTGCTTGCATACTGAGGGATGCTCATTTAGTATGTTTTAAAAACAGAAACCTCAAAGAAACCTGCTCATCAGTGAAAGATTGGTTAAATCAATTGTGGGAGAATTGAAGATGTAGAGTTAGTAATATATATTTTTAAATAGCATCACTCATTTACAACTGGATGGAAAAATTAAGCAAAACAAAGTAGGTTGTAAGACAACATATGCAGCACAACTCTATATCCGAAAAACTCCAAGTGTTTATATACATATATGCCAAGGAAAAATTCTGGGGAGGCTGTAGAACAGTGTTAACAGTGGTGTATAGAAGTGCCGTATTGGAGACTTCCGGGAAGATGGCGACTGAGAAAAGCAGCGTTTACGAGTCTTGCTAAAACTCTATCTCTGTTGCCACAAAATCAGCGCTTTTCATAGCCAGAAAACACCATCAGCAGAGAAATAAAAAATGTAAACACAAGGGACAGAGAAAAAAAAAGACTAGAAGAACAACCAGAGACCAGAAATCAATCCCTCAATGCGGCGACATCTTCCCTCACAGCACCAGGCTCCAGAGCGGAAATGTAAACAAGGAGCTGAAGTGAGCAGCTGCAGATCATTCGGGTATAATTCAGCAGTTCTTTCAGCCCAATGAACGTCTAAAACTCCCAGTGGCCAGGCTCATCACGCCTTCCAGGGACTCAGAACGGAGCTCAAAACCAGAAAAGAAATACGCCAGCTTCACGGACGAGGGTGTGGCAGCGGTGCCATATTGCCAGCAGCAACAGCGAGTTCACTGTGCCCCGTCACAGCTCCAGATCTGCGCGCACAATAGCCGTGAGTGTAATTGCAGCCCCTAAAGGAGAAATCCCTGTACTGCACTCCTAGGGACTTGTGTAGCTTTGATAATCTCATTGGGCCAGATATTTTGCAGTCCAACCCAGTGAAGGAGTAGCGGTGGCAGAGATACCACACCCTAGTTGCAGTTCCCCGTTGGAAAACGCCCAGCCTGGCACGCCCACAGTCTTGCGCAGCCTCGATTAACTTCCTGGGTATGAGACGTTGAGATACAACCCAGTAAAGGAATAGTGGCAGCTGAGATTACAACAGACTCGAGATACAGAGCACCCTAAGTGAAGTCATAGTGACCCAGGGAAGGCACAAAATTCTGAAATCATGGGAAAGAGGAACAACAATAGAGCAATGAATGCCCACGACCCCACAACATCAGAACCTGATAACACAGAAATTCAGAGATCTCCAGAAGATCAAATCAGGAATATAATATAGAAATAATATAGGACTTTCAAAAAGAATTCAGAGAGAGTCTAAAAGAAATAAAGGAAGCAATCATTGAGGTAAAGGTTTCAATTCAAAGTATAAACAATCGATTAGACCACATGGAGAATAGAATCTCACTCCTAGAAGATGATCACTTCAAAAACGAACGCATAATTTATAACTTAGAAAAAAAATCCGACAGCAGGAATCTGACATTGAAGAAATAAGGGCCCATTTTAAGAGAGCTAACCTAAGAATAATTGGAATAGAGGAGGGAAAAGAAAGTGAAACCAAAGGGATCAATAATCTCTTCAAAGAAATAATGGAAAAATTTCCAAACATAGAGCAAGAGGTCGATACACAGGTCCAGGAAACTTATAGAACTCCCTTTAGACAGGATCAGAGAAGAGGATCCTCACACCACATAATTATCAAAATGACCAGTGTGGAAGCCAAACAGAGAATCTTAAAGGCAACAAAAACAAAAGGCCAAGTGACATTCAGAGGCAAACGAATTAGAATCACTTCAGACTTCCCAAACCAAATCATGAAAGCCAGAAGGGCTTGGAGTAACATATTCCAAACTCTGAAAGAAAACAACTTCCCGCCAAAAATTTCCTATCCAGCAAAACTATCTATCAAATTAGATGGGGAAATAAGAAGCTTCCATGACAAACAGAAACTGAAGGAATTTATGTCTTCATAACCAGCGCTAGAGAAAATACTCAAAGAGATTAACTACAAAGAAGAAATAGGTAATAAACACCAGAACCAGAGAAACAAGATTTTCCATCCAGCAGACAACTAGCAAAGAAGAATATATTCATGTGTTTATTGGAGATTCATTATTTATTTCAGTTTTTTACCTATTTCTAAATTGTATTTCTAAATTGTATTGTTTGCTTTTATTGTTGCTAATTTTTAGGATTTCTATTTGGAATATTAATATACCTTCAGATAGAGCATTTGGAAATATTTTATCCCATTCTAGCAGTAATTTTTAACTCTGTTTACATTGTACAATATTTTTTTTAGCAAGTTTGTTTATTCTTTTGTTGCCTGTGCCTTTGAAATCATATCCAAGAAATCACTGCCAATTTCAATGTTGTGAAGTGTTATGACCCAGGTTTTCTTCTAAAAGTTTATAGTCTTAACATTTACATTTAGGTCTTTTATCTAGCTTGAGTTAATATTTGTATATGGTGTTAGGTAAGGGTCCAATCTTATTTTTTAATGTAATTATTATTTTTCAACAATATTTAGTGAAAAGATTATTATTTCCTTCACCAAATGTTCTTGGAAACTTTGTTAAAAATAACTTGACCATATATGGAAGAATTTATTTCTAGGCTTTTTATTTTACTCCACTGGTTTATATATCTGCCTTTATAGTAGTACTACACTGTTTCAATTATTGTAGCTCTATAAGGTTTGAAATCAGAAAATGTACATCTTCTAGCTTTAAAAAAAAAGTGCTGTATTTTCTTATGCTTTCCTGCAGTATCTATGGATTTATTTTTTATGGTACACATATACTATATATGTATACTACAGCTGAAGAAAAAGGCTTTTATGTATTATGATTTTTTTCCTACTAATGGAACATTCCACCTTGAGGACTAAGCACAAAATTTGCTTGGAGGTAGAATGCCCCTGAGTTCAATCCCCAGTATCTCAAAAAAAAAAATTAAAATTGTCATAACAAATATAGCTGAGGAGATCATGCTGAGGAATCTGCTTTCGAGAAGAATTATATCTGATAGGGAGATAATCATTTCTGGAATATCTTAAAAGACTTGATATATAGAGTTTATTATGAAACAGTGACATTCAGTATTTTATTTGGCATGTGAGAAATTTTCCCAGTGATTTTGAACATTTCTGACTACTCAGAGAAAATTGTTTAATGATAAGAATTGTGAACTAATTAATAATATACATTTTGATAATGTCTCTGAAGATTTGGATGCAGAGATATGCGTTCTATAGTTTAAAAATCATTTTCCAGATTGCTTTCCAGATAAAAAGGAAATCATATGTAGTGAAAATTCTGGTTTTAGATAGTTCTAAAGGGCTTTTGGGGGAACAGAACAAGCTGACAATCGCTGAGAAAATGGTTAGTAATGGGCTCTTAGACACAGTGTCTTAATGCAGTGATTATTTTGAATTATCCTTAAAATGGTTTATTGACTTTGTCATTCTGTTTTGACATTCTCTTTTGAAGGTGTACAAGTTAAACGGATGTGTTTGAGTAGTAGAACTCTCATGTAGTGGTTAAAAGGGTACATTTTGAAGCCAGGCTCTACGATTTAGTTTTTTTTTTTTTTTTTTTTTTTTTTTTCCCTACTGGAAATTGAACCCAGGGGCCTTTTACTTCTGAGCTACATTATGAAACCTTTTCATTCTTGAAACAGGGTCTCACTGAGATTTTGAGGGTCTTGCTAAATTGTTGAGCCTAGCTTGGAACCCACAGTCCGCTTGTCTTAGCCTCCCAAATACTGGGATTACAGGTATGTCCCACCACCCCAAGTTCACTTAGTTTTTTAAACTTTGGCCTGGTATTTTTTTCCCCAGTACTGGGGATTGAGCTCAGAGGCATTCTATGAGCTGATCTGTACCCCCAGACCTTTTTAAATTTTACTTTGGGACAGGGTTTCTCTAAGATGCTGAGGCTGGCCTCAAACCTATGATCCTCCTGTCTCCACCTCCCAAATCCTGGGGTTATAGATGCGTGCCACTATGCTTTGCTGTATATTGGCATGTCTAAGTCTCTCTTCTGTATCTTTATCTCCAAAGCACCAACCTTATGGGGGTATTGGGAGGATTAAATGAGATAATTTTTATGAAGAACTTCACAGTGCCTGACATATAGTAAATACACAATAATTGATTGCTTTTATCGCATGTGGTTCAATCTCTTTTAGAAGAATTTTATAATAGTGTGATATAAAGAATGTGCAAGCTGGGTGTGGTGGCACACACTTGTAACCCCAGTACCCGGGAGGCTCAGACAGGAAGATCACAGGTTTTCAGCCAGCCTTCACAACTTAGTGAGACCCTGTTTCAAAATAAAGAATGAAGAATAGGGATCTTATATTCTATTAAGATGTATGACTACAGTGTACCAATAAAATTTTTTAAAAAATAGGGCTGTGGGTATAGCTTTGATATAGAGTTCCCTTGGGTTCAATCCCTAGTACTCCAAGGGGGTAAAAAGTGCACTCTATTAATTTATAGATTCAGATTTAAACCTTGACTCTTCCCTTAAACAGCCCACAGTCTTAGACAAGTCACTTCAACTCTGAACCTTACTTAATTTTCTTCCAAATGCAGTGATATCAGTAATTCTTACCTTGACAGAAGTTGCAAGGTCAAGGGTCAAACTATACCTAGAACAAAGTGGGCATTCTGAGAAAGTAGGTATTATGACATGATTACCATAAGTTGAATAATTATCAAAGAATATTTAAAGACTTTTATTATTTTCCCTCTTTATTTTTTACCGTTAGTGATAATTCTTTAAGAAACTGAATATATATATATATATATATATATATATATATATATATATATAGTAAAGAGCAATATAAGAAAAGTTCAAGAAGTTATATAAAATGTATTGGAGTACTACCTTTGACATACAAGTAAATCAGCCTTTGAAAGGATGCATTAGATGTAGGGAAGGAGGAAGGAGGGAGGCACCTAGGGCCTGGCTCTGGGTGATGTCAGAGACCAGTCTCTGGAAGCAGCAGCAGCATGAAGGGCAGCGGGTTCATGCCTCCCAATTGCCCCCTCACTAATTGCACCAAAGAGGTGGATGTCATGAGTCTCTGGCCCTGTGTGGGCCTCTCAGCAGACAGCTGTCTGTAGCAGATGTGGAGGTGCCCAGCGTGTGCATGGCTGACAGTCCTTTGTAATGTTGTGGTATCAAGATCCCGTGTGGAGGCTGCCCTCGGGAAGACTTCTTCCACACACTATAAATCTTGCTTTATATCTGCACAGTATGGTGCTGAATGTGACCCATTCATTTGTCCATCTGCCCTTCCTCCTTCTCTTCCATCTATCCATCATCCATCGTAAGTGCTAGGCACAGCAGTGAGCCAGACAGTCTCTGCCCTGTAGGAACTCATTTTAGAGAATCACAGCATTTCTAAAATGGTATCTCATTTGCTTTTTAAAACAAGCATGTGAATTGTAAACTTTTGAGTACTTTCACTTGATGGATAAGGAATGGAGATATTTCGAGAGTAAACGACCTACTTAGGATAATAGTGTTATGAATAGAACCCATTGTTTTTCATTCCTACTTTAGCACCCTTTTATCTAGAATACTCTGTTTTCTGTTCTAAATATGTTTTCCACCACTGAAACATTTACACACCGTGTTTTTCTTAACACTTCAATCACAGGTAGCTGAGGGAACTTGAAAAGTTATCACATAAGTTCAGCTGACACGCTTTAACCTTTCCATATGCTCCCATTGCCCTCAGGATGAGATTGGAAATGCAAAATGTAACCTACAGTTCCCTGCATCTTTTGGCCAGTGCCACCTTCCCAGCTTGTCCTGGGACCTCTCCCTCACATCCTCCGTCTTCTGGAAAGTTCTGTTTCTACCTTGGAGGGGTCCTGTTCCTTCCAGCTCCAGCCCTTTGTGCTATTCCCTCTACCTGTAATGCTCCTCCCTGTGCTCCTCCCAGCCCCTCCTCTCCACTCACTTCTCACAGCACTCAGGCCTCAGTTTTCATGCCCCTTCTTGGCAGCCTTCCTCCTCCCTGCCCTGGTCTGCTCCCCTCTCCCTATATGCCTTCTCACAGAACCTGTGCGTGCCCTTGGGAGTCCCAGTGCATGACCTGTTGACTGCCTGCTGCCCCCTTGGAAAGGTGAGAGGGCAGCCCTGGGGGCAGGAGCCCTCACTAGGTTGTTTCCACCACTGTGTCTCCAGCTGGCACTGGGCCTGCTGTCGGCACTACCAAATGTGTGAGTAAGTGAGGCATGAATACCCTGGCAGTACGGAGCCCCAGCCCAAGCAAGTTCAAACACCATGGTTCGTTCCATTTCTCTTCTATCTAGATCATGACTTTAGCAGTGAAGGCAGCTTAGGAAATGGTACAGGTTTCTCATGTCTTACTAATATATAAATAAAGAACAAAAAAGCTACTAAATTGGAAAGTTTGTAAACAGACAGTGATGGGGAGGAGGGCAACAGAGCCCATAAAAAGAATGAGCTGTGTGATTTATTTCTGTGTTTCTTTCCCATTAGACTGTGAGCAAGTTGAATTCAGTTACCAGAACTTATGTTTTGATCCTCTAAGAGAGTATAGTGCCCGGCTCCGAATAGCTCTGGAATAAATGGCAAGTGAATGAATGATATACCATATCTTTCACTTCTGAAGCTAAATTTTGTGATGTTCCTGTTGTTATTAGAGATAGAAATAGTATGATTTATCAAAAGAATACTGGATCTAGAACCAGAGAGACCTAGATTTAAAACTGTATTCAAATGAAAATGAACTATGCCTACCAAGTGAACTTGTTGGTAGACTGGTGTATAGATGTTGTGTTGTATATTAGCTGGGCATGGTGGCACACTCCTGTAATCCCAGTACTTGGGGCTGAGATAGGAGGATCACAGGTTCAAGACCAGTCTGGAACCCAGAGTCATCTACCTCCAAGCTATACCCCCAGCCCTATTTTTTACTCTTTATTTTGAAACAGGGTCTCAGTGAGTTGTGGAGGGCCTCACTAAGTAGCTGAGGCTGGCTGCAAACCATGATCCTCCTGTTTCAGCCTCCTGAATACTGGGATTACGAGCATGCGCCACCACGCCCGACGTCAGCTTGGCAATTTAGAGAGATTCTCTTTCAGAGGTTATATGCCTCTAGGTTCAATCACCAGTAAATATACATGCACGCGCGCGCGCACACACACACACACACACACACACACACACACACACATATTTAAAGTGCTTAGCCAGCACCAGGTGCATGTAATAGCTCCTTAAGACATTTTAGTTCCCCCTCTGCTTCTTTCCCTTTGGTCTAATCCCAGAAAGACTTTGGGGGATTATGGTATATAAATCATTAAAGCAAAGAAAAAGAACCTCAGGGCAGAATCACAGCAATAGAGCACTGACTTGTATTTACCAAAGCGAACATGACACTGGGAAGCTTAAATTGCGCACAGCACATTGTGTAGGAATTGGAGTATAGGGTTGTTGTTAACCTCACCCACAGACTAGAAAAGAGGGACCACGTTGATTTCTGAAGCCCTTAGGCTCAAGTGTTTTGACTTCCATTTTTTATGTTTTTTCCATCTTACTTACAGATATCACCTAGCCCCCGCTCTTCCTTCAGTTATTTCTTCTACTAGTTTTATTCTGTTCTCCTCAGCAAATTCTCTCTTCTGTTCTATCAATGCTGATTCAAAGAGTTAGGGTGAGGGGTGTAGGGTATGTTGAATGTTTATAGATCCAGTGTGTTCCATGCCAGTTTTTTTAGGATGTGGCTAGTAGTAGGCCAGTTATTTTCCAATCAGATCCCACCCCGGACCTAATTATGGTACAGAGATAAGAGAATTGGGACCTGTTTTTCTTTTCTCTTCTGAAGATACAAAAAGAGCCATTGGTTTTAGATAACAGCACAAGAGACTTAGGATCAACCATCAAGAACTATATAAAGTTTGTACTAGGCTCCTTGTGGTTAAAAACTAGAAGTCATTTTATAACCACATTAGTTTATTTCTTTTATAGAACTTATTACAGGATGCAAAATAAGCAAGGCACTGGAGAACACAAGAACTTAGTTTGTTCAGGAACTTTAAGTCCAGCGGGGTAGCCAGACACATGGAAACCATGGTGTGTTCCGATAGGGGCGGCGTAGGTTCAGGTACGCAGGACAGGGAGGCGTGATTACTGCTTGGGTCTGGAGCACTGAGGGAGGTGGCATAGCTGCCTATTGATGACTAAGCTGAGCTTGCTCTGTGAACAAGGCTGGAGGAAGACAAGTCCACAGAAAGACAGGGAGATGTGGGCTGGCATGCGTGTGCCGGGATCTCAGAGAGCGCGGGTATCTCCATATTGGCCAAGTATGAAGGTTGGTGGGAAGTCTGGAAATGCCCAAGTAGCTTATGGAATGTCTCTTTTTGGAGTCTCAAAAGCAAAAATAAAGCATTCGCATCTGCTTCGGATGGTTTGATAGGTGTGTTCACTAGAGGTGGAGGTATATGTGCTGTGTCAGATAAGTCAGCCATTATTATGTGCACATCGAGATTGTATTGAGTAATTTAAAAGAAAGGTCTGGAACCTACACTTTACTAACCTGTCCCCAGCAGGTACAATTTTCAAGTCACCCAACTGACGCAGTCTGTTGTATGGAACTCGTCCTCCTGAGTGAAACAAATGCTATCTAGAAAGCAGTACAAGCTGCGTCTGGTGGTGCACGCGTGTAATCCCAGCACTGGGGAGGCTGAGACAAGAGGATCACAGGCTCGAGGATAGCCTCAGCTACTTAGTGAGGCCCTCTGTAACTTAGTGAGGCCTTGTTTCAAAATCAAGAATAACTTATTCTTTATTTTGCAAAAAAAAAAAAGCAGTACAAATTCAGCGTCCTTCTTTCGCCACTCAAAGGGTAGTTTACAGGGAGTCAGTATAGCGTAGTACCCAGAAGGAAAGTGGAGGCGGCTTTACCTTGTCCACCCTGGCTGCCTGGGAGTGAAATCGGTCCTTGGATACTGCCTACCATGTAATCATCCTCGCTTTCTGTTTCTGGCCTTCCCAGGCCAAGAACAGGGCAGGCAGTTTATAGTTCTAGGAACTGGAGTGGGGCTGCTGTGCTTGCAGTTGCATGCTTTTTATGGAACAGAGAATGTTGTTTAGGGAATTTAGCAGCTGGAACTTGACACATTAGCAATTTGGACTGAGGAGGAATTTTGGGGTGAGAAAATATAGCTGATTATATAAACTGGTTTGGGTATTTAGGTGGCTGAGAAGGGAGGGATGAGAGGATTCTGAAGGCAAGCAGGAGTTTTATAAACAGCTCCCTCTCTGTTCATTTTGACTGTGAGAGCTGCATTTAACTAGGCTGACCACGTGGCCCGTTTTGAAAAGGGCAGTCATGTTCTGCTGCTGCTTCTTAGCTGTTTTGTTAGTCGGAGCAAAACAACAGTGCCGCTCATATTTTGCAGGGTTAAAGGAAAAGGGCTGGCTGAAGGATGGGCTGGGGAGCCGGAGGAGAGCAGCGGCGCCAAAAGGGCCCACTGTGGGGATGAGGACCTGAAGGAGGCCTGTGGCCTCAGGCATGCTTGGAACTCTGCCTTTTTGAAGGCTGGTGACGGATCTCATCCTAATTTAACCTTCTGTGGAATTCTTTCATGAGATGCGGTTGCCAGCCTCAAGCTTCCTAAAGAAGAGAGCCTGCCCACCCCCTTGTGAAGTCTACCCGCAGAGCTGGGCAAGTGGGCCCTCCAGAGAACTAGAGGGCCAGGGAACAGGCCCTCTAGGATGCAGAAATCCTCTCCGGAGGAAACAGTCCCTCACGCACGCCCGCCTCACCCTGCCCCTGCCCTGCCCAAACACCAGCCTCTGCCCAGATGAAAACTGCCCGTATGTAACCTGTGGTTAGCCTTTTTTTGTGTATATGTACAAAATGTCAACCTGCTATTTTATCTGCATAAACAGTGGGATCTGTACTTTATTGCAGAAAATAACAAAAAGGTAACAAGGACCAGATTCAAACAATAAAAATCATTAATAAGTCAGTGACTGGCTTTACAAAAAGGAAAGAAGAATATGAAAGACAGAGAGAGAGAGAGAGAGAGAGAGGAAGAGGAGGAAGGAAGAGTGGGTCCTCTTGGTCTTAAAATGTGTTTTAGAGGGAATCATCATTGAGGTTACTGGTGCTTTCTTCATCCTAATTTGCATGAAAGTGTGACTTTGAAATTATATAGGGAATTTGGACTGCGCGTGTGCGTGTGTGTGTGTGTGTGTGTGTGTGTGTGTCCCTTCTCACAGTAAACTAATAGGTATCTTACTGTCAGCTGATGGATGTTGGTAGTGGTCAGGGACTAGTAGGAAGCGCGCTGGCAGGGGACATGCAGCTGCCGGCCCGCCACGCAGAACCATGCTGGCTGCATCTCTGTCCCATACCCAAACGCCGAGGGGAAGCTGAGCCGTGATTAATGTAGCCTCTTTTTAAAACGATAATATGCCTTGCTTATTTCCCATATAGATTTGAGGTCGGTACCCATTCATCTTAACAGGATATATTGAAAATACCTCACATGTTATTTAAAAATGAATATATTATTTAGGTTTTATTTTTAAGATACTATTTTTAAAATATTTTAAGGTAAAAATAAAATCTAAATAATAGTTATTTTTAGGGTAAGCTGATAGCTTGACTTTGCCTAAACTACTGAGATTTAGATTCTCCAAAATCTTTTTGGCACTGGAGGATTTCTTTAAAAAAAAAAAAAGAGTCTATTAAGACTAAATATAATAAAATTTTTTTTAGAAAAGTATAATCAGAAGCATCAAGGCTATCTTCTGCTGTTGGTTCTCAGAGCTATGAAAACATCACTGAATTTTAAGAATTCAAAAAGACAAATAAAAATAAAACTCATAGCTTTGAAATGGGAGAAAGGAAAGATCCAGGAGGTAGTCTTCTGTTTTTAAAATAGTGATTCTCATCTTAAAAACTGGTGGAAAAAACAGACTTAATTTTTATTTATTAAGAAAAAATTGTCTATATTTTTAAGTTAGTAAAAAACCCAGTATTTTATAGGGAGAACATTAATAATCATTGTGGAGTCTACTAATTACAGCTCTGTTTTGGTTTATTGTAAAAATGCCTGCTTACTATCTATTTTCTTACTATCATTCATCTTTAGTTATAAGAGGGCTTTCATTAAAACATTGGAATCATTTATGTTGGAGCACCTTGCTTTTGAAGACGTTTACTGATTTTTTACAGAATAAAATACCAACATTTTTTATTTTAGAAAATAAATTATAAATTAAAACTTTGCTGGGAGAGTTTGGTCCAAGATACAACAATCTCTATACAGGGAGAAAGATATTTAATGCTGTATACATTTTTAACAGCAGGGCATATGGATTTGGACTTAACAGTTTTAACTAGTAGTAACCTTATCTATTTAGAAATGATTTTTAAAATAGGGGGAAAAATCTCCAAAGTACAACAGATACTTTCTAAACACTTAGCTCTTACGAGCTTAAATTAGATAATGAAACAGGATAATTAGAATAACATTTTTTTCAACATCTAAATATTTCTTTTTATAAACATTTATTTCAGTTAAGTGTGAAGAAATGCCAGAAATGAGGTACCAACTAGCTATGTAAAATAAATTCTGACGGTTTTAAGCTAGCTACATTTTTCTATGACATTAAGGTTTTTTTTCCTTAAAAAATAGTTTTGGAGGGGGATTGTTAATTTTCCATAATCTTCCATAATCCTTTGGTTTCTTAAAGGTATTGTTTTTCATTAAAATTTTTTTTAAAGAAGATATCTGAGGGAAACCATTTTTGTTTGTTGCTGTGATTAATATGTGAAAGTCAGAAAGATTCTATTCTGAGGCTTTAAGAAATTTTTGTGAAAGCCACATTTTTGTCATCGGGACCTAACCAGAAAATTTAGGAATCACACTTAATCACTTATAATCATTTTGAAATTCTCTGGTCATATTTTTAAAAAGCCAGAATTGACTAATATTGTCTGACTAGTTATTCTTGTTTGACAGCAGTTCAGTTGTCTTTATATATACATCTATAGTTCTTTTCTGAAAGTTAGAAATAAAATAAGTATTATTTGTGATAAAATAAAAGTATGTACATTTGATAATTTTGTTGTATAAAATCCTACCTGTTAAAAGCGGTTTGACTTTCGGTTTTAAAACGGCTCTCTAGTTTGGTGAGTCTGCAAAGATTCCGCTTTCTCTGCAGCCTGCCAGCCAAATAATTTTTGCAGTATTTTTTTTTCTTCCTTATAAACACTAAAAATTCATCTTGCTTTTCCTTAAGATCAGTCATTCAGTTAGAAAGCTCAGGAGTTGCTGTGAACTTATCCTTTACTTTTCCATAATCAAGGAGGAATGATAGATTTTGTGTATCCCCTGTGAGTTGTTAGAAAATCCTCAGAGCTCTCTTCTCGGAGCTCTGGGCTGCCTTACCACGGATGAAATGATTTTGTTTGACTGCACAGCTTTAAAATGAGTTTTCTTGCTTTTCTGCTCGGGCAAAGAGATTTAATTTTTGTTTAGAGTATTTTATAATGTACCTTTTCCTCTATCTTGGGCTTTCATATTTGGCATATGTATAGAATCCTTTCAAGACTGCAGGTTATAGTCTGATTTACTAGAAAGCACCACACACATAAAATAGTGCCCCAGGTTTCTGAGTTCCACCCTAAAGACGAAGGGGATTGGGGGGTTAAAATGCCAAGGAAGGCGCAGCCACAGTAGAAACTATTTCTTCTGTAAAATCCTGACGCCTCATAGGAAGCTTGGGACCTTACTCTCAGCTACCAAGATGATCTAACTGGAAGATGCCACGAACATGGACTGGCTGTGCCGGAGGCCCACTGCCCCTAAGGTGTGTGGTTACTGATCTCGATTTGAATTTACAGTTTCTGTCATCGGTGGTTCACTTGCGGATAGGGTAGGTAGTTCTCGAGATTTAGAAGGAGGCTGACTGAAGATTACAAGCGTTTCTGCTTCTCTTTGTGACTCTCTGGAAATGCTATTAGTTTTATTCTGTTGCCTTCTCATAGCTTCGGTCAAAGCGAGTAGGTTTAAGGACCAAACCGGTAAAATGAGGGGGCTGGACGCTTCTCTTTCGAGGGGAGTCTCCGACCCTGAACTGTGGTACCTTTCTCATCTCCGGGACTTTAGTCATCTGACTTGCCAGTCCATGTTGTGGGAAGGTCTCTGTTGTGATGCAGAAAGCTCAGACTTGGGTCCTGCAGATGGCGATGCAAAGGCGCCCTCCCACCACCTGGGGACGAAAGTCATTTTAAAAGATTGCAAACTCTGCTCTCCTGCTCGAAGGTCTCCAACTGCATCTGGCCGAGCAGGGTAATCTAATCTATTTTAATGCAAAGATTTTCCAAGAAGGCAGGAAGCCATCAAGGGGAAGGCTTTCAGGCATCTGCTGTTTCGCTTCCAGATCCCTTGTGTTAATTTAATGTTTCTAGGGAACCGGGCTCTTGCTTTTTCTCGGAATCCCTCCTCTAGGAACTGGCGAGCGCGCGGCGTGCGCGGTGGCTGGGTCGGGGCAGGGCCGCGCGCGCCCCCTTGCCCCCTGCGCGCCCCCGCGCCCCCTGCGCGCCCCCGCGTCCCCTGCGCGCCCCCGCGCCCCCTGCGCGCCCCCGCGTCCCCTGCGCGCCCCCGCGTCCCCTGCGCGCCCCCGCGTCCCCTGCGCGCCCCCGCAGCCTCCTCCCCGCGGACCGCTCGCTTGCCCGGGCTGTGCGCGCCCGTCCCCTGCGGCCCGCAAGGCCCAGCCCGCCGCCGATTGGCGGGGTACGACCCTGCCCAACCCGAACCAACGTTCATTTAGCCTCGCATTTAGGTTTGGGAGAGAATACCCGGGAAACCGGGCAAACCGGCTCTGCTGGTGTCAGTGCTGCCAGGCCCGTCCCCGCAGCACCCCAACGGGTCACCCCAGGGAGACTTCTGAAAAGGAGCCCTGCAGAATTACAGAGAGAAGCCTGCCCGGATAAATTAGTTTCGTTTTAGTAGATTTTGTTATTCCTGACTAGGCACTTGTAGTGCTACAAGTTAATGTTGCTCTGGGAATCATCCTGGGTACTGACATTAAAATTTAAGAGTTCGCTTGACCTCGGAACAATAGCAACTTGCCTAGGACTGATAATGCCTGTGTTCCCTCGGACTCTGATAACACCTGTGTTCTCTGGCCTACTAAGTTGATGGGATCACAAGGGTTTGGAGGCGAGGAGAATATGGGAGCCATGTAGGATCTTTCTGTGAAATTGTAGTACTCTTTATTATATTTCTGACTATTTGAGATAGCCAGTTCCGCTGTTAGAAAGCTCTAATTATTAGAATGTTATTCCTTATATTAAATTGAATAATGCTTGTAATTTTTCTCTTTTATATAATAGAAGGCTAAAATTATTCTTTGTGATATATTTTGGTGAGGGGGGTTACATACCTGGAGACCATAATGAAAGCATTCTGGTCTTATAGTCACATTTGGACTCCAAAACCTTTATGTTTTATGAATCTTATTGTGAATTACTTAGACACAGTTGCAGAATTTCTGATTTTAAGGTATGCTTGAAATTATGCAATGAGATGTCATATTGTCAATATTTTTTATTTAAAAGTACTCATTGATGATTTTATACATCCTAACCTGTTAGGGTATTTTTGGCTTCTGTTTAAATCATTAAATGATTCTGGTTGAATCATTAAATAAAGAAATGAGTTGGTAAACTCTTATTCAGTGCTTGCTTTTGGTTCTTTTGGCTTTAACCTCTGCATTAGTTTTCTATTGCTGCCATAACAAATTGCCACAAAGTTAATGGCTTGCAACAATACCCACTTATTTTCTCTTATTTCTGTGGGTCAGAAATTGGGGCTCAGTGTCAGTCCTCTGGGTTCTCTGCCCATAGCTTCACAAGAGCAAAGTTAAAGTGGCAGCAGGCTTGCACTCTTACTTGTGGGCCCTGGAAAATAATTCACTTCTAGGCTCATTGGCCACAGTTAGTTCCCACGTTGGGCCCCACACTGTAATGGCGGAGAAAGTGTAACTAACGGTGCTGTAACTGCAACCCTGTAGGGCTCTGGAAACTGTAACAGTGAGAGATGTAGCCCTGGGTTCTTGTTCTGAGCTAAGTATAGAAAACACTAGCTTGAACTCTGTAAGCTTTAAACAATTTTATTATTACAAAGATGGAAAGATAGTACAGAGTTATTAAGCCCTATACCAGAGGTAGTATAGGGGGGTGATTTGAAAAGAAGTTACCGAATTCTTCTGGATACAAAACATTTTTATAGATACATCCTTCATCTTGCTCTACCATAATCTTCTGACCTAGGTGTAAGTCTGCCCATTAACTTTGTGCAGGCCCCCTTTTTTGTTATGGTTATGGGTATTATTATTATGGGGATTTCTAGCTTGGCCACAAGAAGCCTTCCTGCCTTACTGTACTGGGTATAAGCCCAGGTTTCTTTGTTAGGACTAGAATGATTAAGTCAAGGGTCACATGGTATCTGCTCCCCTTTCACAGAGGCCAGTACCCTCCTCCCACACCCTGCACTCTCCTGCACTCTTGGGGAATTCTTAGCTTTTTGCTAGATGTCATTTATTATGTAAACCTGTTTTTAGGATGTGTAGGTTCCAACTCCTCTATCCACTTGCTGATTACTTTTAGTGAGGGTACTTTGCATTATAACAGCTGCCTGAGTGCCTGGCAGTAACCAGGCCCTGCTTCTTACATTTTGAAACCAATTCTTGATACTGCCAAGTTCATTTTCCAGATTCATTTTCCAACACATTTAATATCAAAGCACTTTTTAGGCCATTTCCCAATACTGATACAGTGGTATGTAGAATTACCTTCAAATCGCCATGCCTTTTCTCAAGTTTTCTTTTCTGCTTTTAAAAATTAATTGATTAGTTGTTACTATTTTTTTGATATGGAGGATTGAACCCAAGGACATTCTCCCTCGAAGTTATACCTCTAGTTCCTTTTTTTATTTTTAATTTTTGTTTTTTAAACAGGGTCTTAGTAGGTTGCTCAGAGTCTTGCCTACAATGCTCAGGTTGGCCTTGAACCTGTGATCCTTCTGTCTTAGCCTTCTGAGTACTGGAATTATAGCCATAGCCACCATGGCTGTCTTCCCTTTTGCATTTAAGACACTCATGTGATATCTATGGCCTCACTTGGATAATCCAGTTTAATCTCTCAAGTCAACTGATTAGTAAACTTAATTACATCTGTCTACAAAGTCCCTTCACAGTCATTACCTAGTTAATTGTTTGGTTGAATGACCAGGGAATGGGACTTTTGGGGGATAGCCCTAGAATTCTCATCATATCCCTCTCAGCAGGCCCACTTAGAAGTGCTAATTTACCTTTTATGAAACTTGATTACCATTCATTATCTAAATTCTAATTTTTCTTTTGTTCAGAAAGATTGAGGGGATTGAATTTAGGGCTTCATGCATGCTACCCAAGTGCTCTCCATTAAGCTACATCCCCAGCCTTTTTTTCAGAAATTTTTGCTGGACGATTAATTAGAAGTATGAATTACACATAGGAAAATTGTAGTGCCTTAGAGTTACTAAAAGGAAAAGGATGACCAGCAGATTCATGGGTAGAACAGACAGTACTCGGCCCTTAGGGAGTTTCATGAATACCCTAGGACTTCTCCATCTTCTTCTACTAATTCCAGAGAGTAGGAGGCCCAGGACAAGAAGTGGGGATCTCACGGTGCCATGCTCAGAACAGAAGTGGTGCTCTGGGCAGTGACAGTGGTCTGGAGATATGGGGTAGAAGTAGAGGCAGCAGGTGTGCACTCCTGAATCCCCTGCCTCCTCAGCCTCAGGGGAAGTGTGAGGACCGGACCTCAGCCCCGTTTCTCAGGTGATTGTGGATATTTAAAGCACACAATACAGCGGAGGTACTTCTTTTGCTTACCTTATGATTATTTTCATATGGTGAGTAATGGTCATGGGTATTTTGGTGTAGATGTCTTTAATTATGGCTTAGTATCTATAATCAAGTGAAATTATCTAAATCTCTTATTGCTGAAGTCTTACAGTTGAAAGTAACTGGATCCATAGCATTCCATTATTAAGCATACAATTTCTTATCTATCCATACTCTATCTTATTACAAAAATAAATTGAAAAAATTTATACATACCACCACCACCAACAACAACTTAAATAAGTAGATGAAGAAATTAAGGCAAAAGGAAAAACAAGGCTAGGGGAAAAAAAATCACAAAGCTGGGTTGAGTAGGGTTTGGGCAAAGAACATATAGTATAAAATTCTATGCAGATGCTGGAAATTTGGCCCTGGTTTGCCTACCAGCCAAACAAAATGGGAGAAAATAATTAGCTACCAGATTTATTGTATTCACATGATGATTATCAGAAGACTGGGGTTCTCCCTTGAACTCATATGAAAGAGTCATGTGATGCTTTGCTTCTGCTAGAAAGGTTAATTTTTAATTGCAATAAAAGTCATAAAAAACCTAAGTTTGATAGAAACTTACATGACCAGTAAGTACATCAGAATGGAAGTAGTTAACAGAATTTTTTGCTATTATGTCCCTTTTCCTTGGTTGATGTTCTAATATTTCAACATGCTTTTCCATGCATGGAGAGATCCAAGGATACTAGAAACTAAAGACCTACAGTATTCAGAAGCTGAACCTGATTATTTCTTTGCAGAATGAAAAGCTTTTATCAACCGCTATGGTGGTGCACACCTATAATCCCAGTACTTTGGAGACTGAGATTAGAAGATTGCAGGTTTGAGATCAGCCTCAGCTTGTAGTAAGTCCCATCAATCAAGCAAGACCTTGTTTTAAAATAAAAGTTAAAAAAAAAAAAAAAAGATCTGGGAGTGTAGTTCAAAAGTAAGATGCCCCTAGGTTTTATCCTCAGTAACTACCACACACACACACACACACAAACACACACACACACACACACACACACACACACACACACACACTTTTATCATGAGGAATTTTTCTCTGTTGTATACTTTGCATAGTTAGTTGCGGTACTGGAGTTCATTTTCAGTTTCAATGATTTGAAATTGTGAATATATTTTTCCAGAGAAATGATGTTGTTCACAAACAAATTTAAGATTTGTGATTAACTCATGACTTGGAGAGATTAAATATGAAAAAAATACAGGTTTTTAATTCTGTATTCAAAACTTTGAAGCCAGATTTTGCTGAATTCAGGTTTTTTTTTTTTTTTTTTTTTTAAGAAAAGACAATGTTGTACATATACCAGTTATTACATAGTACCATGGTTCAGTCTGGAGGAGGATCCTATAACCAAACCCGTTGACATTTCTGTAGTGAGGCAGATGAATACCACGCTCACAGGAATAAATGAAAACTATAGGTAGCCTATATCAGCTCAGGTTAGGCTCTGTCACCAGAGGGATCGATCCAGCACGGGCGGCCAGGCCAGGTCAGGCTTTGCTGCCCGATGAGTAAGGGGAAAATGTTGAGTTTTCAGAGCTCTGGGGATTTCAGATTAATGGATCTTTAATATTGTTCCAGTTTAAATAAGAAAAACACTGGTATTATAGACCCTAACCACAATGTAATGTTGTTTTATAGAAAAATGTATTGAATTCCTATTATTCCTGCCCACTAAGCCCTCACTCTCTTTTGGCACTGCAGTGGGAATAAAGTGCTTCCAGCAGGCTGTATCAGAGCGAAAATGCCCTCCCTGTAGTCCAGGAGAGAGGGCGCTTGTCAAGTGGGCGCTGGCGATAGGGTTGGAGGCCATGGCTGGGGGCTTTCTTTCCCTTGGCCCCATATTTTCCTCCTTCCCTCCCTTCCTCTTAAGTTTTCTTTGCTTGCAGTGCTGAGGCAGTGGTTGGCATTTCACCTCCCTTCTATTCCTCCCCGCCCCTGACTGCCTGTAAGGTCATTTGAGGGTACCATAATAATATAGCTTTTGAAAGTAGGTAAACCCAGGTCTCACTTGCCTCTGCTCTCCTCAGGCTGTGGAAGCTCAGGGGTTTGCTCAACTCGTGAAACAGGGTGGCTGCGAAGACTCAGTGCCCTGTGCTGATCGGCTTCTCACGTGGAACGGGTATTTAGCAAATGGTGGGGTCCTTCCTCACTGCATCCCCGCGGCTCACACCTGCCAGTAGTTCTTCCCTCCTCCCCGGACCCTGGCTGCGTAGCACAAGCTGGGCCCAGTGGAGACTGACGTGGAGACGCAGTGTGGCCGTGAGAGAAGCTGCTCCGGTGATGAGGATGGCAGCGTGGGAAGTGATGTGTAAAGGCGCGGCGGCCCAGCCAAGCGACACAGCCCCCCTTCGAGGCCTGCTTTTGACTTAGAAGTTTCTGGAAGAAGGCACACTGCAATCTCTTCTGAGAGTTGGCTGTTGACAGTCTTTAGGACTTTCCTGAAGCTGTGCAGCCACAAGGGCTGATGTTGTGCATGAACGGAGGAGCAGCAAATTATCCAAGAAGCCACTAGAAGCCGCACGACTCCTCTATAGCACAGGTCCTACTTGGTGGCACTCTAGTTCTTCATATTAACTACATGATGCATTCTTTCAATAATGTTAAGAGCTTAATGTATACCAGACACTCTTCTGGGGATATGATGGTTAATGACCGGGGCACGATCCCTATGGTCATGAAAATAAATAAGAGCCATATGTTTGTAGACAGTAGGATGGGAGTGGGCAGGTGAGTGAGGCTCCTTGAGATGAGGAGGTCAGGGAAGGTCTGCCTAAAGAAGTGACATCAAAGCCGAAACCTGAAAGATGAGCAGGAGTTAGCCATGCCAGGAGCCAGTACAGCGGCCCAAGCACGGAGGAGCTGGGTGTGCCCCAGGACTTGTCAGAAGGTCACCTTGGAACTTCAAGAGCACAAGAGATCAAAAGGGCTGAGCCAGACCTTGCTGAGCCCTGTAATCCCTGGGTAGGAACGTGGATCTTATTCAAAGAACAGGAAGCCCCTGAAGGTTTTTAAGCCTGTCCTAGTAACAGGATTTAAGGGCCCGCCTTGCCTCCCCAGTGGAGATCAAGCTGTATGAAAATCTGGCAGGGTGCAGGGCTCCTTTGGTAATTATCCTAGAGTTTCCCTTGTCTTTAACGCAAACGTAGTAAGTTGCTTGTCTTTCCTTATTTTTAGGTTTTCTCTTCAAATCCAACGAACTGTCATCACGAATGTAGTTCTTCAGTGAAAGAGCACATGGATAGTCACCTCTTAACGTTGAGCATTTTCCCTACTATCTGTTTTTGCTTTCTACTGTGTTTTTGCTTTTCTACTGTGGGTTCTCTTTATCTTTCAACACACCCATTATTTGCTGCCAGCATTGGCGTGCTTTCTCTTTTAAAGCCGCCTTTTTTCTTCCCAGCTTTGGAATTATGATGGACTTCTTTGTGTGCATGTGTTTATTTCATGACCTTTAGGGCATTCTTTCTTTGCAGGGCTGCTTTGCTCTAAGGAACTCGTCTCAATACAACAAACCTAACACAGCTCCTGAGCTTAGTAGGTCCTCAGTACATTATCGTTACATGAACAAGGAAACCTTTAGGAGCAAGATCTGCTTTTGTGATGAAGAGGAAGACAAATACATCATGTTTCTGTCCTTTAGCAGATCACTGTCTAAGGAGGGCCACATCAGAACCTAAAGTTCATGGTTGGCAAAGAAGTCTATCAAAGGGAGGGAAGCATAACACGGAAAGGAACTTTGGGAGCATAAACCTGACATCTGAACCTAGATCCAGCCTCTGTTCTGGCTTTTTGATTTGGTGAGTTCTTTAGAGAGAGAAGAATGTCATTATTGTTATGGAAAGCTGAATCAGGGTTTTATTCACATTGAGAAAAATGATCTGAAACTCAGCAGTGAGATAACAAGAGGAAGGTTCCTCTTTCAGAGTCATCTGATACGGAATGTAGCTTTGTTGTATTTACTGTTTGCTATTAGTACCCATGTTCTGTTAAAATTAGAACTTGATGTAAAATGATTGATTTCTGGCAGATATAAAAGATAACCCCAAAGGTCATATTTTATCACCTTAGAGAATATTAACCAGTTTTGTATATAATATAGAATCTTATTCTAGCATTTTTTAATTGAGTCTGTGTATCGGACTTTTTGCCATCTTGCTGTCATTAATGAGTTATATAAGTTTTGACATGTACTCACAATATTTGCATGTGAATTGTATTTTTAACTCTGAAAATTATATTTTGACATTCGTATTCAGTAAAGTCCTTAGACATGAATGTGCATGTCGCTATTCAAATTACTTAATTATATGCTACCATGAAATTTCTGAATGGAAACATTATAGATGTCACAATAAAGGGAATTACAGTGTGATAGAGAGGCAAAATTCCACTTTCATGAAACCTGTATTTTAGTTTAAGAGGCTCTTTGACTAGAAGTTCAGTATAAACAATCCTAATGAATTTTAGACCAGTCTCAGAGAAAGTTCTCGTTGAACTGACTTGGTAACGTGCCTATGTCTACCAAGTTCTCTATTGTACCATAGTCTGTTTTGTAGGATAAACAAATACATAAGTAAACTTGAGAGACATTCCAGAGATGTCTCTCATGAGATAACAAGAGGTTTGCATTCTTTTTTTTTTTTTTTTTTCTTTAAAAGCATGAAAGTAATAAAAGAAAAAAGGTTCTGGCTGTTTACCGTAAAAAGTTATTAGACCAGTAGCATAGACAGTCTCAAAGCACAGATCACAGAACCTCACCAATCACAGTTGAAAGTCCTGTCTTGGCAGGTGTTCACTTTCTCGCAGATACTTAGCTGCCATGAGGGTAGGTTCACAGAGACGATGAAGGTATCAAATAATAAGCCTATATATGGAGCACATACAATATATATTTAAAATTGCAATCACCCTTCTTGACCCCTAGCATCCTTGATTCCCCTTTCCCCTTACCTTCTACTTTTTTTTTTTTTTTTTTTTGGTGGTACTGGGGTTCCTGGAAGCCCTTGTACCTCCGGGCTACACTCCCAGACCTATTTTATATTTTTGAAACAGGGTCTCTTAAGCCAGCACAGCTGGCTTCGAACCTGTGTGATCCTCCTGTCTCCGCCTCCCAAGCGCGGATGACAAGCGTGCGCCACCACGCCCGGCTGAATGTTCATTTTCTAATGCTGCCCATATGGCTGCCCTAAGAGCTCCTAGTCCCTACAAATATATTCTCTCTGATTATATGTAGAAAAACTGATGACCTAGTTTATTAGGTTTATCTTAGTATGAAGGAACATCAATATATGGACTTTGTGTGTCCACCAGTCTCTTCTCCCATCTCAGGTCTTCTTAGCAGTGTTCTGAAAAGTTGGGCTCATCAGACATTTGATTTCTGGATATGTGAATTGTTCATGACTCTTATTGTTCTTTGATCCAGATTTTGAAAGTAGTATTATATCACTGCTGATAATGTGCTAGTTTGGGGTACCACTTTTCTTAACTGGGTTCTCATCAGAGCCTGAAGAGGAGAAAATAACATGGGGAGGTTGTTTGCCCAAGCTTTCCATTTCTGCAGGAAAAGAATTATAAAGAGGAGAAAGGGAAGAGAAAACTGTATAGGGGACTGTCCTGATCTGGAGACAGTTTTGAAAGATTCTCTGGCTTTTGAGTAGAAAAATGAATTGTAGAGGATCAGGGAGGAGGGAGGAAGTCCACTGAAGAGGCTGTGGCCATTGGCCATGCGAGGGATGCAGATGGTGACGTGTGGATGGACTCAGCATGTCTTGGAGGAGGAGCTGCAGGAGCACTGCCGATCCCGAGCGACCCATAGTGGTTTACTCCCATCACTAGGCTACAGCAATGTGTGTTCACACCCTACACTTGATTTTGGTAAGAAATGAAGTGTATCAGTGAACTCTCATTGCTGCTATTTATTACCAAGGGTAGATGTGTTCCAGAAGGTACATTACCATATATAAAAATAAAACCAGTCCCTACCCTAGGGCAAGCAATTCAGATATTTGAGATTAGAATCTACAATCTGTTTACCAGAACATATATTTAGCAATGATCAGGAAATCTGCTTCCTTGCAATTATTATTTTATTTATCAAATATAGAGCTTTGCGTGGTTGTACAAGCTTGTAATTCTACTACTTGGGAGACTGAGACAGGAGGATTGTGTTTTGAGGACAGGTTCAGCTACTTAGTGAGGCTGTCCACAACTTAATGAGACCCTGTTTCAAAATAAAGGAAAAAAAATAGGGCTGAGGGTATAGCTTAGAGGTAGAATGTCCCTGGGTTCCATCCCCAGTACCAGGAAAAACAAACAAACAAACAAACACCCCAAAACCTAAACTCAGGGACTTATTCAGAAACCACACACTGTTTTTAAATAAATTAGCATAAAAATCTTCTAATAAATAACAAAATATTTTTCATAAGATACTAAAAACCATAAATTGGCTAATTTCTTTTAGTTAAAATATTTATAGTTTGTGGCAGCTTTGAATACAATAATATCAGCTCTGTATTTCAGGGTTTTAAGCACAGTAGCTTTTTTTGTCTTATTCAGTTGGTAAAACAAGGTATTTGATTTGTTATGAACTTTATTTACATGAAAACTTTATCATTGAGATTCAGTAGATTTTAATCTGATACCACTTTATATTTATATATAATTCAAAGACTTCATCAAGATCCTAGGGGGTGTACACAGCTTAACCTCAAGAGTATCCTCTTATTTTAAGAAAGAGAAATATAAGTCATTTATTAACTTGATGTACATGAAAACTTTATCATTGAGATTCAGTAGATTTTAATCTGATACCATTTTATATTGATTTATATCCAAAGACTTTATTAAGATCCTTAGAAAGAGCTCAGCTTGGTGGTGGCACCTATAATCTCAGTACTTGGGAGGCTAACACGGGGGATCATAAGTTTGAGGACAGCCTCAGCAAGTAGTAAGGTTCTCATCAACCCAATGAGGCCCTGTTTCAAAATAAAACTAAAAAATAGGGCTGGGGTTGTAGCTGAGGGTAGAATGCCCCTGGGTTCAATCCCTAGTACCACACACACACACACACACACACACACACACACACACACACACAATCCTCAGGATATACTCTGCTTAATCTACAATCTTAGCTGGGCATGGTGGCACACACCTGTAATCCCAGTACTTGGGAAACTGAGACAGTAGAATCTCAGGTTTGAGAACAGCCTCAGCAAGTATTGAGACTCCCAGCCACCGAGCAAGACCCTGTTTCAAAATAAAAATGAAATAGGATGGGAAATAGCTTGGAGGTGGAATGATCCTGGATTCAGTCCCTGTAACCCTTACTTCCCCACCCCCAAATGAAGAGTACAATATTATATTACTTTTAGAAAGAGAGTGTGGAAATTTGAGGCAAGGACTGTTCACAGCAGAATTTTATAAAATCAAATAAGTTCTCATAATCATTTGGCTGCCATTATTTGTTGTGCTTTTGTGGTACTTTGTTTTTTTCTGAGTTATTCTTGCAGATTTCCAGGAATTCAAGGACTAAGAAACATTCTACTAAGAATTTGAAAAACTGAAGCATTTAATTTCATGGGGGTGTAGAGTGCTTTATTACTCTTCAAGTTTTGAGGAGCTGTGAAATAGAGAAGTGTATTGTGTTACACAACATGCTAGTTATGAATATGTTTACTTTTATTACACATGATGTAATCAGAATGGAAAAAAACAGAAAATAATGATTGTTGATACAATCTTGGCTTGGAGGTAAGGGGCACACGAGGAGTGGGGAGAACGGTACAGGAGGGGGAAAGGATCTGTTACCAATTACAGGAGATTATTACAATTTAAAAAATTGCATATGTGAATCATAACAAAACCTTCACCTAGTCTTCTGGAAAACATACAGATTTCTTCTATCTTTTCTTAGGTTCTTCATAAATTAAAAAAAAAAAACTTCTTGGATTCTTTGATTGAAAAACTAGTAATTTTGCTTTCTGAATCGCTTCTTTCTTTATTCTGGTCCCTAGAGAACACTATTTGTCTATTTTGAAATAATTTCTGTTGTCTGTGTAGTTACACTTTGCCCACTGAGAGCCTTTCCTGTCTCATTCTTTCTTTTTCTTTATTCCACCTCTTCCTACTGCCAAGGAAGGAACTTGTTAACCAAGGCTTTCTCCTTTAGGAACGGACCAAAAATTCTCTTTGGTAGGCACCTTACCTTGGTCTGATCCCAGAAGGACAAGCAAGAGGAAATAACAGGAAAACATAGCTAAATTCAACACAGAAGTTGCTAAAGGAAAATGGAAGAACAACAAAGACTGTTCATTGGATTTCCAGGAATAGAAATTGTTTGTAGTCTGGTCTTTTCAAAATAAACTTTGATCCGGAGCTGACCGCCTTGCTAGTTGATCGCATCTGGTGCTGGGGTATGGCAAGCAAGGGTATTGTTTGGTTTGTTGAGGTCAGCCTGCTAATTGTCGGGAGAATGAACTAGCCTAGCCTCCAGACAAGGGAGAATACTAGTTGTCATTCTGGGCCTCAAGGTAAAGACAACACAAAAGTATGGGGAGGATGTTCAGTCAAAATAAAGATGAAAAAGAGAAGGGGAAAAGTCCAGAAATGTTGGTGAAAGGAGTTTCAGTGAGGATAAACCATTTCTTATTGTGTTAGGATAAGTGTCCTCCAGAGACCCATGTATTAAAGGAGTAGTGGCCAGCGTGTAGGACTATTGGGAGGAGGTAGAGCCTTTAAGAGGTGGGCCTGTTGGGAGGAAGTTAGGTTTACTGGGTAAACGCCTTTGGAAGGGATAGTGAGACCCCAGCCCCCTTTTGCTTCTCTGTTGGCTTCCTGGTCACTGTGAGGTGATCAGCTCTCCCTGCTATACAATCCTGCCATAATGTGTTGCCTGTCATAGGCTCAAAGTGACAGGGTCATGGACTAGAACCTCCAAAACTATGACAGAACAGACCTTTGCTGTCAGAAGTTGATTATCTCAGGTATTTTGTTACAGTGAGAAGCTGACTAGCACACCTAATTTGTGTGTTTTTAATCAATTCTAAATGGATTTCTTCTAATACTCATGTGTCTGTTACCTAGAATATTATCTAGAGTCACTCTTTTCTTCGTTCTTACTATTTCCTTCTTTTTCTGAATTCTCCATTGTTTTCAACTTCCTTCCTTCCTTCTTCCCTTTTGATCATCTTTTTTTTTCAATTAAATATGGTACTATGGTGGAAAGAATGATGGTTAGGAACAATCCTAGCTTGGTTGATGACAAACACATATCTAACTGTCATACGAGACAGTACTGCTAGTGAGGCACAAAATAAAATCTTCATGAGAGTTCTGAGGAAAATCACTTCATCTGCATGTAGAGACTAAGAATTTGACATGAGTTTTTGTGTTCACTCATTTTCCTCCACCATGGGCCAGACATTCTGTCCAGAACTAAGGATCCAGTGGTAAACAACGCAGATGTGACCACCACCTTCAAGGAGTGTGTGTGCAAACAGACCTAAAATAAGTGTGGGGAGTAAATTGCTACAGGTTGTGAGGAGGGCCAGGGAGGAAGCAGCAGCAAGCAGTCAGAGGAGCTGCCTTCTCCCAGCTGCTCTGGAAGGCGCCTCAAGGAGGCCGCTCTCAGGAATCACCTGAAGGAAGCAAGGAAGCTAGTTTTGGGGAGAATGAATGGAAGGATGTCCTAGTCAGAGGGAACACCACAGGCCAGGCTGGTCCACAGAATTGGCAAAGGGTCTGAAGAGGATGGGGGGATCCAAGATGAGCTGAGAGAGATGGGCCTGGAACCTTAAGAAGGTGCATTTACTTTAGGTTTGGTGGGAACGCATTGAAAAGGGAGCATGGTGCTGGGATTTCATTTTTAAAAGTCCAGTGTGTCTGATCTATATGAAATACATTTCAGAAGGCCAGAAACAAAGTATGGGAATCACAGTAAAATCTCTATGCTATGGAAAGGTGGAGAAAGAGACTATTAGGAAGTCATGGATTAGAGGGTGTGTTATGAACATGGTAATGTTTTATCTGAGCTTTAAGAATGCTTGGAGCCAGGCGTGATGGAACACACTTGTAATCCCAGTACTTGGGAGGCTGAGACAGGAGAATCACAGGTTTGTAGCCAGCCTCAGCAACTTATTGAGGCTCTCAACAACTTAGTAAGATACTGTTTCAAAATATAAATAAATAAATAAATAAATAAATAAATAAATAAATAAAATGGGGCTAGAGATGTAGCTCAGAGGTAGACTGCCCTAAGGTTCAGTCCCCAGTAACATCCTTCACCCCTGCAACACACACAAACAGAATGGTTAGAATTTTGATAGCAGAGATTTGGAGAGAAGTGAGATTTCTATAGCAAGGGGCAGGGGACCAGGGCATGGGGGGTGAGAGGCATAAAGTGGGTTTGGAAGAGAGCCAACCTGCTTGCTTTGACTAAAGGGGAGAGTGTACGTAAGGAGAGAAACCAGAACTTTCTGCCCAGTTATGGAAGGTATTGAGTGCCAGGCCACGTCTTTAGGGTCTGACTAATAGATATAGAAGGTTTATTACTTCTTTTATCTTGGTGTATTTATTTATTTATTTATTTATTTATTTACTTATTTTTGCAGTATTGGGCATGGAACCCAGGGGCATTCGACCTCTGAACTACACCCCCAGCCCTATTTTTTATTTTATTATTATTATTTTTTTTTGTGTGTGTGTGTGTGGTCCTGGGGGTGGAACACAGAGGCTTCCTAGCTCCGGGCTATACTCCCAAACCTATTTTATATTTTATTTGGAAATAGGGTCTCACTAAGTTGCTGAGAGCCTCACTAAGTAGCTAAGGCTGGCTTTGAACCTGTGTGATCCTCTTGTCTCAGCCTCCCAAGCGCGGGGATTACAAGCGTGCGCCACCACGCCTGGCTTTTTATTTTCTATTTTAAAACAGGGTCTCACTGAGTTGTGAAGGGTCTCACTAAATAGCTGAGGCTGTCCTCGAACCGCGATCCTCCTGTCTCAGCCTTCTGATGCTGGGATTACAAGCCTGTGCCACCACGCCCAGCTCTTGGTGTTTTTTAGTTTGCATGAGAGATCTTCCTCCTCATTCTCTTTTGTTTTTAAGAAAAACAATTTGCAGTACCCATTGTCTGCTCTAGAAAATTAGATATCTGTGATGTTAGACTCTTCCTGTAGTTTGCCATGTGCCGAGCCAGAGCGAGGAGGTATATTGGCTGTTCCTTAGTAGGAATTCGCATTGAAGGGTTCATGCCTTAGCTGGGTGTTTGCTGTCCATTTATTTGACAGGTGTCAAATGAACAGCAGCAGTGTTGTGTAGGTACGATCCATCTTGGGTGAGCATGAAAGCTCCCTTCTGTGTTCTGTCTGCAGGTACTGATTTAGCGATACCGTCTTCAGTGGTAGGTAGCCTTAGCTAAGGTCAGGAAGCTACCCTGAGGAGCGACATCTGAGCAGGACCTGAATGGCCGTCAGTGGGAAGGCTGTTCTGGCAGAAGGGTCTGCATTGCAGGGACTGTGAGGTGGGCGTGTGAGAAAGGGTAAGACTGCTGGGGCCAGGGGCCAGGGAACCAGGCAGGAAGCAGTGGGAGAGGCGCACACCAGCAGTGTCCTTGGACCTGGCTGCTCATTGCAGTCCTCTGCTGGGCACGGGCCACACCCAGACCAATTAAATCAGAATCCTAGTGGTAGGACCCAGGCACCAGCATTTTTAAAAAGTTCCCTATGTGACTAATGTGAATTTGAATTTATTCTGGTTATACTGGAAGTTTTTGGAGAGAAGAGGTATAATCAGATTCTCATTATCAGATCATTTTGAGGCTGGGTAAAGGGTAAGCCGAGAAGGGTAAAAGGTGTCTTCAGGGGGGCCAGTTCAGAGGCCTCATTAGTGACCTGAGTAGGAAATGATGGTGGTTTATTTTTATTTTCTTTTTCTTTTTTTGTGATACTGGGGGTGGAACCCAGGGGCTTGCTACCTCCGGACTATACTCCCAGACCTATTTTTATATTTTATTTGGAAACAGGGTCTCATTAAGTTGCTGAGAGCCTCACTAAGTAGCTGAGGCTGGCTTCGAACCTGCGTGATCCTCCTGTCTCAGCCTCCAAGTGTAGGGATTACAAGCGTGCACCACCATGCCCGGCCATGATGGTGGTTTAAAGGAGGGTGGCCACGGGGCAACTGTGAGATGAGGCTAATTCCAGGAAGTGTGGAGTGAAGCTAAGAGACATCAAAGATGGCCCCTAATTTGGGGACCCGAACAGTTGGGTGGGTGAAATGGCTTTTTTTTGTACTAGAAATTGAACACAGGGGTTATTCTATATCGAGCTAGACTCCATCCGTGAGTGTGTGTGTGTGTGTGTGTGTGTGTGTGTGTGTGTGTATGTTATATGCATATATAATTTTTTTTAAGCAAGGTCTCACTAAGTTGCCAAGACTAGCCTTGAGCCTTGATCTGCCTGTCTTGGCCTCTCAAGCACTGGGATTACAGGCGTGTGCCACTGTGCCTGCCTGAAGTGGCCACTTACTGAGTGAGGACCAGCTAAAGGAAGGGCTTGTTTGTTGGTACAAGGAGAAGGGAGAAGGATCATTCCCTTCCCATCGTCCCCAGTAAACTCCTCTAAGATGCAGCTTAGCGGTCAGGCCCTGACCTACAGCTCTTCAGTTCATACCTCTGTATTAATGCACTGTTGGGTCGCACTGCCTGGTAAGGACTCTTTAACTTTCAGCAAAATTCACTGTGTGGCCAAGTTGGTATTATGAGCTCTAGTTTCATTTTGTGACAAAAAGGAATGAAGGGAAATTCTCTGTAATTTTTGCAATTTTAATTCTCTGTTGCTTAGTATGCCTTTGGCCCTGTGGGAGTTCTAGTTAATTTTCAGGAAAAAAAACCTGCCCGTGTTCCAGTATAAAGGAGGGGTGGATGAATACTGTGAATTCAGAAAATTGCGGTGACTTCTTGCTTTTCTGCCATCTTCTGTGCTTTGTTTCTTCCCAGCCTGAAAGGAAATACTACCCTACTGCAATAAAACCTTAAAACAAAGAACCAGCTCGGCAGAAAATAAAAGCCAATAATAAATTTGCAAAGGTTAATAACTTGGACCCTTTTTCAGCTAAAGAAAGGATTCCACTTTAAAGAATTGTCTTCAAAGCGACACGGTGCCTCTTCTTGTATCTCGATACACTCTGAGTAAAGATGACCTGCAGATATTGTAATCAGTTGCAGCTACGACTCTCTGTCCGGCAAGTAATTAATCCATACGTATTTATTGCCTCCATTTCTGGAATGGGGCTGAGGACAATAAATAATTCAGAAGGCTTATTTATTTCCTTGTCTTTCAGTGATTTGCAGTTCTTTGGAAATATATGCCTCATTTTCTTGAGCTAGTCAACAGTGACTTTAAGATGTAACCAGAAGCTCAATTAGAGTGATGAAATCAGTGGGTCAGTGGGTGTGGAGAAACAGGGGAGGTCTGGCAGGAAAGCCCAGGAGTAAAGCCCACATACCATAGGGCTGGGCTCTCAGTATTGGGTTCAGTCAAGGCAGAAGTTGAGCTGGACCTTAAATGATATGTAGACATTTATTTAATATTATGGGTTAACATTTAGAATTAGCTTATTTTGAACTTCTACCATGATGTATACATACGTTAAAAATGCCAAAGGTACCCTTTTATTGTTTCTACTCTTGCTCCGGTGTCTTGTTTCCCTTTTCCAGAGGCACTGTTATGTCTCCCTCCCTCCCTCCCTCCCTCCCTCCCTCCCTCCCTCCCTCCCTCCCTCCCTTCCTCCCTCCCTCCCTCCCTCCCTCCCTCCCTCCCTTCCTCCCTCCCTCCCTTCCTTCCCAGAGGATTGAATTCAGGGTCATTCTACCTCTGAACTACACACCCAGCCCTTTTAAATTTTCATTTAACAGATTATCATTTAACAATTTCATTAAACAGATTATCACCAAGTTGCTGAGGGTCTCAATAAGTTGTTGAGGCAGGCACCAAGTCTGCGATCTTCCTGTCTCAGCCTTCCAAGTACTGGGGTTATAGATATGTTTCGCCATGTCTGACTGCTGTGACTCATTTCCTGCAAAATTATGTCATAATTCTTTATAATTTAACTGGCGAAATATTCCTATTTCTAAAAATGTTTTCTTTTCCATGTGCTACAGTAGTAAAGAACAGGTCCACTGAATAAAACAGTAGTCACTATCCTGTTGGGAGGCTTAGCTGTGCAGTCTAATCTATTTGTGGAAAGCAACACATGAGTGAGATTTTGCTTTTCTTGAGATACTTATTTTTATATTGATTAGAATATTAATGGCTAGAAAGTGAGCGACTCTGAGCACTCAGCACTTAGAGAATGGAAATGACATTGTGTTGAATGCTGTACTGTGCTAGAACTTGAGGGCTTCTTGTCTCTATAACAATTCCACAACATGGGCTTTTTCTTCCTCATCTGTAAGATGAGGAAGCTGAGACTCAGGCTGAGTAAACTTGTCATAGGCCACAGAACAAATCAAAGCTGGAGCTGAATTTTAAACATGCTCTTCTCCCACTTACTAGTCCCAGGATCTTGAGCAAGTTCTACTTGCAAAACTAGGCCGATGATAGTATGTCTACCTCCATGCCTCCATGCTGTAAATGACCATGAAGTGCTTACGACAGTGGCCAGCCCAAAGTAAACATGTTCTTTGCTATTACTGTTTTTCTTAGTCCCGCTTCGCTTTCTAGTTCCCCTCCCAACTTTCTTTGTGCCCAGAATATGAATGCAGCGGTCCGTGGACTCCATCTTGGGAAAAGAGCAGATGGTCAGTGGTGAGAGAAATAAACCCCACCTCTTTGGCTGTTCTGCCATTCCTAAAGCCCAGAAGCAGGGAGGACTCCAGGGCACGCTCAGGGCTTATTTCTGGTTTGTGCAGCTAGTTGGATGGTGGTGCTCTTGGCCGACAAAGGGCACATAGAGCAGAGTTGCTCAGTCTCTTTTTTGGATGGGTTTTAATAATGTCATCTCAAAGTGTCAGGTATCATGATATTTATTCATGCTCTTTCATGGTTTTTATTTTTTGTTTTTTCCTTGTAAAATTTTCGTGGTGGGAGGGTTATAACAATTTTCTTCCTAGTTGTGGAATTCCTTGTGATGTTTAGTGTGTGTATGTGTGTGTTTTGGAAACAGGGACCAAAATGTCTGTCATAATATGTAAAAATTTATTTTATCTCTCCTAATATTTTAATGAGTTTTTATATGAAAGGAAATTATCTTTATGGAATCTAACTTTCTCTGTGTGTGGTAAAGAGGATATACTTCATCTAAATAAAAGGCATCTATCTAATCTTAAATCATTTGGGAAAAAGTCCCCATGGAAAAGTGAACTTACATGGTAGATTTCTCAAATTTTGAAATTCTGAATTGTCTTTTTCCTCCTTGCTGGGATAGTAGTTGAGATAGGGCTAAGTGGACATTTTAAATCTTGAGCATAATTATAAATCAGAAATACAACATGCAGTTCAGGACCATTCCAGAGGGGGAAAAAAGGCTCAATGTGTTTGAAATTAGTAATGATTAGATTGATGTGCTTCTTGTGCCCGAAGACAAACATTATTTGAGCACAAATTGCCCGCCGCTCAGGGAGTAAAGGGCTTTTCAAACAGTTATTTAGAGAGGTCAGGAGGGAATTAGTGATATTCTTTTCCATTTTTAATGGAAATTTCAATAAATAATACTAGTAATAGTAATGATGCCTTGTATTTATATAGCACTTTGTAGTTTATACATTGATTATACATGTATATATGTAGTTTATACATATGACTCATTTAGCCCTCTGTGAAGTAGACAGGGCAGATGTTATTATCTCCATTTTAGAGAAGAGGAAACAGATCCAAAGAGTTACCTGAAATCATCTGATTCTGGGACAGCTTTTTTTTTTTTTTTTTTTTTCAATAAACACCAATTTTCTTGGTGCCTTACATGGTTTTCTGCAGTGCAGCTGCCAGGGGAGAAGGGAAACCTCGTTGGTGAGTGAGAGAAGGAATGAAAGGGCTCCTTAGTATGCCTTTCTCAGATTTCAGTAGAGGTTTGTAATATAAAAAGCACAAATCCAGCTCTGCCTGTGCTTGAGAACCAAAAAGATGTTTGTCTGTGTCCGTCAGCCTTCTGTCACTGTGACAAAATGGCTGAGACAATCCATTTGTAAGGAGGAAAGGTTTATTTTGGCTCATGGCTTCAGAGTCTTCAGCTGGTCACTTAGTCCTGCTGCTTTGGGCCTGGGGTGGCACCCTGCATCATGGTGGGAGTGCATGGTGGAGGAGGCCTGGTCGCCTCATCAAGGCTGGAAAATAAAAGAGAAAGAGAAAGGGCTCAGGTCTCAATATCCCTTCCAGGGATATTGCTACTGGCTGGGGGTCAGGCCTTTAACACATGCCCTTTGGGGGACATTCAAGATCTACACTAGCATGGCCTAGGCATGATCTGTTACTTCCTTTTTTTTTTTTTTTTTTTTTTTGTGGCACTGGAACAGAGCCCAGGGCTGCATACCTAGACCTATTTTATACTTTATTTAGAAACAAGGTCTAAGTTGCTGAGAGCCTCACTAAGTAGCTGAGGCTGGCTTTAAACCTGTGTGATCCTCCTGTCTCAGCCTCCCAAGCGCTGGGATTACAAGCGTGTGCCACCATGCCCGGCTTCCCATTTTTTCTAGTAAAATTTATTTGTTCTTTGTTTCCTTCTTTCCTGTTATCATTCCTTGTAAAACATTAGGCATTGCTACAGAAAATGAGAAAATGCTTTATGGTAAGAATATCTCATCAACTTCTTTGCTGTCCGTTAGTCAAGGACTGTCACGGCTGGGTTTACCTTGGTCCAGACCAAGGAGCTGCAACCACTCACCTTGGAGCCATAGTCCAAGGCCCACTAACAGAGGCATTTCAGAAATGATTGAAATTGACATTTCTTGAAGAAGTTGCTTATTGCCTTCTAAGGAATACTTGTATATATTCTTAAATAATTCGCATTTGGGGAAAAAGCATTATATAAGAAACCTAGTTTTTGAGCAACAGCTGGCAAATATGGAAAACTCAGAACATCTGCTTGTTCTACTTGTCATCGTTCGTCCTCCGACAGCTGAAACCAGCCAAGTCTCTGGTTAATTTTCAGACTCTTTCTTCTCAGCCTTCCCTAGTGAGGGTCCTGGGGCCCAGCTTAGCAGCTAGGCCAGCCACTGTGCTGTTCTCCTACGCTGCTCCCCTCACTCAGCCTAGTGACAGGGCCTTTTGCTACATACACAGGACGCAGACAAAAAAGATGCGGTCTTTTGATGGTGGGATGTAATATGGGAATACTCAGTGTGATCAGAGATGCTGCTTTACTGTTGTTTTTTTTTTTTCTGATTAAAGTGAAAACTAAAAGATCTGCACGTGTCACTGTAACAGTATACATTTTTGGAGTTTCCCATTGGGCTGCATCATCTGATTTGGCCTTTCACCATTCTGGGACTTTTCTCTGGTTGCCGTTCTGCTGTTGCTTCACTGAATTGGCAAAAAGTTCCTAATCCTTTCTTTCTAATTTTCATTCTATGTTTGGTCAAGGTTAAAACTAACTTCAAGGTGAAACTTGTCCTGGTGAAGGTGGCTATGTCTTACACTTTCAGAAGACATGCTCTGGGTGTAGACAACATCAACTCTCTCTTTTTCGGATCATTTAGAACAAGATTTCTAGAACGTAAGCTGCGTGAAGGCAGTGGGCCTTTTGGGTTCATCTGTCAATGCCTAGTGCCCGGAACATTGTAGAAGGAGATCTGTCCATCAAAGGACTGGACGCTGCCTGTGGGGGTCCCTGGAGATAGTGGATCGGGCTGGGTATCTAGGTACCAGGGACCTGTGGATGTAGTAGCGTGCTCGACAGGTGTGGACACATTCCCATGATTCTCTGAGTGCCACACGCCTCGTCCTTTCTGGCTGGTCCTAGGCAGGAAGCCTGTTGCCTTTACTCATCAAAATAGTTAAGTCTCACATTCTCAAAAGATCTGGCTTTCTCACATTTTTTCTGCAGTTGCAGGCTTCAGCTGTATGTGAAAATGATCCCAGCACACTTACATATTTTTCCTTCCAGAGACCAGACGAAATTAACTACTGGTATCTGCTCTTTACTTCCTTTAAACCTAGCGTGGGCCTCTTCTTAGAGAAGCAGCCTTCTTCCCCACTGAACCTCAGTCCCTAGGTCCTTCTGCTTCACTTTGCACTCCCTCCACCCGTTGCCAGTAGGTTGTGCTGTGATGCCTTGCAATTTTTTTGTTATATCCTGTATACATTTGTTCTATTTTCCATATTAAATACTCTTCTGAATATTTTGTTTTGTTTTGTTTTGTGGTAGGTGATTGAACCCGGGGACATTCTACCTCCAATCCATACTCCCTGACCTTTTTATTTTTATTTTTTTGAAACAGGGTCTTGCTAGGTTGCTCAGTCTCACTAAACTGCTGAGGCTGGTTTTCAGCCTGCCATCCTCCCATCTCAGCCTTCCAGGTGTTGAGATGATGGGTGTGTGCCATCATGCCTGGCCTCTCCTAGTTTTCAAGCTACTGTTTATTGGAGCTTGCAGTGTGTCCGGTGCTGTGCTTAGACTCTGGATCCTATGGTAGTCACCTGAATTTTCACAGTACCTGTTCACAGTAGGTGGTGTTTAGCCCTGTTTTACAGACAAGAATCTTGAGCCTTACTGAGGAGACATGCCTAAGGACGTACAGCTAGGAAACAGAAGAGCTGGGGTTTGAACCTTGAGTGATTTAATTTAAAAGCCTTACTTTTAGCTGGTCATGGTGGCACACACGTGTAATCCCAGTACTTGGGAGGCTGAGGCAGGGGACCCCAGGTTTGAGGCCAGCCTTAGCAACTTAGTGAAGCTGTCAGCAATGTAATGAGACCCTGTTTCAAAATAAAATAGGGGTGGGGGTATAGCTCGGAGACAGAATGCTCTAGGTTCAACCCCCAGGAACCACCTCCTCTCCGCACAGCCGGGTTTGCCACATTTCACACTCTGCTAGAGGAAGGCAGTAGTCATGTCAGGTATTTTCAGGAGCCACACCATCCTCAAGACAATGTCATACAGTGCTCTTAGCACAAGCTTTTTATGACTTAAAAGCATGTGTTTTCATGCCGGGCGTGGTGGCGCACGCTTGTAATCCCCGCACTTGGGAGGCGGAGACAGGAGGATCGCGCAGGTTCGAAGCCAGCTGCGCTGGCTTAAGAGACCCTGTTTCCAAAAATAAAAAAATAGGTCTGGGAGTGTAGTCCAGATATAGAAGGGTTTCCAAGAACCCCAGTACCACCCCCCCAAAAAAAAATCATGTGTTTTCTGACATAACAAATTCAGGTCTTCTAAAGAAACACACACAAATCAAATCAGACACCACTAGAAACACCTTCAATTAAGATAACTTAGTATTAACATTTTATAGTATATCCTGCCATGTTCATATGCAGAGAATTAAGTATATACATGAGAAGCGCTTTTAAGGCTTGATATTTTCTTCAAACAAATTTCTCTGTAATATATACAAAGTTGTGAGCTTAATACAAGCCGCCTGTGTTTTCCTTAGTCCTATTTATGCCATTTGAACTTACTGTTGAAATTAGGAAAACTAATTAAATATTATAGAAACCAGTGAAACGAGTATAAAAATAGAATTATTGTCGCCACTAAAATTAGGTTGACTGCTTTAGAAAAATATGATAAGGAAGACTCTCTTGAGACAATTGCTGTGAAATTCAGAGTGGGTGGAGTAATTGCGAAAGATTTGAAAAGATACGTTGAAAGTCATGAAGGATCCCACATTCATATGGCTTCACATATTTAGATTTTTGTCCCACTTAAAATAGAGATGGATTATGGATATTATTTATTTTTAAATGAATCCTCACTTTCACTAGCTTTTGAAATCAAGCAGTTTCTTATCCTAAATGGGCTAGATAAGAATGCTTATACTCTGTATAGCCCAAAAGAGAATTATATCATTTTCTAAGCAGCTTCTCCCCCCTCACTTAATGTAGCGTAGACATGCTTCCAAGCCAGTAAATGGAGATTAAAATATTTTATAGCAACATGACATACATGTAGAAAGGTGCACAGGTCCTAAGTGCTCAGCTCAGTGAGTACTTATCAGGTGAACATGGCCATGCAGCCCCAGCCAAATCAATAAGCCTCTCCAGTGCCCTCAGAAACCTCCTGTGGCCTCATCCTCCCTACCAGAGATAATGGCTATTTTGAATTTAATATTGTAGTGTCTGTTTTTGAACTTTATGCAAATTAAATGTATGTTGATTTGGGGGGCTTATTTCACTTAACGTGTTCATGGAGCTTCATCTGTTTTTAACACATATTACTTTTTCATTCATTGTCATTGCTGTATATTATTCTACTGAAAGAATATGTCATGGTTTTACCCGCTCTTGTTGATGGCCATTGGCGCTGTTCCCAGTTAGAGGCTGTTAAGAAAAATGTTGCTGTCAGCACTCCTGTACATGTCTTTTGGTGTACATGTGTAGGTTTTAAATTGTCATTTGTTTATCTGCCTAGGAATGGAAATGGTGGGTCATGTCAACTTCAGGGGTACTGCTAAAGTGGATGCACCAACTTATAACCCCATCATCAACACGCCTGAGTTCCTGGTGCTCCACATCTTGGACAACACTTAGTGTGATCATTTTACTGGTTTTATCTAATCTGGTAGGCATATAATAGTATTTCATGGTTTTAATTTTCATTTTTCTGATAGCTAATGAGGTTGAGCACTTCTTTTTATAGGTTTATTCACTTCCTGAGTATGGGGGGGTTGGAGTTCTTAAGTATCTTGTCTGCTTTTTTAGACTTGTTAGATTTTTTATTAGTTTACTTGCACTACCAATATTGTAAATGTAACCAGCCAATTTGTTGGTTATATTGGTAGAAATATCTTCTCCAATTCTGTGGCTGCCCTTATTACACTTTTTTTTGTGTGTGTCTGTATGTGTCACTGGGGTTCCTGGAAACCCTTCTACCTCTGGGCTACACTCCCAGACCTATTTTTTTATACTTTTATTTGGAAACAGGGTCTCTTAAGCCAGCGCGGCTGGCTTCGAACCAGCGCGATCCTCCTGTCTCCGCCTCCCAAGCGCGGGGATTACAAGCGTGTGCCATCACGCCTGGCTTTATTACACTTTTAATAGTGGTAATGGATATGCCTAATATTAATGTTATCCAATTTACTACCCTCTCTCTTTGTTGTGTTTTTTGAGTCCTGTGTATGAAATCTTTGCTTAACCCTAAGATCACAAAGATAAATCCCTGTGCTATCTTTTGTCAGCTTTATTGTTTTTACCTTTCCCACTTAGATATACAATTCACATGGGATTGATTTTGTGTATGGCAGGAAGGTAAGGTTGAGTTTCCCACATTACACATTTGTATCTCATTGATGAAGCATCATTTGACAGAAAAACTCTACTGTAAGTCGAGTCTCCATCTGTGCGCGGGTCCAGTTCTGGACAATATTCTCTTCCCTTGGTGTGTTTCCTTGTGCTACTATATGATTTGACTGCTGTAGCTTAATCCCCTGAAGGCTAGTGCTTGTGCCCAATCCTGAAGATTCTTGTTTGTCCTTGAACTTTCACATTTCCAAATAAAGCTTAGAATCAGTTTCCAGTTTCTACAAATAGGCACACACAGATTTTCAAGAATTTTGACCAAGATTATTTTGAATATGTAAATCAATTGCTTTTACATCAAAACAGTAAGAGCATTGAGATCTGTGCAGTATTTTATGTATTTGCAGTTCAAGAGTGGGAACTGTCTTTCCACTTATTAGGGTCTTCTCTGATTCACCTAGCGTTTTATATTTTAGTCATATAGCTTTAACATAATTATTTTCAATGGCTACAGAAAATTTAATGGGTAATGTATTTAATCTATTTAATCAACCCCTTTGGTTGTAAACTTAGGCTGTTTCTCGTTTGCTTTGTTATAAACAGTGTGAGCATGAGCATTCATACACATATATTTTTAGTACCTTTCTATCTTCTTAGCATTCACTGCTGAGACTGCAGCTTCTGGATCATACAGCATGTACCTTTTATATCATTTTAAACTCTTGTTGAGAGTTATAGTAAGTTCCACTGTTACGAATGTGGAGAAAGAATAATGTTTTCAGCATTTTTTCTATTTGACTGGGAAAAATAATTACTCATTGTATTTTTCAGTTTGAATATTTTATTACTAGTAAAATTGAGTAAGTTTTCATTTGGCCATTTGCAGTTATTTTTTGAATAGCCTGTTCATGGTTTTTGCCCAGTGTATTATATTTTTCTTATAAATTAGTAAGTGCTCTTATATTTCATAGATAGTAAACCCTTATCACATATATTTGCAAAACATAAGCCTGTACAGTAAATGAATTAATCAGTATGCTTTTGTTACTGGAGAGGACTTTTGAGGAAGATCAGTCAATCAGAGATAATTGGAATTGTGACTACTACCTAAGTGTTTATACCTTTTAAGCACTTAGTAAAATGATAGCAGTATTGTGTTTGGTAGCAGGGACTGTCAGCAACTAGATAAATGTAGTAGAATGATAAAATTATAGAGTGGGACAGTCATTAAAATTAGATCCAGAAGAAGGCTCTAGATATGACACCACTGATTTTTATCTTTGTGATCATGATTAAGCCCTGCTTTCTCTCTGAACCATAACTTCCTTTTCTGTATAATGGATAAACTTATACTCACTTATCTTCCAGGGCTAATATACAATTATATAATAAAGAAAAGCATTACAAATAGTAAAAGTTAATACAAATTATAATGCTATAAGTATGGTGTATTACAAGTTGAATACATAATTCATTAAAATTATCCTTTGAGGTAATCTAATTATAAAGTATTCATCCTAACAAACAACTTTTTGGATCTGTGGTTTGTGGGTTTGTACTATTTTGTATGACTGCTTTAGAAAGAAATGTTTTGCTGTTTAAAAGATGAAATTAATGTTCTTTGTGACTATTCAGAGTATGTTTGTGGCTTCTGAGCTTCCAGGGCAGTAGGCTTCTGTCTCTAGTATTGACAATCTATGAGCTTATTAGCTGCTGTTCTGGTAAAAGTCATTTTGATCTGTGATAAAGGCACTGCATTAACAGAGTACTGAAGTCGGAAATCTATATTTTGGGCCTTTTATTTAAATGCACTCTTCACAAAACGGCAGTATAAATTTGCATTGCAAAGGAAAGCTTCTTTCTTTTTGGGACTCTTGAAGCCAAGTAATTTAATTATGCCTCTGCCATAACCTTTCATCTTCCTTTGCAAAGAAACTCTCCTTCTGACACCTCATACTGGAAGCTGGTCTTCTTATCCCCAGAATTAATTAACATGCAAATACTTGTCTAGAGACTTGGGAACACTGCTTTTTTCAATTAGCATTTAAATGTCATTCTTAATGATGTTAGATTGACTCTTTTAAGGGAAAATTAAAATGGTATACTTGTCTCCTGCTTATTTCCTAGAGCATGTTATTGATATTCTGATGATCTGGTTTTAATGGGATCTTTAATCTTCCGCCATCACAGGCTTATTGAGTCAAGTCCAGGATGGGACTTGACTTTAGCGTCTGCAGCAAAGCCAGGTTCTAGCTGCACTTGCTTCTGGTCTCCTGCACAGGCTTGCTTGCCATGGCTTGCACTGCCTCTCTGTAGCAAGTTTCGTAAAGCAGGAGTAGCTCCTGCAGGAAACTTAGCAATACCAAAAGGAACCCAGGAACAAGGACGGCCATAGTGTCCCAAAGGATGAAGATCAGCTTTGGAGTTAGAGGTCCATGCACAGGTTCGAATCTGGCCTTGTGCCACTTTGGAGCTGTGTGATACTGAGCCAGGTACTTTCCTTCTCTGGGTCTCACTTTCCTTATCCATAAAATATAAATAGTGGTACATGCCAGCCAGGTTGTTAGAAGGATTAAACATGATGATATATGTAAAGTGCACCATAATCAGAATAGGCTAGCTGCTATATGCAAGTGTGCACACTGGTATTTGTGTAATTGGTATAGATAACTTTGGCTGGTTGTAAATGTGCATTGAGTAAAAAAAAAAAAAAAAAAAAAAAAAAAAGCAAAGAAAACTGACAAGAAGCCTAAACCATGATCAAGTCTCCCAGCTCTCATTGTTTTACTCAAGTTATGTATGTTCTGCTGGGTATGAGGGCAGGGAGAGCTCTGCTCTGCGCAGATCCTCCCACCAATGGCCTTTCCGTTTCCCAGGTTCTGCGAGCCTTCTTTCATTGATTTTGTCTGACTGGCATGGTGAGCACGGTGGTTGCTCAGAGGTTTATGGGCCAGCCCGGCAGCGGGGCACACCCTTCCGCTCCCAGTCCGGGTGAGAGCAGAGCCAGCCCGACAGCTGCCCCACTCCCACATCACTGTCCTGCCTTCCCGAGAATGGAAGTAGGAGCCAGAATGCAGGGTGCTTTCCATCTGGGAGTTAGAATCAGGGTTGCTAGGGATCAGGGATGAAAGGTGAATGTTTGTCCACCCCCAGCCCCTCTTTGGTGTGTCTCTGAGAAAACACACCTAGGCATTCATTTTCTTACCCTCTCATAACTTATTCACAGTAGGCAATAGAAGACTCCCAGAAGAAATATTTGTATTATTTTAAGTTATGCATTTAAAACTCTAAAGGTATTCTCAGTAATAATTCATTTATACAAAAAGGATATATAAATCACTTATCCTTTTCCATCAAACTTTTAATTTTTAAAAATGTATCTTTTTAGACATTTTATATGTACATTTAAGTTCAAATGTTTTATATAAATAGACTTAGAATGTGCACTTTGCTATAACTTGGTTTAATTCACATATGGGATAGATTTTCATGCTAATTCTTAATTCTGCTTTATTATTTTTCTTTTTTTGTGTGTGGTATTGGAGATGGGGCCCAAGAGCATTCTACCTCTGAGCTATACCCCCAGCCCTAGTTTTATTCTTTATTTTGAAACAGGGTCTCACTGAGTTGCAAATGGCCTTACTAAGTAGCTGAAGCTGCCCTCAAACTGTGATCCTCCTGTCTCAGCCTCCCAAATGCTGGGATTTCAAGTGTGTGCCATCACGCCCAACATTATTAGTTTTCAAATCAACAGAATAGTAGTCTACTGTACTACTTCTTCTTGATTCTTACTGTTCTGTTCTATTCTTACTTTGGTATCTATTATACATTGAACTGCAGAGAATATCCTTGTAACCATCTGCAAACTTGAAAAGGGGTTATTTGTAAAGGACTTAGGATGGAATTATTAAGTCAAAGAGTACATATATTTAAATTTTTGATAGAGATTATGGAATTGCCCTCCAGAAAGGTTGTACCTATTTTACTATCCACAACACATGTAAATGACTGGTTACTAAGTCATTTTATTTTTAAAGAGATTCCTAAACCTAAGGCCAGAGAAGAGACAGGGGAAAGTCTAGGCTGATGAAAAATGAGTGGTGACCAAGACCCATGAAAGCACATGTCCACACAAACCTTGTACATAGCAGCATTATCCAAATGTGGATACAGCCCAAAGGTTTACCAGCAGCTGAGTGGATAAACAAAGTGTGGTGTATACCAGCAATGGGGTATCAATTCAGACGTTACAACAGTGTGGACACACCTTGAAAGCATTGTGCTAAGTGAAAAAGCCAGTCACATAGCACCATATATATTTATATGAGATGTCTAGAAGAGGCAAATTCAGAGACAGAAAGTAAATTAGTGGTTGCTTAGGGGATTTGGGAAGTGACTGCTAATAGGCACAGGATTTCCTTTTGGGGTGATGAAAATGTTCTAAAATTAGATTGTGTTGATGGTTGCACAACTCTGAATAGATAAAAAACCATTGAATTGCACACTTTAATGAGTGAATTTTATGATGCATGGGTTTCAGGCCAGTAAAGCTATTTTAAGAAATCGAGTGACGGCAGAATGCTTGGGAATGGGATGGAAAGGATGAAGATATGGCCATTGTCATGGGCTTGTGTGAAAGGCAGGAAGTTACGGACAGCGTGGCAGGAGCTGAAATTCAGAGGACATCCTTGTAACCATCTGTAAACTCAGAAAGGGGCTGTTTGTAAGGACTTGCAGTGCAGTCTTAGGTCCAAGAGGACATGTCTTTAAGTTTTTGATAGCTATTAGGGAATAGTCTTCCAGAAAGGTTGTACCTATCTTACTAGCTATCATGCATGACTATTGACTAAGTCGTTTTTACTCTAAGTTATGCATTTCAAACCCTTTGATTCATTCAAAGAGAATCCTAAACTTGAGGCTGGAGAAGAGGCAGAGGGGAGAGGCAGAGGGGAGAGGCCGCTAAAAACAAAGTGTGAAATGTACAGTGTGTTGTTGGGGGGTGTGTTCCCTTGGGCTAGAGCTCAGGTGGCTGATGACAGCCAGCTACAGGGCTGGGTGTGGGCCCCACCCCCAGCCCCTGAGGAGCAGAGACACAGGCCTTACAGGCCCTGCCAAGTCGGGGTCAGAAGCAAGGTTGGTACCCTGAATCACTACTCATTCTTGTTCAGGACCTCAAATACACAGAAGACACTGTTCTCCTGGAAGGCAGTGATAGTTTCTTCTGCTGACCTAGAAATGCCTGCTGTGCTCCGGCACTGGAAAAGGAAGCTCAGAGAGAGGAAGCTGGCTCAGCTGCTGAGCAAAGGGGAAAAAGAGTAAGTCGTAGGGTCACAGAGGAAGACGGGGCCCTTCGTGGTGAATAACTGTAGTCAGTGGTAAATCCAGCAATTAAGCATTTCCCGCATAATGGATGTAACCGTTCTTTTGGAATGCTTGCTAGTAAGTTTCAGGGTAAGTGTTTGAAAGCAAGTTAGTGTATGAAGTGGGCTCTGAGCTCAGCTCTTAGGAACTAGGTCAGTCTTGCAGTCCACACTGACAGCGAAAGGGGAGTCAGCTGACCTTCCTGAGAAGCCTGTGTTTCCATGTGGCTTTCTGAACACTTGACCTCTCATTCTTCACCATTGTGGCACAGGTTAGGTCGAACCATAGCATCCAGACCCGTCTTAATTACTCTCAAGTCTGAGGGTTTCCTACATTTAAAGGGTAATTACTTTCATGTGGCTAGTACGGGCTTGCCCTCCAGTTAACTTTAGAAGCCCAGGACAAGCACATGTGTAGTTCAGCACTGACCTAGCAGCCAAGCTATGTTGGACCAGGCAGGCATCTTTTTCTTTGTCATTGTATTTGATTTAGTACCCTAGATATGTTTTGTTCTTCAAAACCTTCACTTAAGAATATACCATACATAATAAACATCTGGTCTTTTGTTTGACTAAGATGTAGACAGGAATCTCACCCAATTTTTTTTTTTTTTTGGCAGTACTGGGGATTGAACCCAGGGGCATTCTACCTCTGAGCTACACCTTCCTTCCTTCCTTTCTTTCTTCTTTCTTTCTTTCTCTTTCTTTCTCTTTCTTTCTTTCTTTCTTTCTATTTTTTATTTATTTATTTTGTGGGTCTGGGGATGGAACCCAGGGGCTTTTATTTGACCTCCGAGCTACACCCCCTTCCCTGTTTTTTATTCTTTATTTTGAAACAGGGTCTCACTAAGTTGCGGAGGGCCTCACTAAGTAGCTGAGGCTGTCCGTGAACCGCAATCCTCCAGTCTCAGCCTCCTGAATGCTGGGATTACAAGCGTGTGCCACCACACCCCACTCTTATTCTTTACTTTGAAACAGGGTTTCACCAAGTCGGAGGGCCTCACTAAGTAGTGGAGGCTGGCCACAAACCTGTGAACCTCCTGTCTCAGCCTCCCAAGTCCTGGGATTATAAGCGTGCGCCACCACGCCCGGCTTTCTCACCTTAAGTCTCTCCAAAATATAACTTTTTCCTGTGATTTTACTTTGAGTTGCTAAAGAACCTCTAGCAATGAGAGAAAATTTGGTGGATGATTCAGAGTCTGAAGGGAAAGGAGGGAAATGACTCTGGCATGTTTATTAGTTCAGTGACGATGGGTGGATTTTATATGTTTATTTCTATTCTTAGGCTTGTTGACTAGGAAGTAACTAAGCTTAGTTATACTTATCAGACTTAGAGATTTTGCTTTGAATGTGTCAAACTTGGGGAACCTTCTGCATGCTTAGATAACTGTTGAAATGCAATCCCTCTCTGGTATAAATTTTTCTTCATTCAGTAAAAGTAGAATAAATTTTTGGCATGATAACTGCAAAATAATTTTTTTTTTTTAATTTTTGGCTGCTACCCAAATCTTAACTACTACATGTAGCCATGTAGAGGCTTTGTGTGGTTTTGGTTTGTTCCTCCTAATACATTTTAGAGACAACCAGCTATGGCCTATTTTTTAATTTTTTTTATTTTTTATTTGTGAGTCAGGATTCTAGAAATAGCCACGAATTCACAGGACTCAAGAATGTGAAAGCAAGGTGTTTCCACTGCTTACTGAGTTTGGGGTGCAAACTTTTATCCTTTGCCAACCCCCTTCGAAATTCCGACTGTGAGCTATCAGGACTTCAAAGCACAACTTGTTCTCTTGTAAGTGGAGCCAAAGCATTTTAATTATTCCTAAACAACTGCTACAGGTTAGTGTAGACAAGTGAGTAAGAGTTTTCCTTTGCTGGTTTATAATTCTGCACATACTTAGTTAGACTCAGCTAAATATAAAAAATGCCACAAAGCCCATTTGTATAGTCATTAATGAGAACTTTAAATTTCTTCAATGTGTGATAGAATTTAATCCATAGAAAGCAAAAAGTTTCCTGGCATTTTCTTTTAAGCACAGATTGTGGAAGCATTGAGATGGAAACATAGCTCTAACCAACTTGGAAAACTGTTCCTTGAGGTAGGAGCAATTAACTTCTTGGGAGGGACAAACTATCATAGAATTATTTGGTTCAAAGGAAAGGAAAGTTGGGTACAGCTGACTAGTAACTGTGATGTTAGGAAAATATATTTTAGAGAAGAGACAGGTATGTTTCAGTCTTTTCTTGAAAAGATGGCACAAAAAGAGAAGCAGAAATAGAGGAAAATTCTGACAATAAAAATCACAGTATTTTTGGAAGAGGAAGGAGAGGGAACTATTTTAAGAACAAGGAACTTTTGGGATGGGCTATATATTAAGAACATACAGAAGACTGGGAGACAAGCGCATACTCAAGGACAGATTCAGGAGAGTGTCATGAATATTGGCAAAGCTCAAGTTCAGACTGAGCTGAAGCTGGAGAGAATGCTAAAAACAACAGAAAACGGATCTCTAAAGCTATCTTCAAAACAAGAAGAACAAGTAAAGGCTGAGCTAACTGCTGAGGACAGATGCAATGATGTCAGCGTAGGACTGAAAGCACACCTACTCGGTTATTTGGCTTCTCTATCAAAGAGAGTAATCTTCAGACTGGAATGTGTAACATAAACATGGCTAAGAATAAATTGAGGTGTGCAAGGCAGATAGTGATAATAACAGTTATAATCTCAGTTTGCTGAGTGTCTACTCAGGACAGAGTACCATAAAATGATTTAATTACTTTTTCTACCAATTTTAAATAATTATTTACAGCAGCTCCGCATAGTAGTTATTGTAATCAATGCCATTTTACAGGTGAGAAAACTGAGACTTGGGAAAATTTAGTAGCAAGCTTGAAGTTAACATACTGGTAAGTGATGGGCTAAGATTCTGATCCAGGTCTGCCTACCTTCAAAGTAGGGCTCATTTTAGACACTGTAACTCCCCTGCCTATCAACACCAAGCTTTTAAATAGGATTGTATCTTTCAGTTTAAATTATATTATGAAACACAGTAAAAGTATAAACAAATAAACACAAACCCAGGAGATGATATAGAAGAGCCATAGGGTATAATCCCTGAAACAAAGAAAATAGAATATCAAAATGATGAAAAACAAACTAGATTTATTTATTTATTTATTTATTTATTTATTTATTTATTTATTTATTTTGGTGGCACTGGGGTTCCTGGAAGCCCTTCTACCTCTGGGCTACACTCCCAGACCTATTTTATATTTTGAAACAGGGTCTCCTAAGCCAGCGCAACTGGCTTCGAACCTGCGCAATCCTCCTGTCTCCGCCTCCCAAGCGCGGGGATTACAAGCGTGTGCCACCACGCCCGGCTATTTATTTATTTATTTATTTATTGTGATGCTGGGATTGAACCCAGGAATCTTTTTTCTCTGAGCTATATGTCCGGTGTTTTTTAAATTTTTAACCAGAGTCCTCCTAAATTGTTGAGGGCCTCACTAAATTGCAGAGGCTGGCCTTAAACTTGAGATCCTTTTTTCAAGCTCCCAAGTACTAGGATCACAGGCATGTACCATCATATCTGGCTTTGATTTCTTTTGAAAATCAAAACCTTGGACTCTTTAGAGCCAAGAGCTTGATGGTGATCGTTGGCAAACCAGAAGCTGTATTAGGCAAGTGGTTTGTGGAAAGTTGTAAATGAAAGCAAGATCTTGAGGAGGAAGCATAGATTCATAAAACATTTCAAATTAGAACCCACCCATATCCCTTTCTTTCTTTCTTCTTCTCTAATTACCTAATAGGTATTCCTGTGGCAATAAAAAAGACTCAGTTAAGTAAGTTAATATTTGGTTGAACTACTTTATGCAGATTATTGATTTTAGATAGATAAGTTTTGCTTAAGTTAAAAACACTGTTTATGGCATTAATCTGGTCTTTTGATATAGCAACTCTATCAAAAAAGGAATAAGCTTCTGGCCTGTATTGTTCTTAGTAAATCATAACATTTCCTGACAGTCACTGTTGTGCAATTGCTTATGAATGGTCTGTGTCAGCGCTGTTCAAGCTATGTTTTGAGGAACTGCAGGGTAGCTGAAAAAGCAAATAGGTGTCATCTCCTGTGACCACAGTTTGGAAATGGTGACCTATGTAATAATGTGTTCTTCAACTTTGCTCAGGAAAGATATTAAGCTCATTGGATTTTCATTGAGGGAATCAAATTCTTCTATCTTTTTCAAAATTAGGACTGATCTGTTTGCCTTCTCTTTGGTTCCTCAAAACGTTCCACATCTTTATGCATATCTGTCAGCATTCATCATACTAGAATATAATTCATCTTGGCTTGTTACTTGAATGCCTTTAAAGTAGTGAGGCACATTCTTGCCTATTTGGGGCTTTAGTCCTTATTTGAACCTTACTTTCTGAAGTGGGATTAGATGTGGAACAGCCAGTAGCTTAAGGTAAGAGTAGTAATTTGAAGTTGCAAATAGAGAGATTGTATACCAGCATAATGAAGTGCTTTATATAACAACTTGGGAGGTTCTAGCAGAGCTTGTATTGCATGTGTTAGAGATACAAAGAGGACATTCATACATTTAATGGAATGTTAAAGAAGATGACCTTCTGACTCTTAAGATTCTATGAGTAGTGATGTTTCTGTTTCATACACAGTCAAAAATAGTATTGCCCTTGGGTACATCAAATACTATTTTGTTATGGTATCATTATTACCCAAGAAAAGCATGTGCAGTCTCAAACTCTGAATAGTAATTGCTTCCTTGATTACTCATAGGAGATGGGTAATTAGGCAATGGATCTGTTTCAGGGACCTTTCAGTTTATCATAGTGAAACTGTGCTGCTCTTCTGTGGTTCAGGTTATAAGATGATTGGATATCACCACTACCTTCTCTTCCAATGACATTATTCCATGTGGTTTTCATCTTTATTGATCCTCAACAAAGAGAAATCAAATTTTAGTTTAATTTTAATTTTGGTTTTCATATAACGTGACTGTGCTGATCTAAATTTTGTAGAAGCTTGAAATAAAATGGAATTAATCTTGCCCTGTAGGTAGGTTGAAAGCAAGGTTTATGAGATTTTTTACCAGAACAGAGAGCTGCAGTCAGTATTTACTTTTTCAAAACAAATGGTGGTTCTTTGAAAGTAGCTCATTTTCCTATCATAATGAATAAATTATCTAAAGTAATGGTATTAACAGGATTATATTTTATTGTCAAAACAAAACATTGCTAGGAGGTATAGCTGCTATTCAGGACCAGACTTGAGTAAATTCCATGGCAGAGTTAGCATTTGAAGAATATAACGGGCACTACTTTTGTAATGCTCAGCACACACATAGTGCTTAACAGTATGAAATAAAGAACCACCTAAATATGACTGCTGTTGAATAAAACTGCGTAAGAGTAAAGTTAGAATAACCACCATATGCTCCTGCTCGACCACAGGAACTGTGCAACATTGATTACGATGATAATTATAAGATTGGTCTCTTTTCCCTTCTCCTGCTCTTCCTCTCCCCATACCACAGACTTGTGGTGGGTCATTGGCACATAGTTTTTCAACAGTCTCTCACTGCTCACCATACAAACTGAGCTCATCTTCCAAAACGTCCGGTGTTAGCCCTTTATTGTTGAACCCTTTGGTTGAATTAGGCCATTTTCTAATTTGTTTGTCATAACTTATCTTTGCCTCTTCTGTTTTTACAGAGCAGGTCGTCTAGGCCAACCCATGCTGTTCTCCTCCCATCTGCCCTATAGTAATACTCCCCTTTCTTCCAAGAGGCCACACTGAAGCTGAGATCCGAGGCCCTAGAGCACAATGCCAGGACAGAAGCCCTGATTTCTGTGGCTTCCTAGCTGGCTGACCATGGTCAGATTAGCCGTGCCTCAGTTTCTTAACTTGAAAAGTGAAGATGAGGGTAGTATCAACATCACAGGATTGTGACTTATAGATTGGTGACATAAATTCATCCACATAAGAGTGCTTAAAGTAAAAAAACCCATAATAAAACTCTTCATAAATATGTTTATATTGAATGAAGACCCAAAGTCTCACTCAGAGTTAAGACTAACCCCTGGGCTGCTTGTGTTCCTCTGATCCTTTGCTTTCTAGTCTCTTTTGCTTTTGGTCGCCTGTCTTCTGTCTACTTCTCCGGTTAATAAAACCACTGTCCACCCCCAAGACTTCCGTAAACCTCCACCCCGCTCTGGTCTGAACTGATCCTCTCTGTCCCTGTTAGTTACTATTATAGGGCTCTTCAGAGCCTTCAAAAATACCTTTTTCTAGCCAGGCACGGTGGCTGTACTTGGGAGGCTAAGACAGGAGGATTGTAGGTTCAAAGCCAGCTTCAACTACTTAATGAGGTCCCTCAGCAACTTAATGAGACCCTATTTTAAAATGAAAAATAGAAAAGTGGGGGCTAGAAGTGTATCTCAGAGGTAGAATGCCTCTGGGTTCAACCTCCAATACCAAAAAGAATCCTTTTTCCTTCAGGAATCCTTTCTTACTATGAGGAAGAGATGTGAGTCGTCCCTCCTCCTGTGTCTTTTCTATACATACAACTTCACCTTATCAAAACACAGTGGTAGCTGGGCGTGGTGGCATAGGCTTGTAATCCCAGCATTCAGGAGGCTGAGAGGAGGATCCTGGTTTGCGGACAGCCTCAGGTACTTAGTGAGGCCCTCTGCAACCTATTGAGACTCTGTTTCAAAATAAAGAATAAGCCAGCCATGGTGGCACAGGCTTGTAATCCTCACGCTTGGGAGGCGGAGACAGGAGGATCGCGCAGGTTCCAAGCCAGTCTCACTGGCTTAAGAGACCCTGTTTCCAAATGCAAAATATAAAATAGGTCTGGGAGTGTAGCCCGGAGGTAGAAGGGTTTCCAGGAATCCCAGTGCCACCAAAAAAAAAAAAAAAAAAAAAAAAAAAGAAGAATAAAAAAACATAGGGCTGGGGGTGTAGCTCAGAGGTTGAATGCCTTTGGGTTCCATCCCTAGACCCACACACACACAAAATAATAAAAAACACAGTGGTATTGAAATACATGTATATATAAAAGAAACTGATTTCACTATATGCTCTGTACACTGTATTTAGAAGATCAGCATTCTTTTAAAAAAGGTCCTCTTTTTAAAAAAAATTATGCCTGTCCTGAGCCTACAGTTCATAGATAATAGGGGTTTGTGGACTTTACAACACCCTAATCCATTGGTACCTGCCCATTTATGAGTAGCAAATTATTTTTGATAATTCAGAGAAGAGGCACATAAATTCAATTATTCACCCACATGCACTTTGAAAATGGATATTTAATGCTCTTTTCTGACTTGATAGTTGCAAAGTCAGCTAAAAATTCATCTTGCATCAGGGGCATTTAAATTTCTCTGGATTCTTAATAAATATTGGCTAAATATATTTTTCCCAGAAAATTTAAAAAAAAATCATCCACAGTTTCCCCCACTCACCCATTCAAATCTTTATCCTCTGGACACGTTCTTTTTCTCTGCGGATCGTGTGACCATACCTTATACTGCAGGCCCTGTATGGGAGGAATGACTTTCTCATTTAGAAAGTAGGGACTGTTCTGGATCCTTTAAAAAAAAATTCCACTGAAGAGTGCATATTTTTCTACTTTGGAAAAATGACAACAATTATAGTAGTTTTGCCTGTCATTTAAAAAATAAACACACTCCAGACCTGTCTGGATTCATTGGCTTTACAGAACGAGCCTGAAAGTACATCACGCACCAAATTGTGGCAGAACAAATTCTTCTTCAGGACAGCTACGGTGGGTTGGGCTTTTCTTCTGTTTTGTTTGTGTCTCATCACTGGAAATGATTTCTGAAGCATCAAGCCTTTTCCACGTGTGTATGAAGTCAGTCAAAGGCACTCTTAGTGGTCCTGAGCTGCTTTTCCTCCTGTGTGGGACCAGATCCTTGTCGTGACTGCTGTTTGGCACCCTCGATAGCGATTGGTATTCCATAAGAACAGCACGTGTGTGGAAACTAATACCTTTTGATGCTGATGTCCAGGTTCTCTTAGAACCTTCAAAAGGAATGGATGAGTAAATGAATGATTGGGGTTGGGAGAGGAGGGAGACCGGCCTTACTGTTGTCTTTAATACTGAAGTGGGAGTAATACATTTGTCATAGAAAAGATGGAGTTATTGCTTGAACATATTGCCCTTCCTATTGCTGGGAGTTAATGTTTTAATTTTACTTTACAGTTTCCAGACTGCTCTCTTATATGTAATTGAATTTGAATTTCACAGCAGTCTTGTCAAGGTGGTAGGGAAGGTTATTATCCCCAACATACAAAGAATCTTTCCTAAAAAAAAAACCACAGAGCTGATCACGTTGGCTCAGATCTTTTGACTGAACCCAGATGCTAGTCTTCTGATTTTAAATTCAGTGCTTTCCTACTGGATCAGGAAATTGAGAAAGACTGAGGTCAGTCTGAGAAATTTATATTTTTGTCACACACCTCAGGGAACAGATTGTGATGCATGTCTGTACAGGAACACACTTTTTAAAACCTCACTTTATACCATATTGTTCTCTTTGAGTTTAAACTTTTTAATTAAATGTAAGATATTGAAAAATGTCAATTTTAAGATGGCATGTTTCACTTGAGAAGATAAGTTTATTTAAATAGTGTGCCCCACCCCGAATCCAAAAGGACACATAGAAACAAATATCTGTTACAATACTGTTTGTAGAGCTGTAGACTAGAAACCTACCAAATAGCTACCAGGAAAGGAAGGGTTGAATAACTAATAGCACATTTAAGCAGAGGGATAATGTACAGTTTCAAGGACTGAGGAGCTGGGTGTGGTGGCATGTGACTGTAATCCTAGTACTTGGGAGGCTGAGACGGGAGGATCTCAGGACAGCCTCAGCAAGTAGTGAGACTCTCATCAACCTAGGAAGACCCTGTTTAAAAAACAAAAAATGAAAATAATAAAAAATAGGGCTAGGGATATAGCTGACTAGCCTACCTGCTTGTCATACCCCAACTGTAGCCAGTCAGCAGAACCATCCAGATCCATCAGGTAATCAAAGCTAAGGCAACATGCAGAGGGAGCAGATAAGGCCTCTATTTCCTGAAGTAACTGCTAACAACGGTTCTGAGTTTTGCGCAGCCATTGATTGGGGATTAGCTTCAAATGGAGGGTCAGGCAGTGATTGTAATGGAGACTTTGCCTCAGTCATGGATACCAAACCCTCTGATTGGGGAATGTAGACAGCTGGGGATGATTGGTTGGTGTAGAATGGTGGGAATTCACATTTTTCTAAACTCGTGTACTGTGAATTTTCAAAATTGGTTGTTCCTTTTCAGTTGTTCAATGTACAGTATTCAGCAGTATTTCTGACATTTTTCTTTAGAAAAGAGGAAGAGCTAAAGGAATTTTTAAGTTTTGTTACCCTAAAGGATTGAAATATTGAGTAGTTAAAAGTGAGTTAGTGTTTGCCTGATTGATAAACATACCACAATTGATATAGTTTTACCCTTGGGCTTGTCAATAGAATTTTTTGTATCTCAAAAATGAACATCATTGATCAGAACTTCATTCTTTCTTTTTGTTTTAATTTTAACTCCATCAAAAAAAAAAAAAAAGGTTTTCAGTAGGGTAGGGAGAGAACTGTGGAGAGGGATAAGATGGAAGTTAAACCTCTCTGATGTGTATTGTTTTGTAGTTTTGGTCTTTTACCAAAAGACCAAATGTTTTATATAACTGAATCAAATTATATAAATCTTTTATTTAGCTGAATAAAAATGTTAAAGAGAAAGCAAATCTATATAATTGAATTAAGAAGTAAAAGAGAAAGAAAATTTCTATAAGCAGAAAACAACATAAGCAAATGACTATAACTGTGTAAATCCCAGTTGACTTTGAAACACAATATTTTTACTTTATATCTCTTCTGGGATATAGCCTAAGGAAAAATGAAAATGATCACAAGGAATTCTTAAATTGTATCCAGTAATCTTATCATTAATTTTATATTAGCATTTTAGTTATAAATAAGTAATTAGATTATTGAAGCTAAGAACTAAGTTGTAAGAAAAAGTAATAATTTTGTCATCTTTCATTTAAATAGAAAGTATCATTATGAATGTATGATTTTTATTACTAGGTATGTTTGCTGACCTTATAAACAGAAGGAACTCAGTGGTAGTGACAGCCCAGGAGCATTTAGTTCCTCTGGCGCCTCGATTGTGGCCTCTAAATTGCATTTCTCACTAAGGGGAACCAGAGCTTCTTGAAGAAATGGCTAATTCAAAGTCTAGATCGTGAAACTCACAGGATGACTCTAGGACATCAGAAATCTGAAAGCTTTCAAAGATACTACTGGTATCATGCCAAAACGATTGACTCAAAATCCAACCTGAAGGGGCCGCAAAAGGTGACAGTGGGGCAGTTTGAGCATCACCAGGATTATAGTATATACAAATATGTGCATTTATGACAATACTTTAAAAACATAACAAAATCCAAACACATTTTCCACATGTGAAGTTGTGAAGGTGCAAGTCATTGTTATGAAAATTGATTAATAAAACAATAAAAGGAGCCGGGCGTGGTGGCGCACGCTTGTAATCCCCGCGCTTGGGAGGCGGAGACAGGAGGATCGCGCAGGTTCGAAGCCAGCCGCGCTGGCTTAAGAGACCCTGTTTCCAAAAATAAAATAGGTCTGGGAGTGTAGCCCGGAGGTAGAAGGGCTTCCAGGAACCCCAGTACCACCAAAAAATAAAAATAAGAATAAAAGGAAATCTAGCATCCACTCCTGCTTTCCCAGGTAGCCTTTGGGAGTAAGTCCTTTATAGAGAATTACAGCAAATAAACGCAAAAGGATTCCAGAATTTAAAAAAATAATAATTTTGCAACATCTAATGAAATAATGGAGGTAGGTAACAACCATTAATGGATGGTAAAATAATTAGGTAAAATGACAACATTTGAATTCACTAATCAGTCTCAACATCACCAAAAATGGGACAGGCAAACATTTTGCTCCTCCAACATGATCTGATAGAAAAGAAATAGCGCCACCTATGAGTACCTACACTCTGCCCCCCACCCCCTCCCCAAACAAAGCTGAACCAGAATCTCATCAGACATCCTTATCTAACCACCATGGCCCCTTTATCTGTGGGCAGCACTTTCTAAGACTTCTAATGGACACCCAAACTGTGCACAGTACCAAACCCTATATCCATTACATTTTTCCTTTATATATGTTGCTAGATAAAGTTTAATTTATAAATTAGACACAGTAAGATTAATAATCACTAATTACGAGCTAGAACAGTTACTATATTATACTGTAATAAAAGTTATGTGAACGTATTCTCTTTCAAAATATTGTACTATATTCACCCTTCTGGCGTGATTTTTTTCTTTTTCTTTTTTTCAATGCTGAGGATTGAACCCAGAGCTTCAGGCATCCTAGGAATCTATCGTGGAGCACAAATTACTTATTCTTTCTTTATAATTTCAGAGATAAAAGATTCGTTCCTACCATAAATTTTAGCAATCTCAGTATACTTTTTTTTTTTTCTTATTGAGAACTTTTACTTTTTCACCTCTAAAGGAAACACTTTATGGCTTCTCTTTGCCTGCAACATCTGAGTTGCAGGCACCACCGTTCTTGTACACTGGGACCAGTATTAAGTGAAATAAGGATTACTTGAACATAAGTACTGCTACCGTGCCAGTCAGTCTGAGAAGCAATGGGGCTACTGACTGATGGGCAACTAGCAAATACATGAACTATTCAGAGTGCACCAGTGGGGTACAGCAATGAGACTGGCCATGAGACATTATCATGCTATTCAAAATGGCACACAACATATTTCTTATTGCTTATTTCTGGAATTTACCATGTAATATTTTTAGACTGTGGTTGACTGTGGGCAACTGAAAGCACAGAAAATAAAGCCTCCAGGTAAGAAGGACTACTGTACCACTTTACCGGAACCACAGAAGATAGAGGGACATGTTAAAGACCCCAGGATACAAGTCAGCCAAAACCAGAATGTAGGATGTTCCATAAAACAAACAAGCTGATTTCTTCAGCAAATAAAGGTTATGAGAAAGACATAGGGACTTAAGAGACTTATAAACCAAATGCAGATATGAATCTTATTTGAAAACTGATTCATATAACCATAAAAATACCTTTCTTTTTTAAACAATAGTAGAAAATGTAATATCCTGTGCATTCTTTATAATTTTAATTATAATATACATGTTATTAAGGTATTTATAATTTTATTGAGTCTTAATGGTTGTGATTATCTTAATAGTGCTTATCTATTAGAAGCACTTAGTAATGAATTAATATGATACCTGAGATTTTCTTTAAAAAAATTCCATTGAAAAATAAAAATAAAAGTGTATATATGTAAATAGATGAAATCAGAATGGTATAACGTAGTAATTGTTAGTTTGCTGATGAGTTCATAGAATTATTTATACTTTCTGTCTACTTTGTTATATTTAGAAAATTTACATGATAAACACCAACTGAGTTTGATATTTGAGAGGCAAAATCCTGGCAGGGTTATAATAACTATTTGTTTAAAGCCGGGCATGGTGGTACATGCTTGTAATCCCAGCACTCGGGAGGCTGAGACAGAAGGATCGCTGTTCACAGCCAGCCTCAGCTACTTGGTGAGGCCCTCTGCAACTTAGTGGGACCCTCTTTCAGAATAAAGAATAAAAAATAGGGCAGGAGGTGTAGCTTGGAGGCTGAATGCCCCTGGGTTCCATCCCCAGACTCCCCACCCACAAAAATAATAACTATTTGTTTAAATAGAGAAAGTCACTGCTACTCCCCCAATCGTCTCCTCTCCCTTCCATCTTACCTTTCATTCATCCCTTCTGTTTCTTCAAAAATCACTTATTGAGCTACATTTTGCACCATTCTGGTGCTACCAGCCTTTCAAGGTATAGATATTGTTATTTTTTATTTTACAGATGATGACATCAAAGCTTAAGGGGTTTCTTGGCCACCGTGTTAGATTGTCATCACTGTGACAAAAATACTTGAGATAATCAGCTTACAAGAAAGAAAGATTTATTCTGGCTCTTGGCTTCAGAAGTTTTAGTGCTTACTTAGCCCATCACATTAGGCCTGCGGTGGTGCCGTGCCTCATGGTGGATATGCGTGGTGGGAGAGGACTGTTCACCTTGTAGTGGCTGGGAAGGAGAAAAAGGGAGCTAGGGGCCCAATATCCCCTTCCAGGACACTCCCCCAGTGACCTAATTTTCTTCCCCTAAGCTCCACCTTTTAAAGGCGCCACTACCCCTCAATAGCGCCATAGGCTGGTGACTGCCTATTTAGAATATGGACTGACGAAGGACATAGCACCCCCCCCACCCAATCCATCTGCCTGTCCCCCATATCTGAGCTCTTAAACATTATTTTATGCTGTTCCCCAGGACTCATTCTTTATCATTTTAATTTTTTATTTTAAATTTTATTTATATAAAAATTTTAATGTGTGTATGTGTGTGCGTGTGTGTGTGTGTGTGTGTGTGTGTGTGTGTGTGTGTGTGTTTTACTGGGTATTGAGTTCAGAATAGTTCCACCTCTGAGCTACACCCCAGCCCTTTTTATTTTTTATTTTAAAACAGGGTTTCCCTAAATTGCCACATGCTAGCCTTGAACTTGACATCCTCCTGTCTCAGCCTCCTGAGTACTGGGAGGCGTGTAGCACCATGCCTGACTTACGGATAAATTTTAAACAATGAGTTGATAAGAATAAATGAAGTGAAGTAGCATTTGCATTTCTTGTGGTGAAAAGATAAAGGCATCATTCTTACTATAATAATTACAAGGATAAAAATGATTATATATTGCCGCTTTCTCCAAAGTCATAAAACTCTACAAATTATAACATTGAAGGTTAAAAATAACATGCTCATCGTTCAGCGGGATATATTTGGTATTTATTTATTTATTTATTTTTCTAAAAACAGAGGCCTGAGAAAAATGGCTGAATTCATCTCTTTTGTATTTATAAAATACTTTTAGGCCCACCACAATAAAATCCTCTGAAAATGTCCAAGCAAACACATATGGAACCCTGGCTTCCTCTGTGCCACTAGCTGCGTTTCTTATGAAAGTTGCTTTGGCTTTTGTACAGGCGGTTTGCCTGTGGGCACGTGCAGACCTTGTCGTCATCTGCCGGGTGTCATGCTCTACATGTCAGAAGTAGCAGCCATCAGGCGGGCGAGAGTGGCAGCCACCCCGCTGAATTCTTGCTGCAGGGTGTGTGAGATTCAGACCTTCTGCTTTACAAGATTTAGTGTGACTTTGCAAAACACCCACGGTGCAGTTCTTCACGGCTGGTCTCACATAACGATGTACGCCCTAGAGATGTGAATGGGTCTGACATTGTTGTTTCCTTCAAGAGTCAAGGCACTAAACATAGGATGAAGGACAAAATTTTACACTCAGAGGCCAGTGAGAGTAAACAAAATGGGAGAAAATTAGTATCTATAGTACTTCCTGGAGTCTTACTGTATGCCAGGCACTGTGTTAAACACACTCAGTCCTTTCAAGAATACCACGTTAGAGCTGAGGTGACCGGTGCAGAGAGAGGTCTGACTTGCCCGAGGTTGCTGGACCCAGGCCATCTGCCTTCAGGGCCTTTGCTGTCTGTCCACTGTGCTGTCTCAGCACCAGTGGGTAGAGGCGAATGTTCTTAATCCACCACTGCCATGATTTGTCCCTCAATGAGCTTTCAGAGCACCGCCAGACCTTCCTTCTGGAGCCAAGCAGAACGAGATGAAGAGACTGATCGTGCACGTGGTGAATCCCTAGCAGAGCTGACATTAGGACACACTGATGGGCTTTCTAGTGGGAGCCACTTGCCGGTCACCTTGCAGGGCAGTCAAGGGACATCAGAATGGATACCCACCAACAACTACCAGGAGGAAAGTGGGTCAGACGTAGAGTGAAAACAGGTGGCCAACAAACACCATTTTACTTTAAATACCCAAGTAAAATTCTGTCCTACATAATAAGGAGGGATCTGTTCTTTGTGGACTTATTAGAAAAAGCACAATGCCTACTAATTTGAAATCCTAAACCTCTCCGGGCACATTTCATTAATATGATGTACTTTCCTGGGTGGGGGGGGGGAGCTTTGACATATGCAGTTTTGGCTTTAGTCACTTGCAGAAACATTAGAATAAGTACAACATGGTATTTTGGTTTTTTATTTCTTAGGAACTATATTTGATAATGCATATGCCCAAACACTTCTAAAAGTAGTTTTCAATTGGCAAACTATTTTTTGATATCTTCTCCTGGTCTGGGAGGGAAGTTTTAAAATATAAATTTGCTAAGCTTAGTACTTTGGGAAATAAGGGGGAGAAAATTTTGCCAACTTATATTTTGGAATATGCTTTACTATTTATGTAATAATTGAAGATGACTCAAACTGATTTTCTCTGACTAACATCAGAAATGGAAATAAAAATCATGTCTACTCCAGAACCCAGTTGGCTTGAGTCACACACTGGTGTACGTGACCTATGAATCACTTACTGGTATGTGTCTTCCTCATCGTCTCCAATCCCTGACCTGTGGGTTAGAAGTCAAAAACGCATCACTGGGAGCTTCACTAGCCGACCACAGCTGCTACTGGGAGCTCCTGGCAGAGCAGGAATGGGAGACCAAGGAGTGGACATGAAAAGCGGAGTGATTCATTCACAGGAGACCGTTGCTGACGGAAAGGACATAGACGTGAAATCTTGGAGCATTAATGGTTATTTCCATGGGAATTTTGAAGGAATAGCAATGGCCCCTTCAAAAGGTCATCAACCCAGGCCATGTTGCTTGGTTGCCAGTGAGAATTCGGGTAGCAAAGCAGACAAGGATGACTTTATGGTCCAGTTCTGTTATGTATGACCTTGAACAAGTCTCTTAACACATTGGCCTTAGATTTGAACACAAAGGGCTTGCACTCCATGTCAGTGACTCAGATTCTAACACAAAGGGCTTGTACTTGACGTTGGTGGTCAAGTCTGACTTCATCAGAGTGCTATGATTCTAAATTCCTGAGGGTTATACGGGTGAGACAGGACAGGTGGAGCATTAGTCTTGGTTTGTGCCTTAAAGTACTGGAGAGGCAGCAGGAAACAGGAGGAGTCACACACTCAAATGCATTATCTGCCTGGCCCATGTAGACAAATGAGTGAAGGGATTTTAGTGGTACAAATCTCCATTTTAAGTAAAATTTCATATTTTCAACTTTGGCAGTTTATTATTAAACTGTCTAAGGCTACATATGTCTGCCTGGTGGACCTACTGCCTTCAATTTCTGGTACATATACACATTTTAGAGGTAAGAGAGACAGGCTGTGAACACTGGCACGCCTGGATACTTTTGGATACTGGTTTTGGATACTTTGGCTCTGCCTTCTAATGTATATGTAAGCTTACACATCTGTATTTCACATCTCAAAGTTCAAATTTCTTTATAGAAATGAGGATGACAGTACCTCTTTTAGGGGGTTTCCTAAAGATTGCAGGTAATACAGTATTCAACACAGAGTAGGCACCTTCTAAATGTTAGTTCTACTTCCACTGACGTGGAGAAAGATCTACTATAATTTTTTCACTTTTTATTTTGATGGCCGGTTTTTCACAACTTAGAATCATAGATGCTAGTGCTCTTTCATAGATTCTAAAATCTCTTCAATTTACTTCTCAGTTGTTTAAAAATATAGATTTTTGTCTTTAAGAGACATCATGTGGAGGAATAAGTTTTCTATTTGCCAATGAACATAGAAGGTAGTGAAATGAAATATACCAGTTACTCTCTTGAGGTAGAGTCCCTAAAGTAACAAAACCCACCTTTAGCGACGAGGAAACACAAGACCACATTTCCTCCTTAGGAAGCCTCGCGGACCATGACCCTGCGGTGGCTGATGGAAGCTGCATGGTTTGATTGTTCTCAGCAGAAATCTATTTTGGAAAGCATTTGCTACATGCCCTACTGTGTGCTGGGCATTATGCCAGGAGAACAGGACAAGCACTGCTAAGACATAATGGCATTGTCACCTACAAGGCTGGCTTAGCTTTTTAAAAACGATTTCGATTGTAGTTTGTGCAGAATTGTATAGGAGTTCACCTTGAGAAGCCACACACATCTTTCAGTAGTGCCGTGCTTACTTGCGATATCTTTAAAAATCTCTCGTTGGAATTTGCTTTTAGAATCCTTGCCACATCTTGCTGAGGATTGTGTGTTTTTTATCCCACTAGTATTTGTTCTTAAAAGACAGATTTGATTTAGGGATTGGCCAAGAGCTCTTTACCACCTCTTCAGCGTCCTCGATGATGTTCAAATGGCCAGGGGAATTTTTAAAAGTGAGCCAGTCATCAAGTAGTATGACAGGCCTTCTTGTATGTCAGACAGCTGGGAATAGGGGTAAAGGCAATCCCAAAGAGGCCATTCTAAGATTTTTATGCTGAGAGCCAGTATCACTGGCGTATATCTGTATCTCTCTAACAGGTTGCTTTGCAGTGAATGGCGCTGGTTCATATGTGGTGGCTTTCCTGCTGGAAGAGCCTGGATTACTCTTAGCACATTCAGTTTTGTTACTTTTTTTCTTTTAAATGTTAGCTGATCAAGCTCAGGGATAGATTTCCTTCAGGAAAAGGAACCAAATAAAATCCACTCTCAGAAGACTTTAATGGAAAGAAATTCATGTTTATACCGGATTCTTTAAAACTGTCTGAACTGACAAGGACTGCCTCATTGTTGATTATGATGGCACGTCATGATGTAGGGATGAATTTCCCATCAGAATGACTAACATGAGAATTAAAGTGTTCTGTGGTATGGCCTGTTGGCCTCATTCGTCCATCCCACAAGCATCTTTTGACAGCACCGTATGGCAGACATCATCAGGCAATTATGGTGATGTTGTTGACAATAGGAACATGTTTCACCTTAAGGAACTTGAACTTAAGAGAACACAGACTTACCCAACAAGTAACCTGTGTGTAACGAACAGTTGTACTGCCATGGAGCCTACTCTTTCCGTAATGGGTTATTTGTAGTTCCACACAGGGGCATGCCTCTCTGTTCATGCATTTGAAATACGGCTCATCTCCTGACCACTGCAGTGTGTACACTCTACAAGATACACTTCTGCTGTGGCACCTGTTCACGATGTGTGTGGTCCCCGAGGCCCAAGGATCTCAGAGCACCTCCTTCCCAAATGCTTACCGAGCCCTCCTGAGAACGATGTTCTTGATTTTGGATGCAGGTTCTAGTCCTTGTTAAGCTCACCTGAAGATGCTGTCTGTGGAATAGAAACAGTGGTGACAGTGGAATCGGAAGACTGCTTTCCAGTCCCCTCTGCTTCTCTCCTGTGCAGCTCCTTGACCTTTCCAAGCCTCTGCTTTCTCTGTTTCAGGGAGTCACAGGAGGCAGGGCTGGACAGGAGAGCATGTGGGGAACGTGGATGTTAGTTGTCGTTGTGGGCCTTGTTGTAATGAGGCCTGCTTGCTTTGAAGTGGAAACTTCACTCCTTCCTTCGGACTCTAGCAGCCACTCCCCGCACTGGGCTTTCCTTCCTCCAGTGGTTGCAATGGATATCTTATCTTTGTTAGTCACTGCTACTAACCTTTTTTTTTTTTTTTTAAACCAACCCTCATCAGTCTTTCTCTTTTCCAGTTTATGGGTTTTTTTTTTTTTTTTTTTTTTATTCTTGGTACTTAAGCCAGGAGAGACCAACCTCCAAGCTACACCCCAGTTCTTTTTATTTTTTATTTCAAAACAGAGGACTCACTAAATTTCTGAGGCTATCCTTGAACCCAAGATCCTCCTGTCTCAACCTCCCAGGTACTGGGATTACAAGGCTGTGCCGCTGCACCCAGCTTCCAACTCCTGTGTTGATGGACAGAATCTTCTTATTTCCCAAAGTGTCCAGAAGATTTCCCTGAGAGTACAGATCTGTGTTTCTTGCTGAGCAGAGGCTTAGGATATGCCTGATGCAGCCATTTAGTTTCCAATATGGCTAGTTTATCTTCAGAGACCCATGTGGGAAGATAGCGGTACGCTTCAAAGGAAAGGTGGGCCATCTCTTTCCTGAGCAGTCTGGGCATGTGGCTTCCCTACAGGAGGCTCTGCAGGAGCATGAAAGAACAGGCAGAGCTAGCAGAGGTCACAAGTTGGTAATTTTAGAGACAGAATGACTCATTGGTTTATAGCTAAGGAACCCCTGCAGAACAATAATATTAAGTACGGATTTTTTAAAAATAGAAATAATAAAAGTATCACTTTAAAAGTTGGATGCTCTGTCAGGCACGGTGATGCGTTCTTATAATCCCAGTACTTAGGAGGCTGAGACAGGAAGATCACAGGTTCAAGACCAGCCTCAGCAACTTACTGAGACCCTGTTTTTTGTGGTTTGTTTTTTTGTTTTTTTTTTGTTTTTTTTTTGGTGGTACTGGGGTTCCTGGAAGCCCTTCTACCTCCGGGCTATACTCCCAGACCTATTTTTACATTTTTATTTGGAAACAGGGTCTCCTAAGCCAGCGCAAACGGCTGGCTTCGAACCTGCACAATCCTCCTGTCTCTGCCTCCCAAGCACGGGGATTATAAGCATGTGCCACCACGCCTGGCTCGACCCTGTTTAAAAAAAAAAAAAAAATTAGCCAGGCGTGGCGCATGCTTGTAATCCTAGCATTCGGGAGGCTGAGACCCAGGGAATCGCGGTTCGCGGACAGCCTCAGCTACTTACTTAGTGAGGCCCTCCGCAACTTAGTGAGACCCAGTTTCAATAAAAAAAAAAAAAAAGGATAAAAAAAATAGGGCTAGGGGTGTAGCTCAGAGGTCGAATGCCCCTGGGTTCCATCCCCAGACCCTCAAAAATAAATAAATAAATAAAAATAAAATAAATAAAATAGGACTGGAGGTGTAGCTCAGAGGTAGAATACCCACCCCTGGGTTCAGTTCCCCAGTAACACACACACACACACACACACACACACACACACACACACACACGTCGGAAGCTCATGTTGAAGGGTGGACAGTGCTGGGCTGGATGACAAAGGGACAGGCAGAGATGTGGGTGTTGGTGATTTGTCTGTTATCTTGATTGTCCTGACTGCTTCAAGGTTGTGTATGTATGTAAAAGTGTATTACATTTCATGCTTTAAATATGTGCAGTTTATTGTATGTTAAGTGTACCTCTATAAAGTTTTTTTCTTATTTTTGTGATACTAGGGATGGAACCCAGGGGCATTCTACCTCCAAGCTACACCCCAGCCCTATTTTTTATTCTTTATTTTGAAACAGGGTCTCACTGAGTCACTGAGGGCCTCACTAAGTAGCTGAGGCTGGCTGCAGACCACGATCTTCCTATCTCAGCCTCCCAAATTCTGGGATTACAAGCGTGCACCACCACATCTATAAAACTTCTATATACCTTCATTAGTCTGGAAGGAAGGGAACTTTGGAAAAGAGATGTTTGCTATAGAAAACAGCACTCTAAATGGGATTTAGTGATGCGTGCCTGGTATACCAATACCTGGGAGGCTAAGCCAGGAGGCTTACAGATTTAGGAACAGCCTCCAACTTCATGAGGCCCTCAGACACTTAGTGGGACCCTGTTTTAATATAGAAAATAGGACTGAGGGTGTAACTCAAAGGTAAGATGCCTCTGGGTGTCTGTCTGTCTGTCTGTCTGTCTGTCTCTCTCTCTCTCTTTCTCCCTCTCTTTCCCTGGGTATAGTGATGCAGGCCTGTAATTGCAATACTTGAGAGGCTGAGACAAGAGAATCACAGGTTCATGGTCAGTCTCAGCAACTTTACAAGGCCCTAATCAACTTAGTGAGACCTTGTTTTAAAATTAAAAAATAAAATAGGGCTGGGGGTATAGCTTATAGAATATAGAATGCTTCTGGGTTCAATCCCCTGTCTGTCTGTCTGTCTGTCTGTCTGTCTCTCTCTCTCTCATACACACACACTTTCTCTCTCTCCCTCCTCTAGCCCCACAAATAGCTGATCATATTTCTCCCTCTTCTCCTTTCATTTGAATGTTGAGATCTCTAACATAGAAGTGTTGGAAAAAAGTTTATAAAATACAATATAATGTAAATTAGTGTAGTTGTTATGGAGAATAGTATAGATTTTCCTCAAAAAACTAAAAATAGCGCTACCATATGATCCAGTTATCCCACTACCTGGTATGTATCCAAAAGAACTGAAATAAGTATGCTGAAAAGATGTCTGTATTCCCCTGTTCTTTGCTGCAGTATTCACAATAGCCAAGATATGGAGTCAATCTAAGTGCCCATTGTTGATGAATACATAAAGAAAATGTGTCATATATATACCATGAATGGTATTCAGCCTTAAAAAAGAAAGAAATCCTATCATTTGCAACAAAATGGATGAACCTGGAAGATGATATTAAGGAAAGGGGGGTAAAGATACTATCTTAAGGGGGACAAATACCTCATGATATCATGCTTGTAATCCCAGAACTTGGGAGGCTGAGACAGGAGGATCACAGGATTGTAGCCAGCCCCAGCTACTTAGTGAGGCCCTCTGCAATTTAGTGAAACCCTGTTTCAAAATAAAGAACAAAAAATAGGGCTGGGGGTGTAGCGTGGAGGTAAAATGCCCCTGGGTTCAATCTCCAGTACCACAATAAACAAACAAACAAACAACTCATGGAAGCATAGAGTAGGATGGTGGATACTGTGCTGGGGAGATGTTAGCCAAAGAGTACAGTTTTAGTCAGGCAAGAGGAGTAAGTGTTTGCAAACTATTGCACAGTGTGATGACAATTGTAAACAGTGTACTTTTTATTTTTATTTTATATATTTTTTTGGTGGTACTGGGTTCCTTGGAAGCCCTTCTACCTCTGGGCTACACTCCCAGACCTATTTTGTACTTTGTATTTGGAAACAGGGTCTCTTAAGCCAGTGCGGCTGGCTTCAAACCTCCACGTTCCTCCTGTCTCTGCCTCCCAAGCGCGGGGATTACAAGCGTGCGCCACCACGCCCGGTGTGTACTTTTTATTTTAAATTGCTAAGCGTAGATTTTAATAGGCACATCATGAGATTATAAAGTGAGATAATAGATACATTAAATGTTTTACCCCATAGATATATACAACTATTTGTCAATTAAAATAATAATATAGCTGGGCATGGTGGCTCACACTTGTAATCCCTGTGCTTGGGAGGCTGAGACAGGAGGATTGCACAGGTTTGAAGCCAGCTTTAGCTGGTTTAAGAGACCCTATTTCCAAATAAAAATATAAAATAGGTTTGGAAGTGTAGCCTGGAGGTAGAAGGCCCCTGGGTTCCATCCCCAGTACCACCACCACTAATAATAATAATAATAATAATAATATAATAATAATAATATAAAATAAATTCAATATTGCTAATGAAATTTTCTGCCTCAAGGCTGAGTTTCATAAAATTCTCTGTGGTAGTTCCAGACCAGTTGAATTTTTTCACTTAGCCTTGTTATTTTGCATTAGTTTCTAGTAATTAGAGATTCTGGTAAGAGTTTTATTTTAAGAATAAAAATTATGAGAATTTAAGGTGTTATTAGCCATAGACAAGTAGCCATAAACGTTTTCAAGCTTTTTTCCTTCACATATAGCTGGGAATAGAAGGCGTACAGAAGGATTCATTTTTTAAGAACAGAATGCTGCCGGGGAGAATTGGCCTGGTGATGATCATAGTAGACAACGACTACTACAAAATGGAGATGTCAGGTGCCGGGGCTTAGAAAGCATGGCCTTGGGAGGTAGGAAAGCTTACGGAAAGGAGAGAGAAGACGTTGAAGACCTCTGCCCTCTACTTATAAGGTTCCCATGGCTGGCCAGTATTCATGGAAGGATTTTTTTTTTTTTTTTTTTTTTTTTTTTTTTGGTGGTACTGGGGTTCCTGGAAGCCCTTCTACCTCCGGGCTACACTCCCAGACCTATTTTTACATTTTTATTTGGAAACAGGGTCTCCTAAGCCGGCGCGCGTGGCTGGCTTCGAACCTGCACGATCCTCCTGTCTCTGACTCCCAAGCGCGGGGATTACAAGCGTGCGCCACCACGCCCGGCTCATGGAAGGATTTTTATATCACTGTTTTCTGCACCAAGTAAATTCGAGATCCAAAATTTAACGTACTTCTTTTAGTGGATAGTTTAGTCATATTATAGGTTAAATAGATGGTTTTGTTTGGTTTGGTTGGTTTTGGGGGTAGTAGGCAATGGAACTCTGGGGCATTCTACCTTCGAGTTACACCCCCAGTACTTTTTATTTTTTGCCTTGAAACAGAGTCTCACTAGGTTGCTGAGAGTGGTTTGAACCTGTAATTCTCCTGTCTCAGCCTCCCAAGTATTGGGATAATCCCAAGTATTGGGATTATAGGCATGTTCCACCAAGCCCAGCTAAATAGGATTCTGTATAAAGCTAGCCACTGCTTATATTATTAGATCTACTACTTAAATAGGTTTTAGGTCACACGTTAGTGATTTTCAAATTGTCCCCTCTTAGAACTCTGTCATCATGGATTGTAATAGTCTTAACAGTCGATGTGGTAGGTATAGCAGCATTAATTTTGGAAAATGCAGAACTTAAAATATGCCAGGTGCTATTCCAGTTATGGATATTCACTCATTTAAATAATTGAAACAGGTACTATTACTATTTCCAGAAGAAGAAACTGTACAGAAGAAGAATGTACAGAAGAAGACACTGAGGAATAGAAAAACAACATCCTAAGGTCACATAGGACTAAATAGCAAAACCTCGATTTGAGTCTTAGTCTCTCTAGATCCAGTTTATGCTCGTAACTGCTATTCTGTCTCAAAAGAGTGAGTTTTACACAACTAAAATAAAGTTGTAAAGTTCCTCCAATCTAGAGAAAGAGTTAACAGTATATAAAATTTTCTAGATTTTAAGTTTTTCTCTCTCGAATCTTTGTACCCAGGACCACAAATAATCAGTGAATGAACAAGTTGCAAATTAATTATGCAAACTAACTAGCGCAAACTAATTAATGATACAAATTAATGATTCAAATATGCACTACTATGTGTATACAACCTTATATACTATATGTATATAAGGTTCAATACTATATGTATTGAACATTTAGACCAACAACCCACAATAAACTTAAGTTGTTGCTGATGAAGGTAAGTAAATTATAGTGAAAAAACACAAATAGGAAAGTGGCGAGTCATAAGCAACTCAAGACTGCATGGGTAATTGGGCATCCATCCTCAGTTTACAGAAATCCATCTGTCTGTGCGTTCTGCAAAGGAGCCAGGCGAGGTGCCACAGACTTCTTACCATAATTTTGAATGTTGTTGCAAACTTTAGAAAATGTACTTATTTTAGTAATTCTAAATAATTTTCTTTTTTTTTTCTTTTTCTTTTTCTTTTGGTGGTACTGGGGTTTCTGGAAGCCCTTTTACCTCTGGGCTACACTCCCGGACCTATTTTTTATATTTCTACTTGGAAACAGGGTCTCTTAAACCAGGGAGGCTGGCTCCGAACCAGCGCGATCCTCCTGTCTCCGCCTCCCAAGCGCGGGGATTACAAGCGTGCACCACCACGCCCGGCTTTAATTTTCAAAATAAAGTATTTTACTTATACATGCCCAAATATAAAACTAAGGGGAAAAAAAGCAGACAAAAGACAGTGAACTTTGCCTCCCTCTATGCATTAGAACCAATGGAAGAACTTGTGTTTTGTCATTAGTTTGCCGTTCACCTGAAAGCTCCTTTTGACCCATCTTAAGGCTGTAAGCCTTAGTTTGAGAATCTCTGCTTTGGAAGAAGAATAAAGTTTATGTATTTTATTAAAGTCAGTCTTTGAAATTGCTGGAGCTGGAATTTTCTCAGTGAAAGCATTATATAACAGGGTTTCTGTTTACATAACAAAGAGTATTTCTCATTTAAAAACAATGTTCTTTTGAAATGCTTTGCTTCAAAGTAGTACTGTGGGTGAGGAGTTGAGACTGGGTAAGGGAATAGATAAAAGAATTGCGGTGGGGAGTTGATAGTTGCCAAAGGTAGGTGACATGGGGATTCCTTATACGGTCTTCTCTACTTTTTCATATCTTTCAAAATAAAGTTAACAACAAAAACCTTCCTTGACCCCTATCCTACTTACTTCCTTGTCTTTAAAGCAGAACTTCTAGAAATAACTGTCTTAATACCTTATTTCCACTTCCTCATCTTCTGTTCCCTGTCAACCCACTTCATTGGGCTGTCATTCCCCCAGTCCACTGAAAGTACTCTTGTCAAGGTTACCGCAGACTTCCATCTTGCTGTATGGGGCGGTTCAGGGCGGTTCATTCTCTCTTTTCATGTTACTTGACTTTCAGCAACATGTGGTGTACGAGGTTACTTTGGCTTTTTTCTTGGAATATTTTCTTTTCTTGGCTGACATCAACCCACACTTTGTTGTCTATTTTTTTTTTTTCTTTCCTATAGCTCACTGGTCAGTCTTCTTCCTTCTAACCTCTAGCTATTGGAATGCCTCCCGTGCTGAATTCTGAATAGGTCTACAGTCTTTCTCTGATTTGGGAGGCTTAGAAGTTGTCTGGAAGATGGAAAACCAGAAAAGCTTGCTGTTTTCTTTCAGTGGGAGAGTAGAAGAGAAGGGTGGTGTAAGTCCCAGTTGGAGTCAGAAGGTCCAAGAAGAGTGCTGATGATTTCCCAGGGCAGGAGGGGATGGATTTCATAGCTCAAGAAGAAAAAAAAAATTGCCCTTTTTCTCCCTTTTTTTCTATTTAGACCCTCTATGGATTGGATGTTTTCCATCCACATTACTATCTTCTGAGTCAAATGCTAATCTTTTCCAAAACACCCTTACAGGTACATCTGGAGATAACATTTTATCAGCTGTAATGCCATTCCTTAAGCCCAGTCTTGTTGCTGGCTAACATTAATGATCACGTACACTATTAATGTAACTGGATTATGTTTCTTGTGTAGTTCTACATGTTCTGGATTGATTTTTATTCTTACGGTGTTATTTAATATGTTTTATTTCTGTACCCTGTATCTTCTATAAACTAATAGTTGGGTCTAGAGGATTGATTAAAGATTAAATTCAGGAAGTTTGATGCAAGAGTACTTCATGCCTGGTGCTGTATACTTTTCAAGGGGTGAATAAAGCTTGGCAGTCTCATTTGTAATGACTGTAAGATTGATCAGGGGAGCCGGGCGCGGTGGCGCACGCTTGTAATCCCAGCGCTTGGGAGGCTGAGAGGAGGATTGCACAGGTTCGAAGCCAGCCTCGGCTACTTAGCGAGGCTCTCAACAACATAGACCCTGTTTCTAAATAAAATATAAAATAGGCCTGGGAGTATAGACCAGAGGTAGAAAAGCACCTGGGTTGCACCACCAGTACTTCAAAAAAAAGATTGATCAGAGTATTCAGATACTTTCAGCTTCATCCCTCCATTATAAAATTCTTTATTGACTGTTCACATAATGCTTTAATTCACTGATGGTCACTCAAGTTCCAGTATTTCATGAAAGGGATACAAAATGGCGGTTTTATAATTCCGACATTTCTTCTGCTCCTATTAGCTAACATATCTGAAGAACCTTCCCTCTTCAACTGTTTGGTTGCCCTGAGATGTAATTCTTAGGCCCTATTTTGAATGAGTGCTCTCTGAACTGGATCTCCTATCAGTAATTCTCATCCCTGTTAAAATAGAATAGAGTCAGCTGTGAAAGCCACAGTATCCCAGGGGACCGCTGGGCCAGGTTGCTAAGCTGCTTGCCTAAAGGTCGACCTGGTTAGAGCTGCTTCTCATGTGGAAAGGACACACTTTTTAAGCTGTGTGCTTCTTGCAAGCTGCAAGAAGTTGTGTGGAGGAATATTTGTTCTGTGAGTAAATGTATCTTTGTGGGACCTTCGAACATTCTCCTTGATCAAGTAGTCTCTGAGAAGGTGGGAAAAAGCACAAATAATACTTTCTCTCAGGTACAACAATTTTCCCAGTTATCTGCTTAATAAACCAAGATGCTGTTGTCAGAATAGCCTTATCACTAAGTTACATCCCTTTCCAAGTCCCTTCAACTCTCACCCAGCCTTCTTTAGGCAGGAAAAGGCAGGGCAAGCCTCTTTATCACGAGTCCACGCAGCATCTCATGTGTGCAGGCACTTCTTAGGGGGGGCCTCTGAATGCTCCAGGATGTCTTCCTGGAGCCTTCTTTCTGTTTAAAGGTTCCTCCGGAGGAGTGAGATGGCAAGTCCAGCCACAGGTTCTAACTCTCCACGGTGACAGCACATGAGAGTGAGGCAGGATGAGAAGAGATGAGCTGAGCCTCTGAAGTGGTACCCATTAGCTTCAGTGCTGGCTTTGTTTTAAAGACCAAATGCCATGCTTCAGAGCCACAGTGGTGGTTTGTTAGGGCTGACAACGCCCACGAAATGATGAGATTATTAAGTTGTGTAAGAGACTAGAGCAGATCCGGGTGGTTTCTGATACTGCAAGCTCTTCATCAACATGTGTTTCCTCCTCTTCCTGACTGCCAACCAGACCACAATTCCCAGCCTTCCTCACAGTGAAGAGGAACATAAGTCTCGTCACTGGGACAGGAATGGAGAGATGTGTACTGCTCCTGGGCCTGGCCTGTGAAAACCTCCCAGATGCTGTCTGTCTCTCTCATGTTCCTATCCCCTTGAGCTGGCTGGAGTGGAGGCAGCAGCCCCAGGACATCCTTGGAAGTTGGCAACCTCCGTCAACCTGGTCCTTGACTGACTGCATAGAAGAAGCCCAGGCTCCCAACCTGTTCACCTGCCCAGTACTGTTTGTGAGCAAGAAAAAATTATTCTAGTTAGGCCTGCCTTAACAAATACAATTTCTCTCTTTAAAGTCATTCTATATTCACCTTTTAGCACCAAGCTTCTAAAACTATCTAAAAAAACTGTAAGTGCCCTGTCTTGCCAACAAACTGTTAGCAAGTCTTAACTCAGATCTGTCTCTCCTGGCATTCAAAGTGACAGAAGTTCCAAATTACTTCCAGCTGAAATGGAAAATAAACAAAACAAAACAAAACAGAAACTTATCTGTGGTGGGCAGAATAATGCCTCCCCATAAAGATGCCCAGTCTGAGTCCCCAGAACCCGTAAGTATGTTATTTATGTGGCAAAAAAGGACTTTGCAGAGGTGATTTAGGGCCCTGATCGTGACATGGGGAGATTATCCTGAATTGTCTAGATGGGCCCAGTCTAATTACAAGAAAAATACAAAAAAAATGTGGAAAAGGAGCATAGAGGTGTGACCTGAGGAACTGACCCACTGCTTCGGGCCTGGGGAAGAGGGGCCAGGAGCTAAGGATGGAAGAGACACTGCATCGGAGCCCCACCCAAACCTCCAGAGGGGAACGCAGTCTTGGTGCCTTGATTATAGCTCTGTGATCCCATGTCAGGCTTCTGACCTAAGAACAGGAAGATAAATAATTGTGTGTTGTTTTAAGTCATTGCTTTTGTGGTCATTTGTTAAGGCAGTAACAGAAAACTAATATTCTATCCCAAAAAGGGCACTTAAAATTTTTAAAAGAGATATATAACCTGTTTACTAGGCACATTTAAGACTGCCAGTGTGTGACGCCACAGAACTAGATGTTGGAATCTTATAGCCAGGTGTAGACCAGCTCCCGCGTTGGGCACCTTCTGAGTTTTCATTTCAGTGCTGTGGCACGTGTTAACAGAGCCGCGCTGTGTGAGATTCGGTTGGAACCAAAGAAGTCCCCAAGTCATGGAGAACAATGAACTGTTGCCCTGGGTGTCCTCTGCTGTCATGGTGTACTCATTAGGATGAGCTGCTAATACTGTGGTCAGGCCCTTGGGCAAGTGACATGATTAAGATTTTGTTTCTTCCTAAATCACTGCCCCTACTGTTGAAATGTGGCTAGCTGCTTGTTTCCCAATTAGAGCGCCGTCCTTCTAATTCACAACCAGAAGAACAGTTGGAAAATAAAACCTCGCGGCTGGCCGGGTGGGGAGGGAGGAGTGTGAGGGAGAAAGGAAGTAAACACACAGTCAGGAGCCAAAGCTGAGTGAAAGGCTCCTAGATTCAGATCCTGTCCATCTGTTTGCCCACAGACTGGGCTTTCGACCTCCCATTAACCTCTCTGATCCTTCACTTCTCAGAGCCCTGGAGAGATGACTAAGTACACCTACTGTACAGAGGTGGTGAGAATTAATAAATGGTAGTTAAGCATGATTATAAGCCAAGTGTAATAGCTACCGCTTTTAAGGTTTCTTAGAATACATCAGCATTTCTGTTTAAGGACTATGATGAGTTCAATAAGTCATTCTGAGTTGGGTACCAGATCCCTGTGTGCTGAATATTCTTAAAGCTAAGTAATTTCCCTGTAGTTACAGTTCAGTTCTGAAGATCAAATCAAGTACAAATCTTTGTACATAGCCTTTGAGGTTTCTCTCTCTTACCATGTGTGGATATCATATAATAAAGAGTTTGGCAGTGAGGTCAGCTCAGGCCCGAAAAATATTTCTAAGTCTTTTTTTTTCTTAATATATCGTGTGATATAACTCTAAAGTGACAAGAAATAGAAAATCATTAGGAGTACAGAAATTACACTGACAAGGTAGATTCAGTCTATTTTAAAATTTTTTAATGAATTAATTAAAATAAATTCACTCATTTAAAAAAATATTTTGCATTATATTATAGTCAGTATTTCTCAGAGCCTGTTAGTTGAACTGCCCTTTTCTCCTACCCAATACATTGAGTCATTCAGTGAACAGGAACAGTGCTTTGTATATATCAATAAATAAGTAACAGGAGTGGTGGCACACACCTGTAATCCCAGTATTTGGGATACTGAGACAGGAGGATCACAGGTTCAAGGCCATCCTCAGCAATTTAGTGAAATCCTCAGTGACTTAGTGAGACCCTGTTTCAAACTAAAAAAATAAAAGAGGATATGTAGCTTAGAGATATAATGCCCTTGGTTCCAGCCCTAGTACTACAGCAAACAAGCATAAATAAGTAAATAAAATAAAACTAGTAGCTAATTAATGGAGAACCTCCCACCCCTCAAAGTCCCAGGAGAAATGTGTATTAGCAAGACCACTAGCAATCCACATTCATTTGTTCTGTGACATTAGGACATTAAACCATGGCCCACTGCCTCCTGCTCATATTTTGTGCCCTGGGCAGCAGCTTGCTTCTTGGCCATGAAACAGCACAGCAAATGCCATGGTGGTGATCCATCTTTCAGAGGGGAAGATGGAGGGTGTGGGTTATCCTAATGCTGCATGAAACCAGTTCCCTCACAGAGTTCCCAGAGATAATTTGGTTGGAAAAAGCACAGCAAGTCAAAGGATGGTGTGATTCCTCAGGCCCGATGAAGGAAAGCGTGTGCCTGAGTTCCAGTGTCCTTCAGCGGTGGCACTGGCAGCCAGTGGTGAGGAGCTGCTAGGTACTGTGGTGCACTTTCTTGCCTTGGGAAAATTTCTGGATACACGTGTGTTTTATCAGTGGTTGAAAATGTTAGTTGCCACCAGACAGGTGAAGCTGACCTTTTTGAAAAACAAGAGGTAGACTGACACAGTTTCATTCTGTGGTCATTGTACTGCTGGTTTTGAAACCAACCGAGTGTCCTCCGCCCACTGAGCAAGCCATTTCTGCTTCTCTTGGCTCTTCTTATGTAGATCAGTGCGTTTCGAACTTTTTAGCTAGATGCTCTCTGAAAAAATATTTCTCACTTTTTAAACTGAACATCTAAATGTTTTTATCATTTTATTTTATTTTTGTAGTACTGGGGATTGAACCCAGGGGCATTCTACCTCTGAGCTACAGCCCCAGCCCTATTTTTTATTCTTCATTTTGAAACAGGGTTTCACTAAGTTGTGGAGGTCCTCACTAAGTAGCTGAGGCTGGCTGTGAAGCGGCTGTGCGATCTTCCTGTCTCAGCCTCCCAAGTACGGGGATTACAAGTGTGTGCTACCACACCTGGCCACTTTCATTTTAAATCCAAGAAGTAGCCGGGCGTGGTGGCTCACGCTTGTAATCCCCGCGCTTGGGAGGCTGAGACAGGAGGATTGCACAGGTTCGAAGCCAGCCTCAGCTACTTAGTGAGGCTCTCAGCAACTTAGTGAGACCCTGTTTCCAGATAAAATATAAAAATAGGTCTGGGAGTATAGCCTGGAGAAAGCCTCTGGGTTCCAACCCCAGTACCACCAAAAAAAAAAAAAAAAAAAAAAAAAAAAAAAAAAAAAAAATCCAAGAAGTAGAAAACATTACGCATCTCATAGGTTGAAATAAGCCAATGAGCTGGGCGTGGTGGTGCACGCTTGTAATCCCTGCGCTTGGCAGGTGGAGACAGGAGGATCGCGCAAGTTTGAAGCCAGCCGCGCTGGCTTAAGAGACCCTGTTTCCAAATAAAAAAATATATAAAATAAGTCTGGGAGTTTAACCCGGAAGTAGAAGGGCTTCCAGGAACCCCAGTACCACCAAATAAAAAAAAAAGAAATAAGCCAGTGATTGTGTGTGAAATAACTATTTCATGACATGATTTGATAAAATAGCTTTTACTTAATTGTTAAATCTGAAAGGAATCCATAAAAATCCTACATATAGTCTCTACCTAGCCCATCCTAAAAAAATCAGTGTGCTAGGGGAGAGAGCCAGCAGAAGGCCCTGAGGCTGGAAACATGACTGACACACGTGCAAATGGCAGACGTGGCTAGTGTGAACACAGGAGGTGCTCTAACGACCAGGCCTTATAGGTCACCCGGAGGATTTTGTTTCTCTCTCTGAGCACAGTGGGGAAAGTTGCAGGGTTCTGAGGCAAGGAGTGAAGTGTTCTGATGTAGACTTCTGCGGGTTCACTGGCTGCGTGTGGACATCAAATGTCTGGGGAGCAAGAGCTGAATGAGGAGCCTTTGAGAGGCCGAGTCATCCAGGTGCCAGGTGAAGCTGGTTTGGATCAGGTGCTGATAGTGGAGGTGGTGAGAAGTGGCTGGGTCCCGAATAGATGGAGAAGGCAGAGCCAGCATTATCTCCTGTCCAGACTGCAGTGGGTGTCAGAGAAGAGAAAAGTGGCCTGAGCAACAGGAAGGATACAGCTGCACCAGCTGAGAAGGGAGCAGGCCCCTTCCTATCTCAGCTTTCCGGCCACCATGAGGCGAACACGCTCCCTCTCCCTCATGCTCCTTCCAAGATGTGGTGTGCAGCCATGGGCCCAGAGCAACAGGACCAAGTGACCTGGGCTGCAGCTTTTGAAACCACAACCTAAAGCAAACCTTTCCCCCCGTTAAGATTATCTCAGGTGTTTTGTCATAGTAATGGAGAGCTGACACCTGCACATGCTTGTGCCCCAGGTTGTGGTTTTGCTGTGTTGTAGGAATATGGATGTACTGGGAAGGATACTAAATTGGAAATAGAGATATTTAGGTTCTAGCTCCATCTTTGTCAAAGGACATGATTTTGACCTAGGACAAATCATGTAACCTATTGGTCTCCATTTTTTATGTATTTTGGGGAAAGAGGGGTAAGTATCAGACTGGATAATCACAGAACTCTTCTTTCTGTCATATTATGTAACATAAGACTCTTAAATGCCAGACCTGTAGCTCCTTACAGCTTGTGTTGGTGTACCCAGCTTATACATGCTGCTGCCCTTACCCTCTTTACTACCTCATGATTAGACTCAAGATGTTTTATTATTGGACAGAGAATGAATGGGCTTCTTGGCATAACTAATTTATACATTATTCCTCTTTCCTTTGTATGTGTAGATGGAAGTATGAACTAAACTTATAGCCCTCCCTTGGCAGGTAAACACATGGACATAAGCTCTCTATTAATTTAGCCTGTTTTTACATTCACCAGTCTCATCTTTCCCTCTCAACGCATGTCCTCTCTGTTAGAAATATAGTCGCTTCTGCAAGTGGCAACCAAAATATTTTCTTATAATCTTCTCGACCAACAGCTGAAAAGTTGTATAAACTTTTTAAAGAAATGACTCTCAGCAAAGGGCTTTGCCTCTAGGTTGTCCAAATTGCTATATAAAGTAGCTTCCCAACATTAACCAGATCATATTAACTATGAGAACGAGCATCACTCTTCTTGTGAGCTTCTTAGGCCATCTCTCCGGGCTATACTGAACTGTACTTCCAGAAGTAGGACACTCTGTACCCTCTTTGAAGGCTGGTGTGACTAACAACGCTGGAATTGCTGAGAGGAAAAGAGAAAAAGAGAAAGAATTAATGTGCTTTAAGAATAGGACATTTTACTATGCCATTTGCATACTATATTATGGGCGATATATGTATTATTACAAGGTAAATTTACTGCCCACCTTCCAGATGATGGAATGGTTTCCATATCATTCTTCAAGGTCATACCAAGTAAGTTCCAGGGCTTGCCCTCAAATCCAGTCCTAACCTAGGCCCAGGCTGCCCATCCCACTCCTCCCCATCACTGCCTGTCCTTCTCCTTAACACCTATGCTGCATGTTGCCATGATCTGTTAACTGCAGTACAGGTGTGTGTGGTTTTCTGCCAGGTTAGAATGAGGACTGTCCCAAATCACACCTCAAAAGTGCAGTGCAAAGCTCTTAGCTCTAAGTGATTAATCCCGTTAGTTGAGCTTATAGGTATGAATCCATGACACTCATCTGTAGACCAGTTTAGACCAGCTTAAAGGTATGAATTCATGACAGCTGTCTTAGACTAGTTGTTTCTGGTCTAAGAAACAAGAGGAACTGTCTCCCTTGGTCTCCTCCCATCCTGGAACTGTCAACTGTTGGTATTCCAGTTCTTTGAAAGATACTGAAACCTATTTTTGAGGCTTTTGGTTAGACAATCCTGGCTCATCATAAGATTTTGACTGTATAATGGGGAAAGGTGATGTACATTCAGTAAATCTGGACCTCAATTTTTGAATTTTGATATTTTTTCTCGTTTAATGATACTGCTAAACTGCTCTTGTAACAGGGCTTGGAAACTGCTCTCTTGCAAAGGTAGCTCAGAGGTAGAAACACTTGCCTAGCATGTGTGAGGCCATGTGTTTGATCCGCAGCATTACAAAAAAGAAAAGAAAAGGAAGGCAAAAGAGAAAAGAAGGCATAAGGAAAGGAAAAGAAGGACGGAAGGGGAAAAAAGGGAAGAAAGCTCTCTCGAGACACTGGGAAGCCACAGCTGCCAATCAACCACACAGTTATGAGAATAGCAACAGATACTCTACAGTGTGGTGTGTTGCTAAGCTATGATGTTCAATAAATTGTGTATTAAATGCATTTTTACTATAATATTTCCAATTGGGGATGGTTTATCAGGATATAACCCCATCATAAGTCAAGTTGTTCCTTGACTTGTGATTTAGTTTTTTGCATTACTGAATCTACTTATATGGAGCAATATGCAAAGTTTAATGACAGCAGGCTAGAGATGTATGGGATGTGGCTGCATCTAGGCCTGCCCTCTTCCCAGTTTGTAGCATTCCATACCCCCACAGAGCTGGGGCAAAGGAGGAGCGGGAGAGTGCCTCTCTGGTTCAGGGGAAGCAGGACAGTTCCAAGGCTGTACAGTAGGACATCTTCCTGGTACCTGGCTTCAGTCTCAGGACAGGGACACCAATACATGCAGCAGAGCTTGGCTACATGTGCAGTACCACTGAAGGGCCTTCCCCTGGCCATGTGTTGGGATCCCTGGGGAGGCAGTGTGTATAGCACAGTAGAAAGATGACCAACTATAAAGCACGATCAACCTGAAGTTGAACCTAGCATTGGTCCGCACTCTGCTCTGTGGCTGTGGGCAAGTTATCTGATGTCTTAGAACCTCAGCTTTCTCATCTGAGCAACACGTACAAAATATGTGCATGGAAGAGCTGCTGAAGATAGGCAGCAAGAAGGCAGAGTGGTGAAGATGCCCCGTAATCCAGCCAGTACCCCTGAGCTGGAACTCACGTCCACACAAGAGCGTGCACAGAGCGCAAGAAGCTTTATTCATAATTGCCAAAACTTGGAAGCAACCCAGATACCACTCATAATTGAATGGAAAAAAAACTGTTTGTATAATGGACTATTATGTAGTGATTTTTAAAAAGTGATCAATCACACCATGAAGTGATATGGTGTGACTTTATTTATTTATTTATTTATTTTGGTGGTACTGGGGGTGGAACCCAGAGGCTTTCTACCTCCGGGCTATACTCCCAGACCTTTTTTATATTTTATTTGGAAACAGGGTCTCACTAAGTTGTTGAGAGCCTTACTAAGTAGCCGAGGCTGGCTTCGAACCCGCGCGATCCTCCTGTCTCAGCCTCCCAAGCGCAGGGATTACAAGCGTGCGCCACCACACCCGGCTTATGGTGTGACTTTAAATGCATATTGACAAGTGAAAGAATCCTGTCTGAAAAGGCTACCCACTGTGATTCCATCTACTGGACACTCTGGAAAAGGTGAAACTACAGACACATAAAACGATGAGTGGCTGCCAGGTTGCTTAAGAGGCGGGGGCGAGGAATTAATAGGAGGCAGGAGGTTTCAGAGGAGTGAAACTGTGTCTTGAGGTGGACACATGACTTTGTGCATTTGTCCACACCTGTAGAGTGAACCCTTATATAAACTAGGGACTTTAGAGGGAATAAATAATATATTTTCTAAAAAAATTAAACAGGATGATATACACAAACTACCTAACCTACTAATTAGCACTTGCTAGGCTCTAATAACTGGTGGATATTATTTTATCCTTACTCTGAGTTCCAGTAATGTTATTTAGGCATGGTTTCTGTTTGAGTTAGACTTATCAATTTAATTAAAAGTTATATTGCTATTTAAAAATCTAGCTGATTACCGGATGAGAACAGCTACCCATTATAACCATAGATGGGTTGAAAGAGAGGTGGTATTCTCTCCCCTACTGCCCATTTATATCAAGTTAATGATAGTTTGTTGTCAAATCCAAGGAAAGCAGACTCTGGCTCATGTGCAAGTTTTATTTTAGTCACTATGATTTACAGTTGGTGTAGAGTTCGGGTCTGGACTTGGTTAGAAATAATGCAGTTGCAGTGCACGGCATCTTGAGTTCATTGTTATCAGATCCCATATTGTTATGTAAAATGCTAACTTCAGTCAAGACTTGCTCTAAGCTCCAATACAGAATTGCTCCTTATTTGTCCTGCATGAAGTTTCTCCTCTTTTGTATCAGTGTTTTGTATGGTTCAAATTAATGTGGGGAGAAAGGCAGGAAATATAAGCTTAAGTGAAAGATTAATCACTCGTGAAAGAATATCATAAAGCATTAAGAAAGTGGCACAGAAAACTTTGCCCACATCTGATAGAGCAGAAGGGACTGCATAGTTAAACAAGAATGAACACCTGTTTTGTAATGGGAACTCTTGTGTGTCAGAGTCCTTTTCCTCACCAGATGCTGAGAATATAGCCATGCAAAAATTTCCAGTGTCCAGATCCAACAAAACTTGAATCCAACGTGACAGTGTGGAAGAACACACAATAAATAGTCTTTGGCTTTTGTAAAGCATTAAAACTAAATGTCACATTTATGTCTTTATCTTCTACCTTCTTGCTTGGCAGCTTTTCTTGGCTCACTTCAGAGATATGAAATTACAAGCAGGACAAGTTGGGATAGAAACTTCCTCTCTCCGTGGTATTTTCTTTATTCTTTACACATCTGTGCTTACATTCTTCCTAACATATCACATCATACCTGCTTGTTGGGGAATCCTAATGGCCAGTTCAGCTTGGCTCTCTTGCCATCTCTGTCACTATTTCAGGTTGAGTTCTCTGGCTCATGCACTGGGATGTATAGTACAGATGGTCTCAAAGCCAAGGGGCTCTCAGTGGTCTAAGTGCAACAGGAGGTATTTGCCGGCATGACAGGGTTTGGCCTGAGTTCTGTAGAGATCATAGAACTACAGGCCTGAAAAAGGAGGAAGAAAGCAGGAAGGGTTGGAGCTGCCCAGCAGAGGGAAGAATCTGGGTTTGAACCCAGGTGTCTGGGAATCTTAGAACATCCTGGAGCCCAGGGCAAGGTGGAGCCACCCTTGTCCCTGCTGCTGAGACTGTCTCGGAACAGGAACTGACTTGGAGCCGGAGAGTATCACTCGGAGACTGGAAGCTCATCCTGAGGGATGAGGCCGCTAAGGGCAGGCGAGGACAGTGGAGATTGTCAGCCTGGGGGCCCGCTAAGGGCAGGCGAGGACAGTGGAGATTGTCAGCCTGGGGGCGGCAGAGGTTTCTCAGCCTCCTGCAGACCTGCTGGCAGTGCCAGCCACAAGGTACAAGCCATGCTTTGGTGCTGGCTGTTGATATTCCATCTTCTCCTAACTACTGTCATTCAGACAGGATTCAGTTTCTTGATGTGAGCAGACTGTACCGTCTGAGGATGCACATTCTGCTATGGGGCAAAGCAAGGTGAATCCTCTAAGGAAGAGACCAGATCCCATCCTGAGAAAAACACTTCGGGAGAGGGGAGATGGAGAGGAGCTGACTTTACCCTCTGTTCATATAGGTTTTGAATGAAATAGTGGAGTCCACATTTCTCCCCAGAGCACACAAGGCTCAGGTGGGGTTACCCACTGGCAAACTGGCTTGACTGTAATTTAACTTGAGGGATGTAAATATTTCCTCTGCCCCCATCACACATCCTAGAATCCCGTGTAAGCAGCAAAGGCCAAGGCTCTGAAAGTGCACACTGCAGTGGAGTCCCAGTGTTGCAAGCAGCCCGATGTTTGCCGCAGCGGCCTAGGAACTTGTGAGTGCACCCGAGGAAGCCAGCCCAGGAGCACGGGCCAGCACCTCCAGCAGGCCTGCCATTCACTCTCCCAGCCCCTGCCTCCCGTTGTCAGCCGAGGACACACACAGGCAGCGCATCTCAGAGGACGCACCATTTTATTTTTTATTTTCATTTATTTCTTTATTTGGGATTGGTTTTTTATTCTTCCCTGCAAAGACTCCCACTTACCTTGACACTGATCTGAACATAGTAGGTCTTCATGCTAATGGCTCAGGAGAGCACAAGGAAAGCATTGTTCAACAGATCTAGTTTTTATGTCCAAGATAAGTCATTTTTATCACTTGAAATAAAGAGAACCAAAGTCGGGCGTGGTGCACACTTGTAATCCCAGCATTTGAGAGGCAGAGACAGGAGGATCGCAGTTCGTGGACAGCCTCAGCTGCTTAGTAAGGCCCTTTGCAACTCTTTGAGACCCTGTTTCAAAGTAAATGATAGAGCTGGGTGTGGTGGTGCACACTTATAATTCCAGCGCATGGGAGGCTGAGACAGGAGGATCGCACAGATTCAAAGCCAGCCTCAGCTACTTAGTGAGGCTCTCAGCAACTTAGTGAGACCTTGTTTCCAAATAAAGTATAAAATCAGTCTGGGAGTATAGCCCAGAGGTAGAAAAGCCCCTGGGTTCCATCCCCAGTACCACAATAAATAACTAAATAAATAAATAATTAAAAAATATAAGGCTGGGGATATAGCTCAAACGTAGAATGCCCCTGGGTTCCAACACCACTACCACAAAAAATTAAAATGAAAAAGATGAACAGAACCCATCAGTTAGATTATTGTTTAAAAAAAAATCACGTGTTTAGATTTGAGGAGTATGTGATCCACCCATCTCTCCCTAGCAGCTCTCTTGGGCTACCTCTGCTGCCCATTTCCTCTCAAGTTAAACTGTTTGAGGCCTTCATTCCTGGATGCAGAGGTACCTGCCACACAGGCCAGGTGGCCATATCTTCTGGTCTGACTCTCTTTCTGGCCAATTTTGTCTTGACATGTTAGTGGATGGGAAATGGAGAGAAACATATGTAGTGGGAACGAGAAAAGCCAGTTCAGGGGACAGGCATGCAGGGATGTGCTGAGTTAGAAAGGTCTGCAGTCTGCAGGGCAAGTACAGGGGACTAGGAGCCACCCAGTGAACACAAGAGTGATCCCTGACCCCTGGAGGGGAGTAGACAGTATTCTCTCTGACCCCTCCCAGTCCCTGGGGAACTGGACAGGAAGGAACACTACCGGGTGAGAGATGAAGGGGGGTTCTGCTATAGAAAAATAATCCCCAAAGACAGAGCAGGACCAGAAACATTGCGAGAGTCGGCCTGGTCCCAGAGGAACCAACCTGTACCCCAGGGTCAGTCCTGCCAGACTGTGTGGGCCAGTGAAGCACGGTCCAGTGTCGATGCTGGGATAGAGACAGTGCTGGCAAAGATCTGCAGCAAGAAGGAACAATTAGCCAATTCATTCTGTTGACATTTCTAGCCACAAGGCCAGTATTTTACAAAATACGTCCTTTTCCCTTAATTAGGGTTGTGACAGATAAAAGTATATTCCCAGCTGACCCATGTGATCCATAGGGGCAGGCCTATTATCCCTGCTTGGCCTGCCCTGCTCACATACGAGGGCCTGCTCTGTGTGCACACTCTTGGCAGCTATGTAAAGGATTCAGAAGGAATAAATACAGGGCCCACTTCCTGCCCTTTGTCCAGAAAAGAAGACTCATTCATACATGTGGTCCCAGCCGCAAACTGGGGTAGGGTAGTTCAAGAGCAGGAAAATAAAGCTAATGGGCGGGGAGTGTCTAGAAACCAGTTCATATGAGGGATATGCTAATGAGGAGTCTAGAAACCAGTTCAGATGAGGGATATGCTAATGAGGAGTCAAGAAACCAGTTCAGATGAGGACCCAGGCATTTAGTGCAGAAGTAGAAAGACTAAAAGGAGCCTGGAATATCACCGCAGAAGTTTGAGGAGACAGCAGAATGCAGCGTGTGATGGTTGAAAGGTGACTCAGGACCAGTCGCCTGGGCTTCCCCACCACGTGACCGTGGGGAAGTTGTTCCACCTCTCTGTGCTTGTTTCCTTAAGAAAGTGAGGATGATCAGATACTTGTCTCACAGGGCTCTTGTGAGCAGGTTAATACATGATAAACACTGGGAACGATGCCTGGCAGGGTAGGCATGATGTAAGTATTTGTAAAATAAAAGGAAGGGAGCAGATAGCAGATTATCCCTGGTCGCCAAAGTAGAAAGCTACCTCCGTAGAGAGGTTAATTTTTTCTTTTTCTTTTTCTTTTTTTTTTTTTTTTTTTTGTGGTACTGGGGTTCCTGGAAGCCCTTCTACCTCTGGGCTACCCTCCCAGACCTATTTTTACATTTTTATTTGGAAACAGGGTCTCCTAAGCCAGCACACATGGCTGGCTTCGAACCTGTGCGATCCTCCTGTCTCTGCCTCCCAAGTGCGGGGATTACAAGCGTGCGCCACCACACCCGAGAGGTTAATTTTTTAAAAAATCAGAATTGCCCAAAAGAGGGCCTTGAAAAGAAATGAGCAAAGAAATTGGAATTCTTCTCCAATCCAGACCCACGGGGCTTTGCATGTCTAGTCATCTACTTGAAATTTCCACTTTGATATTTCCCAGGCATCTCACTCTCAACATGTTCAAAATGGTACCTCTGGATGCCACCTCTACCTGCTCCTCCTGCAGTCTCTCCATTTCAGTACCAGTGATGGCAACGCCAGCCCTGCTCACTCAGAATAGAAACTTGACAGTGAGTTACCTCTGATGCCTCCCTCTGCTGGCCCCGTATTTACATAGCCAGTCACCAGCGGATGTCTAATCTGCCTCCTCAATGTCTTCAGAGTCCATCTACTTTTCTCCATAGCCACTGCTTCCATCCTTGGTCAAGGTTTATCATCATCTCTCTCCTGCAGTAGCTTCTGACTGGTTGTCCTGTTTTACCCCTCCCTTAAGGCCCCAAAACCTAGAGGGCACCTAGGAGTAGACAAGTAAGTGCCCCTCTCCCACCCTGTGACTCTCCAGCCCGGGCCGGATTTCACCGCTCACTTGTCACTTGGAGGGCACCCTGTGCACATCTGCTCAGCGATGGGCAGCGGCCCTTTCTTCCACTATTCCTCCAACAGCAGCTGGAATGATCTTATTAAATAAGAGTTGCATCGTGCCCCTCTCCTCTCCAGTATCACCCCGTCCCCAGTCTTCATGGTTTCTTGTTGCCTTGGAGCTCAAACTAAATCCCAGCGCAGTCCTGCTTACAGCCCCACACTGTGTCATTACTGGCTTCACTGTTAAATAGCCATTAATCAGGCAGGAGATTTTGCTGTAAAAATGTGCCCTGGGGCAGCTCATAGAATTTTCTTCTTGAAGAGACAGTGCCTGCCTAATGCAGAGGCCACAGACATACTTAGGGCTACAGCCAGACTGCAGACACTTTATTTGGCTCAAGTGGTATCTTCAATATTTTTTAAATTAGTTGACACTATATAGAATTGAGATTGTACCTAAGATATGAATTTGTGGCTTCTTCTCAAAGATTAGAGGTGGACTTGTTGACCCCCTCCTCCCAGGGCCACAGTCAGCTGGCGCTGAGTGGTAGCTGCCCCCCTTAGATGCGGCTCACCTCTCTGATCCGCCCCAACCCCTGTTGCCCCAAGTCTCCTACTCACTTATATTCTCCATGAGCCCCGGTAGCCATTGGCACTTGCAGTCCCTCTGCTGATTGGACCCCCTTTGTTTACAGATGTTGAAGGCGAGGCCACAAAGGTGGCATAGGTCTGTAGTTAGTTCCCAGATGATTAACCATTTCATGGCTTCTGGCTCCTGGTGCCTGCTCTTTCTCCTGGAAGCACCCTGTGCAGCTGGCCAGGCATGCTTCATGCCGTTACTGCTAGCCAACGTGCCCTTTAGTTGTTATGCTGATATCCATGGCCACATGGAAATTAGAGCATATGGTCTGAACAGCCAAGATGGTGTTCTGAGAATACCTCCAACTCCGCGTGAGATGGCGCCCACATAAGAAAGGTGGAGAAATAGAGAAGATTGAAAATGACGCGAAAAAGGGAAACCCGGGTACAGCTTTATCCTTGCAGTGTTGCAAGAAGGCGGGAGCCAGCTGGGTTGCCACCTTTTCAGGGACATGGAAATGAAGAAGTAGGCAGCAGTGAGTCAGTGGCAGGAAAAGAACAGGAGGACACATCTTTGGGTTGGTTGCCCCACACTACACCACCGCTCCCTGAGAAGTACCGTAGGCAGACCCGCCAGACAGCTCCCTAAAAAATGGGAAATTTGTAATTAGCCTTGATGAACAATGGCTCTGAGCTATCAAGAGGAATGAGTGAACCACCTCCTTGGAACCTTGACTTGGATGGAAGAAGTATTTGTGTTCTTAGAGGAGGAGGCTACATTGTACCTCTGGGAACTTATCCTTGACAGCTGTCAGGTCCTTCTGGCTAGCTCATCCTCTGATGATCACAATGAATCACCGCCATGAAGCTGTGAGACAAGATCACTCTGTGTCTTGAGTAACTGGAGGCCCCATTCTTGTAGCCACTCCTGGGCTCCTATATCTGCTGTGGAGAAGCAGGCCATTTACCTGGAGGAACGAGGAGGGATGGGACAAGATGTCAAACAGGAGCCGCTACGGGAGGGAGCTCAGTGTTGTACACATTCACCTTTTAGGTTTTATCCCTATTGGACTATTTTCTTTCTTGCTTCCTATTGGAGTTCAGAAATGTTTAATGATGTCTAATGGCATTTCTTTTATCTGTATTCAAGTATATCCAAGAACTTCTGCATATATTAACAGTCTCTGATGATTAAGCCACTGTAATTAGAATATTGTATCAGTAAAAGAAATATTTTCCTCCAGACATAGATGTAGAAATCAACTTCTTCCTTTCAAATCTCTGAGTCATTGCTCAAAAAATGGAAATCAGGTTTATGGTTGCATGGATTGTCATCTCCTTACAGCAGCAGACTAATAAACATGATGATTTATGCAAATGAAATGTTCTCATTTAAAATAGATTCACATTGTAAATTTTATTTCTAGAATTCAGGAGCCTTTATCTGATTTTCTATCTTAGAGACTATATCAAAAGAGTGAGTGACAGGTCCCTAACTAACACAATTCCCTTGTACTCTTTACCCTTAGACAAAAAGAATTTTGAAAAGTTTTTAAGTACTGAAGATTTAACCTAGGGGCATTCTACCTCTGAGGTACAACCCCAGCCCTATTTCATTTTAATTTTGAAACAGAGTCTCACTAAGTTGCTGAGGCTAGCCTTGAACCTCTGATCTTCCTGTCTTGGCCTCCCAAGCATTGGGATTACAGGCATGTGCCACTGCACCAGGCTGAGAAGTTCCTTCTATTAGTGATGTATTTTCACTCATTGCTTGGATCCATAGGGATAGAAAACTTATTTCTTTTTTCTTAAGAATTCTCTGACACTGAGTTCTTTCAGCCAAAGAATGTTAGTTCATTATGATACCTCCTCAGTTTAGGCATTTACTTTATTTGGCATATTAATCCACTGCGATTCTCATCTTTGTCTGTTTAGAAGTCAGGGAGGCCCTTCCTTTGGCCATCTCTGCCTGTGCACAAGTGGAGATAATTTGGATGAGAGTGCAGGGAGCATCCATAAGCAGGTAATGGAGGCGGGCCATGGCGTGGAAATGGAGGATGAGGAGCAGAGCCGCGGGAATGGAGAGGTCTGTAGAGACTTCCCATGAGGAGCACCCATCAGGGACTCCAGCTGCGCAGGGCCGGGCAGCTGTCAACTAGAACATCTATAGTCACAGCAACTCCAGTGAAAACACAGAGCTGTGCAGAACACTGTGACCCAAACTGACAAAATAATGAAATCAGCGTTTCCCCAGTCAGTGGAAAGTTGATTTTTCACCATGTTCTGAAACACTGGCCGCAACTGGATTCCTGTTGTGTTTTCATTTGTAATCCCCTGCCCTGGTTTTCTTGGAAAGCCTGGTTGGCCTTATGGGGCCCTGTGCTCACCTCCCCCTCACCTCCTCCACCTCAGGGCCACGCACGACCCACCCCTTTCTCATTCCCAGTGTCTCAGCATACTCTCAAATGCTTCCAGTAATTGATTGTGCAAAACCCCAAACCAAAAGCAGATGGGGCATATGTAGATAAGCTGTTTTGTTTTTCATCCCTATAATTTCCTAGGTTTGATAGCACTTCAATTTTCTAACCGTAAAAGTTGCCTCTATGCTCGTTGGAACCGGCACACAGAAATGCTGCCAGGAAGCAGGCTAAGAGAATATGACAGGAGGTTTTCTGTTGCTGTGTTGTTTTCTTTCTTTCTTTTAAGAAGAAGTACCTTGCTGCTGAAAGAGGATATTTTAAAAAATTACTTTGAAGCCGGGCGTGGTGGCGTACGCTTGTAATCCCCGCGCTTGGGAGGCGGAGACAGGAGGATCGCGCAGGTTCAAAGCCAGCTGCGCTGGCTTAAGAGACCCTGTTTCAAAAATATAAAATAGGTCTGGGAGTGTAGCCCGGAGGTAGAAGGGCTTCCAGGAACCCCCAGTACCACCTAAATAAATAAATAAATAAATAAATAATTACTTTGAAGAATATATATTGGTCAAACTGTAATTACAAATGAGCTATGTAGAAACGTTCCTCGGCTTAGAGTGGGCTACATCCTGATAAGCCCATTCTAAGTTAAAAGTCTCCCGAGTCACAAATGCATTTTCTTCACCTAACCTGCTGAGCATCGTGGCCTGGCAGCTCCGTCTCCTGAGTGTCAGTGTTTCCCTCCTGATCACGTGGCTGACTGGGGGCTGGGGCTCATGGGAGCTGAGGCTCACTGCCCTGCCCAGTCTCTTAGAGGATCCTGCCATGTATCACTAGCCCAGGAAAAGATCCAAGTTTGAAATTTGAAATGTTGTTTCTACTGAATGCAAATCACTTTTGTCCCACCATCAATACCCAAAATCAGAGGTGTTAGAGACCAAAGAATAGTTTAGAATGATGTCTATAACTGAACTAAAACCCAGCCTCCTGTCGAGTGGCATTCCTGAAGGCACTTGCTCCACGAGGTCATAGAAATGATTTAGGGGCTGTTTGTGATGTCTGCATCTCCTGCCTGGAGAAGAATGTCCAATGACTGACGGGCAGGAGTTAGAAGCTACCTGTGGACAAGGTGCAGCATGTTGGGGGAAGATGGGATCGAATTACAGGTGCCTCTTTGGACCCACCTGTCTTTTTGTCAGTTAGATATTCACATTAATCAGATGAAAATTTCAGGCATGTATTTTTAAGGGGCTTGTTATAAATCAGTCATGAAAATAAGTGTTTATTGTTGGTATTATTAAAGTACACCTACCCCCAGAACTGTTCGAGCAGGACTGTTTTTCCCCCAGGACCCTCAGGTTGCAGGATGAATCATGGACATGTTCTTCTCTGGGGCATGCTCTTCCACACTGACTCCAGGCTCAGCCATTCAGCCGGTGTCTCTGGGTGTCTAACACACTTGGTGAACTATACTGAACTAGCCTGAAATTACCACCCTGTAGTCCTCTTCTCTCTCAAGGGATTTGTCATTATTCATCTAATCAGAGATTTAGCAGAGTATAGAGACTCGTCTGGAAGAACAGACCTGAGTTTAAAACCAGCTTCTCTGTCACTCATGTACCTGATGATCTGGGGCACGTCACTCAGCATCTCCCAATATGACCCCTCTATAAGAGATTATGATAATATCCATCTTGTGGTGATGGCTTCAGGGGTACAAGTGTTCCCTTTGTCTTCTTTTTCCTTGTTTTAAAATGATACAGGGAGGGAACACACTTAGAACTCTGACACCAGGAGGGGCGATGTTAGCAACGTTCTAAGCTTGGAGCAGAGCATCTAGTGCATTAGCCACAGAGTGGAGAAGGAAATGATTTATTCTGCTCCCCTTCTACCCGGTAGCTAGGAGAGAAAAGCTAGGGCTCGCTGGGCTTAGGATGAGGAATATCAGTATTGGGCCATGAGAACCTGTTCTGCGCAGCTCTTTTCCCAACCCTTTCCTGGTAAAAGAAGGAGGAAGGGCAAGCAGGATGTTCAGTACATCTCTCCTGACTTCTTAGACCTTTGATGTCAGCAGCCTCACGCCCGGAAAGGCAGGCATGGCAGCCACATGTCCCCTCTGCTGCCTCCTTCCATCTCTTTGTTTTGCTTTTCCCTGAATAAAAGCACAGTTCCTTGGAAATGAACAGGTGAGGCAAATTCATCACTAGACTCTGACAAATATTTATAGAAACTGTGCTTCTATTTTCTGTTCTGCCTGTAACAGCATGAGTGGAGGGCTAATGTGTCTTCGGGAAAATCCAAACACCAAGAACTTATTAGCAGGCTCGACACCTACCTCTAGAAGAAGTTTTTGAAGCCAGGGCTGTCCTTTGAAACTGAGGCCCATCGGTTGCACAGGTTTTAAACTCAGATATTCTTCCTTCTCAAGCCAAGGCAAGGAGGGCAGCCAATTTTGTGGAAAGATCTCTTTAATAAGAAATGAATAAAACTATCAGTGCTAAATAAAATAGACCACTGTGAAACGTGGGTTAAATCCCATAGGGAAGAGTATGAGAGATTAACTGCATTATATAACAAGACCGCCTTTAATAGCTGGCACGATTCTTTTTGTTGTTCCAAGGGAAAAGCAGCCAAAGCACATGATATTATTTTAAAGTGCGGCAGCCTCTGGAATTTTTCCTTTGAGAGATGTCAGGAATCAGAGTTTTACTGTGATTTATGGTTGTTTTAAATGTTTAATACTTTTTACATTTTCAAAGCTATACCCTTTGATTCCAGCAGCCTATGGGTATGTTTCTGATGCTTTGAAAGATACTTTTAAAATGGGATGTTTTAAAAGTATGCAAAAAAGAAGTTTTACAGTGCCCGATGTTTGAGTGATTTTTTTATGGATGAAAGGGACAGGGCTGTAACACAAGCCTTTCCCCAGCTGCTTGTGACAGTTGTGCAGAGAGGTGGCTGGGAAGGAGATGCCCTAGGTAGCAGCCCCTGCACACAGCTGCATCATTGGGCCAGGACACCCACTGTCGGGTGGCTGGCAAGCAAGCCTTAGGTGAGACCCTGTGAAACTACCTGCCCTCTCTTTTTAGATGAGAAATAATAAATTTGGGCAGTTTTGTATCATTCAGCCTAATGATTAGATGAAAACAGTGATAAAGACTGCAGGGGGCAGCAGGCAGTGCTGGGGTGCCCGAGGAAGAACCCTACCACAGTGAAGGGGTCAGGGACAGGAAGGGGCAGCAGGGCTGAGGAGTTTTAAACAAACCTAGCTTTATTGACGTATAACTGGCAGGCGATAATCTGCTCATATTCTTAGCATACAATTCAATAAGTTTGACACATGTGTACACCATCACCACAATCAGAATGATGAACATAGCTATCATCTCCAAAACTTTCCTCGTGGCCCTTTGTAATTCCTTCTTCCCATCACCCCAGTCCCCAGGCAAACACTAATCTGCTTTCTATCATTATCTGTTAGTTTCATTTCCTAGAATTTCACATAAATGGAGTCCTACACTACTCTCGTTTTGTCTGGTTACATTCACTCAGCATAACTATTTTTAGATTGATCCATGTTGAAGTGCGTATCAGTATTTCATTCCTTTTTATTACACAGCAGTGCTGAATTGTACAGATAGGCTGCCGTTTGTTTATCCATTCACCTGCTGGCAGGCACCTGTGGTGTTGGCTGTTAAAGCCTCCGAGAACATTTATGCGTGTGTTTGAATGAACATGCGCTTCTTCTCGCTGCAGTAAACATCTAGGAGTAGAATGACAGCCTGTATGTTTAGGTAGATGTCCAACTTGTTAGGGGACTTGCCAAACTGTTTTCCAAAGTAGTTTTTCCATTTTATGATCCTACCAGCAGTGAATGTGAAATCCAGTCTTTCCATAGCCTCGCTGGCATTGTGTATCAGTCTTCTTAATTTCAACCATTTTTTTCACTGTAGTCAGAACACAACATGGGATCTATACAATATATCGTTGCTAATTACAGTGCAGTATGGCAGATCTCTAGGATTTACTGATGTCGTGTAACTGAAGCTATTATCTGTTGGACAGCAACTCCCCCATTCTCCTTCCCCGGCCCCTGGCGACCACTATTCTGCTTTTCTCTAAACTTGACCCTTTTAGGCACCTCATATATGTAGAACCATGCAATGTTGTCCTTTTGTGACTGGCAGCCATTCTAACATGAGTAGTGTGGTACTGATTATGGTTTTAATTTGTATTTCTCTGTTGACTGATGTTGAGCATCTTTTCATGTATTTATTAAGGAGATCCATGTGTCCCCTCAGCTGAAGTATCTGACCCCCTCATTGCCCATTTTTAAAATTGGGTTTTGTTTTAGAATTAAGCCTTCAGTAATATTTGTATATACTGCATAAATGTCCTTTGCCATATATTTACCTACATATTATATAATTTGCATGTACTTTCTCCCAGTCTTTGGTTTGTCTTTTATTTTCCTACCAATGTGTTTTAAAGAGCAAAAATTCGCCGGGCGTGGTGGCACACACTTGTAATCCCCGCGCTTGGGAAGCTGAGACAGGGGGATCGCAAGGGTTCGAAGCCAGCCTCAGCTACTTAGTGAGGCTCTCGGCAACTTAGTGAGACCCTGTTTCCAAATAAAATATAAAAAAATAGGTATGGGAGTATAGCCCAGAGGTAGAAAAGCTCCTGGGTTCTACCCCCAGTATCACCAAAAATAAAATAAATAAAGAGCAAAAATTCTAGACATCTATTTTATCAGTTCACTCTTTTATGTATAATGCTTTTGGTGTCATTTCTAAGTAACTTCGTCTTTGCTAAAGCTACAAATGTTTTGCCTGTGCTTTTTTCTAGAAGTTCTATAATTTTAGATGCTCTCTTTAGGTCTGTGGTCCATATGAGTTAGTTTGGGGTATGTTATGAATAATGGGTTGAAGTTCTTGCTCCTGTGTGTGTATGCATATGGCTAGCCCATTGTTTTAGCATCTTTTTTTTTAGATAAATACTCATTTATTAAATACTCATTTAGACTTATACAAATATTTTCATTTTATTGCTTACACTTCTAGTAACATCTCCAATTGGGATTTTTTTCACTTAAAGAATATTCTTTAGTATTCCCTTTAGTATGTGCAAATGACTAATTCTTTTTCATATAAAAATGCCATTATTTCTTCTTCATTATTAAAGAACACCCCCCTATAGATTTCTTTCTTTTTTTTTTATTGGTGCACTGTATTCATACATCATAGTGGGATACAAACTTTTGTAGACATACATGTACACAACGCCCAGTCAGCCCCCACCCGATCCCCACCCCATTCTCTCCCCATCCCTCCCTCCCATGCTTGGCTTAGTGGTTGACATCTAGTATTATAGCAATTTATCCAAAATTAAAAATGATAATCTCACATAACAGTTTCATTTGTCTGATACCAAGCTTTTGATGACTTAAAGATAACATTTCAATATTTCTTTTTACTTTCTTTCTTACCAGAGAATATTTTTTGTCCTATTTTTTTTTAGGTGAAACTATCATATATTTATATATTTATTTTTCAGAAAAAAAATCTATCCTAATATGGAAAATGGACTCTAGATACCCAAAACGATCTTGAAAAAGAACAAAGCTAGAAGATATATATTTTCTGATTTCAAACCATATAAAGCTACAATAATTGAAACAGTGTAGTACTATTCTAAAGGCAGATATATAAACCATTGGAGTTAAATACAAGCCTAGAGCTAAATTCTTCCCTATATTGTCAAGTTATTTTTGACAAGGTTTCCACGAACATTTGGTGGTGGAAATAATAATCTTTTAACTAAATATTGTTGAAACATAATAATTACATGGAAAAGAATAAAGTTGGACCCTTACCTAATCCCATATACAAATATTAACTCAAAATAGATAAAAGACCTAAATATAAATCTTACGACTATAAACTTTTAGGAGAAAATCTGGGTCATAAAACCTCACAACATTGAAATTGGCAGTGATTTCTTGGATATGATTTCAATGGCACAGGCAACAGAAGAGTATACAAACTCCCTAAAAAAAAAATATTGTATATCCAATGTAAACAGAGTTAACAGTTATTAATAGAATGGGATAAAATATTTCCAAATGCTATATCTGAAGGTATATTAATATTCCAACTAGAAATCCTAAAAATTAGCAACAATAAAGGCAAACAATACCCTTTAGAGATAGGTAAAAGACTAACATAAATAATGAATCTCCACAGATAACCAGTCTTAGTTGTCTGTTGGATGGAAACTCTTGTTTCTCTGGTTCTGGTGTGTGTTACCTATTTCTTCTTTGTAGTTAATCTCTTTGAGTATTTTCTCTAGTGCTGGTTTTGAAGACATAAATTCCTTCAGTTTCTGTTTGTCATGGAAGCTTCTTATTTCTCCATCTAATTTGATAGAAAGTTTTGCTGGGTAGGAAATTTTGGGCTGGAAGTTGTTTTCTTTCAGAGTTTGGAATATGTTACTCCAAGCCCTTCTGGCTCTCATAACTTGGTTTGGGAAGTCTGGAGTGATTCTAATTGGTTTGCCTCTGAATGTCACTTGGCCCTTTGTTTTTGTTGCCTTTAAGATTCTCTGCTTGGCTTCCACATTGGTCATAGAGGTGCTTCGAAAAGAACTCAGAGAGAGCCAAAAAGAGATAAAGGATGCAATTAATGAAGTAAAGGCCTCAATTCAAAGCACAAACAACCGATTAGACCACATGGAGAACAGAATCTCGCTCTTAGAAGATGATCATTCCAAAAATGAACGCATAGTTTCTAATCTAGGAAAAAATATCCGACAGCAGGAATCTGATATTGAAGAAATATGGGCCCATTTTAAGAGAGCTAACCTAAGAATAATTGGAATAGAGGAGGGAAAAGCAAGTGAAACCAAAGGGATCAACAATCTCTTCAAGGAAGTAATAGCACAAAATTTTCCAAACATAGAGCAAGAGGTTGATACACAGGTCCAGGAAACTTATAGAACTCCCTTTAGACAGGATCGGAAAAGAGGATCCCCACGCCACATAATTGTCAAAATGACCAATGTGGTAGCATCATTTTTTGAAAAGACTGCTCTGTGTCCACTGAATTACCTTTGAACCTTTGTCAAAAACCAGTTGTCTACATTCATGTGGATCTATTTCTGTACTTTGTTCCATTGTTCTCTTTATCTGTCTTTTCATTAATACCCGCTGTTTTCGTTTCTATAGCTTTAGCATAAGTCTTGAAATTAGGTCATGTAATTCCTTTAACTTTTGTACTTTTTCAAAATTATTTTGACAATTCTGGTTCTTAACATTTTCTTATAAATTTTACAATCATCTTGCCAGTTTCTATTTTAAAATATACTGAAATTTTGACTGAGAGTAATTGGGCTTTCAGAAGGCTGTATCCATGGGAGGAAACACACTTTTATATATGAACAATTGGCTTTTGAGACCAAACAGCACTGAAATGAAACATTTTCCACAGCCTTGCTCCCAAGTTTATTGAAAACCCACCTGTACAAATGATGTTATTTGGTGCAAGAGGAGACCAGCAAAAATACAATGTCCTAATTCTGGTCCTTATTTCCCATGATCTTCTCCCAGAGGAAGAAGAAGTAAAGGTCATCTTCTCAGGCAGCCTTTCACCCCTGGGGAAAGTCTGCAGACACTTGGGCAGGTTTGTACCACCCCAATAAGAAGGGCCTTTTGCTGTGCTCTCCCCTCTGGGTTGACTCAGGCTTAGTCACAAAGCATTAGACTGTGGTGCTCTGTGGGGTTTTTTTTTCTTCCCCATTACTTGGTACAGGAGGCACAAATCAAACCCCTGTGAGGCCTGGGAGCTCCTGGCCATGCAAAGAAGCATGGAGACGGAGCTTTTAGGCATGGCAGGAGAGAGTCGATGTTGGGGGGTAACCGGCACAAGGATGACTCTAGTTAGCTGACAAGCAAAGCCACAGATCTGGAATTTTCTGAAACCTCCCAGTTTTCAAATGCTGCCTCTGTAGTTCTGTGAACTGTACAGGCCAAACAAAACACATCAGTGAGCCAAATTCAGTCCACTGGCTACCAAAGTGCAGCTCTGATGGATGGGCTCCTTTATTTGCTTTTGGGGTCAGCTCTTTCATCAGCTCCCTAAAGGATTTATTTCAACAATTGCTTATTGGACACTCATAATGTGCTAGGAAGTACCAGGTGACCAGGAAATTGGTCAGTGTACTATCCTCTCCTGCTCCAATGTGGGAGGAACTTATGTGTGGCATAAAGAAGCAACTCAGCACCTTCTCTCTCTCCCCCATGTCCCCCAGTCCTGTCTCCCTCTCTGTTTGATTCTTCTTAGAAAAGTCCCAGGAGTCTTCTTCCAGAAGATGACATGTGAGCTAATGACAGAGAGTAGAAATTAGCCAGTCCAATGTGCATTAAGACGGTGCTCTTCAAATGTCCGGTTATTTCCTATTAGTGGGACACAAGATCAGTTAGTGATTCTAATCAGGATGAAAATAAAAATAGGATAGCATGTAGTCATGCTAAGTATTTTGTGTTTTGTTAAACTTGTCTTTCAGTTTCTCACACACATGTACATGTATTGCTTCTAATACATCTATATAATTTTAAGGAATTTGGAGGGTTAAATATACAGAAGAACACAGTCTGGAAAGTTTTTCATTTTTGAGAATGTTAGCAAGAGGATTGGATGAATATTTACTAGTGAGCCTATGTTATTTCTGAGATCTTTTTTATAACTCGCATCAAAATCGGTAGCTTCAGCTGCTTATTTACAACTGTAAGTAGACACTGAATACCTGCTGGGACAGACATCTGCAATTCACTCTGTTACTGACTGAGCTTCCTCACCAGGCAATGGTGAGAGTACACAAGTGACCTTAACTCCCTAACTTTATTTCCTTTGCTGCTAAATTGGCTAGTTGGTCTAGATCAGTAGTTGCAAGTCTAGGTTCCACACTGGTGCTTTAGACAATCTCCAAATGATTTGCATAACTAACTAAATTTGCCTACTGCTGTATCGTTAGCACCTAAAACATGCCTGCCAACACAGAAAGCCTCATTTGATAGCTGCTGGATTAATATATCTTATCTGCAGTGCACCATTCCATTTTATGTGAGCTAAGGCATGCTTGAATCAGCTGATAAAAATTATTACTGAAGTCTCACTTGAGACACAAAATTTCAACTATTACAAATCTTAGAAAAACAAAGATTTCTCCGTAATTCCAACATTCCAAAGCCCTGTAGAATTTTCAGCTGTGGTTAGCCCTGGCTGCCTGGCAGAGCCTCTTCTTAGCCTTTCTCAGGCTAGTTTTGCAGCAGGGGAGATCTTAGGGATACGGCCCCTGCATACACTGCACTTTATGCGTTTTTAAACTCTCAAAAGGTATTTCTTAGGAGCCACTCTCTGCCAGACCCTGTGCTAGGTGGCAGCTGTGAACAGGGAGACGCATTCCCGCCACCCGGGACCTCACGTCATGATGGAGCGCCGTGTGCTCTGGGGCTGAGTCATGTGTGCTCAGGTCGGCGTCTGTGGGCGGACCCCGCAGCCCGGCTTCGCTGGCACCTCCTTCCATAGGATGGGCAGTCAGTCACTGGTTGGGAAGTGGTCTGTTTATTGCAAATCCTGTGAAACTGTCATTTTCCTTATTCCTGGTTCCACATTTATATGTTAGAAGAACTAAGATTGCTTTCAGTTTTTTGTTTGGGTCATATTTGCTCGGGTCATATTTCATTTGCAGTCATTTAAAACATCTGAACCTTTCCTCCTGGACTGCATCGAAGCCACATTGAAAACATTCTGTACTTTTATAATTGGTTTTTAAAAACTGGATGATGAGGTAGTACATTGATTCCAAAACAGAATAAATCTTGTTAGTATCATTCTATCAATCTGTCAAAATTATTTTGATTCTTGATTATGTCAATCACCATATCACTGTCCCTTCCAGCTTTGGGAAGGCAGCGAATTAAAGGGCCTGCATTCTAGCGCTTTTCCTCGGTTGCTGGTGTTGTGTCAGAACTTTGAAGGATTTTGCTTGGCAAATTTTACATGGCCTTCATTTTATTCTCTTCCTTTGGTCTTATCTCTAAGCCACTGATAGGTTGAACTCCATCAGAGACATGTGGTTTTGATGCCTGAAGTCAACTGCCTTCTGAGCATTCCTGATGGTTTTATTATCCTTTTCCTAGTAGGCTTGGTACTAATATGGAAAACTCAAATCCAAACAGTTGCAATTATTATATATTTTGTAATGTGTAATTAAAGCTTCTTAAACTCTCTTTTAACTTGTTGCCCAAGAAAAAGTAGCAAAGACAATGTCAAGGGACTTCCGGGCAGCCTCTTCTATTTTTTAGTTTGGCTATCAATTTAGATAGTTATACATTTGATCTTGAAGATTAAGCTACAAATATTTATAAGCAATTTTTAAATGTTTGAGAATAGTCATCAGTGAGAAATAATGTGATTAAGGAATTTTTTTCCCTATTTAGAAAAGGAGAAAACCCCAAAACTTGATATTCACACTGTGTCAACTGTATCTTAGAGCTGTGGCCAGAACACTTGATGTGAGCTCCATGGAAGAAGCCTGTCTTGGCTCCCGGTCCCAGAGGGTTCTGTCTGTGGTCTCCTGGCTGCTCGACTGTGGGCTGGAGGCGAAGTAGACTGACTTGGCGGAAGGGTGTGGCAGAGGAAAGCTTTCAGCTCTTGACATCCAGGCTGGGGCAGGAGAAGAGCCCTTCCAGGGCACGCCCCACGACCTTTTCCTCCCCCGGGCCCCACCTCCCAGTGGTCCATTCAGCCATCAGGGTCCATCCATGGTGAGGTCAGCACCCTCCTGATCCAGCCACTCTCCAGAAGCCCCACCTCTGAACACATGAGACCCAAGGGACATCCCAAGTCCAACCCTAGCACACGTGATGTGCCTTCTGTTTGAGGAATCCTAATGTCTTTTGCAAGCAGCCTGGGAAGAAGCAGGTCTCTCGTTAATGTCGAGGATTGACAGCTATGTATGCGTTCTCATAAAATAAGGTACTTTGGAATTTTGTCTCTTAGCAATCACACTGTTTTTAATTTCCAAAGGTCATTTTAAAGTACATGTTTCTACAAACCAAATAATTTTTGCCATCTGCCACCAAATTGGTGATTTTGCAATATTAGAATCACAGTTATATTTTTGACTTTCATGGGCTGGAGACACTTCTGTCTTTGTAGGGCCCTTCTCAAAAACAATACAAAAATTATATTTTATGATTGTATTGGCATAAAGATGAATATATTAATATACCTATTCCAATATTTTCTTTGACCTTAAGTTCATTTTTTCTTCTGATTGTAAGAGAAATTAAATTTTTTTCATGATGTCCCAAAAGTTATTTGTAAACTTTGTTCCTGGTGTGCCTAATAGATAAGCTGGCCCTGAGAAGAAGTTATTAGTTTTGCTTTTTAATTTTTAAAATTTGTCCTTTTGTATTTTGATGCCCATGTTTTTTTTTTTAATAAGGAAAAATAAAACTTCTTAAGAGCAGCTCTGTTCAGCTTGGTAGCTACATGTTTGTAAGGAATGAGTTGCATCAGTCCGTTCTGCATAAGATATAACATTTTTTAGACTTCATAAAACAGAAATGCATATCCTTTATATAAATGATTCAAACCAACTACATGGCCTGAAGCTTCTATAGCTCTTCTGAGCTATCCGAGGCACATGCGCCATAATTGGCATTTATCCGTGGTGTAACTTCAAACTGTATGTAATAATCGTGCAATATCACATTTCTTCACCTTTTTTTTTTTTTTTTTGGGGGGTGGTACTGGGGGTGGAACCCAGAGGCTTTCTACCTCCGGGCTATATTCCCAGACCTGTTTTATATTTTAACTGGAAACAGGGTCTCACTAAGTTGCCGAGAACCTCACTCAGTAGCCGAGGCTGGCTTCGAACCTGTGCGATCCTCCTGTCTCAGCCTCCCAAGCGCGGGGATTACAAGTGTGCGCCACCACGCCCGGCACATTTCTTCACCTTTAGTCCCCCTTCCGTTCTACAGCAGTATAAAGACTTTTTAAACATCTTTTTTAGCACCCTGTGGTCTTAAGATTTAATGATAGATGGTCAGCTGTTACTTTTCATTCATTCAGATTCTCATGACTTTACTGTGTTATAAAAATGATATCTGCCCATTTGAAAAGGAAAAATATCACAAACCCCATCATTCAGAAATAACCTTAGACTGGGAATGTAGCACTTGCCTAGTGTGCAGGAAGCCCTGGGTTTGATTGCCAGCACTGCAAAAATAAAAATAAACATCTGTCTAAGCATGTTTGCAGGTGGGAAGATAAACAGGTGGGTGGGTAGATGAATGAATAGATGAATGGATGGATGGATGGATGGACAGATGGACACAGAGAGATTCTTTCATAAATCTGGGATGAGAAGCTGTAGTCATGGCCAAGTCGTTAAGGGGATAGACTAAAAAGGTGAGATTATATGATACATGGTAATTTTTTAGATTTAAAAATCATTACATTTAATTTTACTTGAACTTAACTGGGAAAAGCAACTAAATGAGAATTTAAAATTTTCTGAACTTTGAATAAATAGTTTTTCACAATATAACAATTTTTTTTTCTTATAAGGTTAAAAAAGGAGGTGATGACGAACTTGCTGGTTTGGATTTTGTATTTTTTCCAACTCACAGTTTCTGTGGCAGACAGAACTTTTGCTGTGTCCCAGTTCTTTTCCCACTCTGGGATAGAGGAGAATCTACTACTTCACCCCCTTCAAGGTAGATGTGAACTTATGGCTTGCTTTGGCCCAATAACATGAGCAGAAATGGCCAGTGTCACTTAGGGATGGATGCATTCAATTGCCAGGTCTCCGGTCTCACCCTTTATTCTGCCCTGGTGAGCTGGATGCTCTCGTCGATGCAGGGTTTGATCGTGCAGCCTAGTGCACAGGTGCTGCCCCGAAGAGCCATGTGGGCCTGCAGTGGAGGGTGCTGGAGGGAGAAATGAATTCTCCATCCCTTAAGACACTAAGATCTATCACTTGTTTTTAGCCAGTGTCATTTCCATGTTAGACCATAGTGGCATCCTCCTTGCCATGATAAGTGAGATCATGGGCCCACTCATTCTCTTTCCTTTCTTTCTCCTAGAGGATGATGATGATGGTTGTTGTACTGGAGATTGAAACCAGGACACTCAACCTCTGAAATAAACACCCATCCCAGATTATGTTTTTGTTTTTTGAAACAAGATCTCATGAGGTTGCTGAGAATCACGCCACATTTCTGACACTGTCCTCAAGCCTGTGATCCTCCGTCTTAGCCTCTCAAGTACTGGGATTACAGGCTGCACCACCACACCTGGCTCCTTCTAGATTTTGATGAGTTACATTGTTATTTTCCGATAGTCAAGGCATATAATATCGACATTCTGTAAACTAGCCTTGATTTTTATTATCTCATGTTCATATTGTCAGTGTCTATAATATTCTATTCTGCTTAGTTGTTTACAATTAGTTTTATATTTCAGTGAATTCAGTGCCCAGTTTTTTTCCTGTGGTTTCCTCCTACTGATACCGAGGAGCAGATCAAGGGGTTCAGTGGAGGCTGCCAGTGGAGCTTCCCATCCCGGAGACAAGAGCTATTTCATCACTGGAGTTGTTCAGAATTGCAGCAGACTGACTTTTATTGATGTTAATACTGATTTTGAATTCTCTCTATTATAATGTGTACTTTATTGCTCACATCTGAAGTAGACCATTTTCACCTCCCTGCATTGGTATGCCACTGCTAATATCTTTATTTTACTCACTATACTGACTGAATTTTCAACACTTTTAATGGAGAGCTCATGAATGGTGAATTTCTAAGTATTTTTTCATAACCAAGAATATCCTTTGTGTATGTGTGTGTGGTACTGGGAATTAAATCTAGGGGCATTCTGCCTCTGAACTAAACTCCCAGCCCTACTTTACTTTTTATTTTTATTTTATTTTATTTTTTGGTGGTACCTGGAGTTCCTGGAAACCCTTCTATCTCCGGGCTACACTCCCAGACCTATTTTTTATACTTTTTGATTTGGAAACAGGATCTCTTAAGCCCGCGCGGCTGGCTTCGAACCTGCGTGATCCTCCTGTCTCTGCCTCCCAAGCGCGGGGATTACAGGCGTGCGCCACCACGCCTGGCCTACTTTTTCTTTTCTTTTTTCTTTCTTTTTTTTTTTTGTGAGCTATACCCCAGTGCTGTTTTTTATTCTTTATTTTAAAACAGGGTCTTACTGGGTTTCAGAGAGCCTCCCTGGGTAGCTGAGGCTATCCATGAACCACGATCCTACTGTCTCATACTCCCAAATGCTGAGATTACAAGTGTGCTCCACCACGTGGGGCCTATGTTTTCTTTTTGAAACAGGGTCTTGCTAGGTTGCTAAGAGTCTTGCCACACTGCTGGAGCTGTCCTTGAATCTGCAATCCTCCTGTGTCAGCCTCCCAAGTGCTGGGATTACAGGCAAACATCACACTGCCTGGCAATGTTCAGCAATATCTAATGAATACCTTAATATTTGGATATTATCTTGGCTAGGAATGATAGTCACACACCGTACTTTAGTCTCCTTAGAGTTTTGAAGGAATTTCTTCTTTTGCATTTAAAGTATGGTTGAAATTTTTGACTTTCCCTTACTTGTAGGCAACTTTTTTCTGCTTGAAGAATTATTTTTTGGGACTGAAAATTCAAGTATTTAACCAGAATTTGTCTCATAGTTGTTCCTTATCTAGTCTTCCTAAAAACAGGATCTGCTCTTTTGACTTAGAGGTTCTGCTACTTATTCATCTTGAAGATATTTTCTTGTATTAGGTCTTCAAATACTTTTGTCCAGATTTTCTACTTCAGGCATGCCTGCTAACCTTTAAATGGACTGCATTTTTCTCTCCTCTTTATCTATTATTTTTCCCTGTAAATTATGACTTTTAACTCTGATTACCTCAAGTGTTTCTAGAATATAAATAAATAACAATTTTGAGTCACGTTAATTTTATTTCTTGGTGTTTCTAATTTATTAGCTTCATAACAATGCTGTTTTGGTCATCAATTTGTTTTTAATTTTAGTATAGCAACTTTTTCCTAAAATCTTATTGTGCTATTTGATTATCTAATTGCTACATTCTGGTTTACTGTCATCGTCTTGTTCCTATTATCCTATTATTAAGTTGTTATGACACAAATACTTTCTCATATTCTGCTTTGTTTCTGGCCAGGGCCTCCTCCACATAGGGTTCCTTCCTAGGCCATTTGTCACAGTGGCAAGCTTGTTGCTCCTGTGTGCTCAGCCCCTCTTGCTTGTGTTGGGCACTGTGTCTAGCCTTTGGTGCTCTGGTCCACTCATTCCCCTCGAGGAGCAGGCATTTCCTTCCACTCACCTTCAGCTCATGGGCACCTGTCGGCAGAGGGCTGGGCAGGGAACTGAGCTCAGCCAGTTTGTTTGAAGTCTGTGCTCTGCACTCCCTCCTGAGACCACGGGAGGTGTCTTTTTATTCTGCCACAGATGGTCAGTCCTCATGCACAGATCCAGTCTCCTCATCCTCTCTGTAGCAATTCCATCTCCACTGTGCTGAAGTCAGCGAAGGGTAAGAATCTCACTTCCTTCCTCCCTCTCCACGTTCGGTGACGTTAGAGTAAATGTTAGCACTGAGTCTTGTGGAGTACTTGATACAGCACAGGCAGCTGGGAACCAGAGGGGGCTCTGCCACCTTTGCTGATGGGCCTCTTCACTGCCTTTTGTTCATTTCCTTAGGTACTGGGCACAGGGGGTGGTGATTCTGGAACTGGGCCTCGCTCTGCCATATTTACTCAGAGGTCATCTTGGAGTCTGTCTCTTTTCAAATTAAACATGGGTATTGGTGGGGAGAGTTCATTGTGGCCCAGTTCAGCATAGAAAAGGTTACTTGTCTACTTCTTACCTCAATAGTATTTCACTATGTAGAATCATTCCTCTTTTTAATTTTTTATTTACTCCCAGATTATGCAGTTTCTCTGGTTTTTAAGTGCTTAGTGAACTGAGAGTAGGAGCACTTGGTAGCACTGAGGCTAATGAGAGCAGAGCTGAATGTGTATGCTGTAACTGTACTGAATTACTCCTTTTATTTTATTTATTTATTTATTTATTTATTTATTTATTTTTTTGGCGGGTTTGGGATGGAACCCAGGGACATTTGACCTCCGAGCTATACCCCTTGCCCTGTTTTTTATTCTTTATTTTGAAACAGGGTCTCACTGAGTTGCAGAGGGCCTCACTAAGTAGCTGAGGCTGTCCGTGAACTGTGATCCTCCAGTCTCAGCCTCCCAAGTGCTGGGATTACAAGCGTGCGCCACCACGCCCGACTTGAATTACTCCTTTTAATTCATTCCTTTACCCAACACAGCTCTAGTGGGTGACTGCTATGTGCAAGGCACCATTCTGGACTACCTGGAACACATCTCTGAGCACAATGGACGCTTCTCCCTGCAGTGAGGAGTTTACATTGTGCCAAGAATGCATGTATGGGACTTGGTACAGACAGCAACAATAAATAGAGGGCATCTCTAAAATAAGTCCTAGGTTAGAAGGTGGTGTGTGGACGTCAAAGAGCAGAGTGGGAGCTGCAGTTCAGAGTAGGGTGTTCAGGGTGGCTGTGTACGGAAGCCACGTTTGGTGGTAGAAGTCAGTGAAAGATTGTTCCAGGCAGAGGAAGCAACTCTTCCAGGGCTCTGTGGCCCCGGCTGGCTGGTGCGGAAGGGCAGGGTGAATGACAATACTGACACAGCCATGTCAGGTCTGTGCAAGAGACGAGAGAAGGGACTGGCCCAGCAAGTTGTAATGTGAACGGCTAAAGTTTATTTGTATTGTTCTGAAAAATGATTGCTGTAATAAATACTCATTTCACAGCCACACACACATCCACACACACTTTGGAAGGATATTTCCACGTGTGATCTTTACAAAGCAGAACAAATAAGCAAAAAACATTACTAAAAACTCAATAGACTTGATTCTATCTTAAATAATGTCAAGAGAAAAGCAGTGTAATAAATGATTAATTGTTAATTTAATGAGAAGTCAAAAGTCAATAAGATTTGTAGAAAATCATAAAATTGCTTCTGAAAGATAGTATAATGTGTTGCATTTAAATGAAGTCGTGGACATCATCTGTTTGTGTCTTTTACAAATGAGAAAATGGTCTAAGAGAGGTGAAATTAACTTACTTTCAGCTATATGGCTAGCTAGTAGCTGATTCAAATTTAGATAGTGCCCCGGCCTGCTTATTCTTTACCCAAAGAGTGTCCACCCTGTCTCCTGCCTGTTAATTCAGTGAGAGCTCCATTACTGCTAACAATTCTGTTGTTGACCTTCCCTGGCTTGAGAGTCAAATCAAGTTTCCATTACAATGAGTGGGATTTATTTGTGTTTTGCAACATCGCCTTGTTCTTTGCAGCAGGCTGTCACTTCATCATCTGGAAATTGGTTTTAGAAAGACCAGTTGATTTCTCCTCCTCTCTGGGAAGACCAGATGTTCTCTGTGATTATCTGTCAGAACAAGGGCTCCTAATTAGTTCTCTTTTCAAGGTGTTTTTCTTTCCTTTCTGGGCAGCAATCCCTCAGCCAGAGGGGTGTTTCTGCAGAGCCACTGCACTTGGGGACCAGGGCTGACACATGACTCCTGGGAGGTGGCCTGTCAGGTGGCCTGCCCAGCCGGGAACACCCAGCCCACCCGCTACAGATAAACCCCCATGTTGTCAGAGCATGGGCCAGCTGGGCCTGCGGTGTGGTTCTCCACCTTCCCTCCGTCCCTCCTCCCTCTCTCCCTCATTGCCCACCCCCTTCCCTCCCTTCCCTCCTTTCTCTTTCTTCATGCTCATCAATTAAAGGCAAATTATGTATCACTAATTGATCTATGAAAACTTCTGTCTTTCTCATTCCGGTACTTGCTTTCATTTCCATTCCCATTTCTCCCTCTGATGCAGATAACCATTTTGTTTGATAAATATTCTTTTATTTGTGTGTTTTTGTAGGTGGTGTTTTGAGCATTTTTAATTTGCATCACTATAGATCGTATTCCTTGCTTACTTTTCCCCTCTGTACCACGTTTAGTTCCTTCTTTCTAGCTCCACCAGTATCCTCTATGTTCCTTCATATTTCTTCAATCTCTCCACCCAGTGGTGAACTCTTAGATTACTTCCACTTCCTTTTCCCAGTAATGTTACTGCATCTAAACAACTGCATACATGACCCTTCCTGGATCTGTATGAGAGTGTACACGGTACATATATAAAGATTGTGAAAGAAGATGCATATATGCATATTGAATTGCTGGATAATAAGGTATATGTATATTGGCTAGCATGAATAACAAAACTTTGCGCACAAACAGCCTTATACATGTCCATCATGGGTCTTTTTCAGAATTTTCTTGAATACTTATAATTAGGAACAAGATTGTATAGTACATTCAGTTTTACCCACACTGCCAACCTGTTGTCTAGATAGCGGCCCAGTCTTTATTCCCACCAGCGGTGAATAAGGTTTCCTACATCACATCTCAGCTCAAACTTGGTAGGATCTTGATTTATTTGCACATAAAGTGATGTATCACTGTTTCCGTTTTAGTTTTTAAATTTCTTCATTTCCGCATCTCTTGCTTTTATAATTCCTCCAATTGCGTCACTTGTTTATACCTCATCTTTTTCTTCCTATTGGCTTTCAGGATTACCTCATAAAAGACTGGAATTGAAGTTGCGTTACGTCTGCATAGTATTTCCTAGATGCTCAGTATCTTCCAGTTTTGCCCTGTTGACTTAGATCATGGTCTCTTCTGTTTAGCAGAAATCTTTAATTTGGATGTGGCCAAAAATTTATCTTTGGGGGAAATAATTTTTTAAAAAATTACGTAGTACCACAGGTCGTGAAGATTTTTAAAAATCAGTTATTTAGAATTACTACTTCTAAAGTCCTAACTGAAACGAGCTTATATTTTTTCTTTTCTTGTATTCTTATCATGTCTGAAATAAAAAGTATAGAAACCTCATAAAATCATCTATATGACTTTTTTAAAATTTCCTAAACAAATTACATGAGATAGGAAATTAGAGTCAGGTGAGGTGGTATACGCCAATAATCCTAGTAGTTGGGAGGCTGAGACAGGAGAACAGCAGTTTCAAGGCCAGTGCACAGTAACTTAAGAGGAGCATCCTGTTTCAAAATAAAAAAATAAATGACTGGGGGGGTATAACTCAGAAATAGAATACCCCTTGATTCAATCCCTTGTACCAGGAAAAAAAAAATAGAAATTAATCAGTAGACTCATCTGTAAATCCTTCTGGGCCCAGGGCTCTCTGGCAGGGGAGGGTTTGTTTGCCATTCCAGTGTATTTAATACTTTTGTCAACTCAGGTTTTTATGTTTTTCTGTACATTGGCTAGATTTTGATCTTATTTATATTCTGGAACATTTGATTTCTTATTTTATAAGAAATATGATAGAGGCCTATGATAGAGGCCTTCTATAAAACCATCAGGACCTAGCGCTCTTTGGCAAGGGAGGGTGTGTCACTTCATGTTTTTAAGACTTTGGTCTATTCGTGGCAGTTTTCTTTTTTTTGGTACCAATTTCCACCACTTTTGAGAGTTTATAGATCATTGCCTGTCAAATTTTCACCACTTCCATCCTGTGAGAAGATTTAATTCTCTGTCCTGTTGATGCTGGGAGTGCCCACGTGGTTTGTTCTGATGTAGGGGACATTAGTGGGTGGGACATGAGCTGAAGCCGTAAGTATCCTCAAGGAAGGAGTCAGCCTTTAGCTCCGCAGCCTTTAGCTCTGCTGGCCAGGGGCAGTCTCCTCACTCACCTTTCCTTCTAGTCCAGCACACCTGAAGCATAGGACACTTCGATCAGGAACAGTGGCTCACGGCCACGTGGGTTAGGGTGATTGGTATATTACCAGACCCTCCGGAAATATATTTGGTGGTACTGGGGATGGAACCGAGGGGCCTTTTACCTCCAGGCTACACTTTCAGACCTTTTTTTTTTTTTTTTTTTTCGTGGTACTGGGGTTCCTGGAAACCCTTCTACCTCCAGGCTACACTCCCAGACCTATTTTCTATTTTTATTTGGAAACAGGGTCTCTTAAGCCAGTGAGGCTGGCTTCGAACCTGCGGGATCCTCCTGTCTCCGCCTCCCAACTGTGGGGATTACAAGTGTGCGCTGCCACGCCTGACCATCAGACCTATTTTATATTTTATTTGGAAACAGAGTCTCATAAGCCAGCTGAGGCTGGCTTCAAACCTGTGCGATCCTCCTGTCTCCGCCTCCCAAGCGCAGGGTAATATTACAAGCGTGCACCACCACGCCCGGCTATGACTGTAGTTTTTAAAAGTGCCAAACCATGTCCGACTGAGTCACCATGATAAAGAATTCATGTCCACCTATAATATCTCCAGTCATATCTCAAAATATCAAAAGTTTGAAAAGAAGCATTGCAGTTAACGCCTTTCTGCGTTCTTTGGCTGCAGGTTTGCCTGGCTCCTACCAGCTGTGTGTCTCTGCCGTGCCTCCTCCTTGGTCTCTGCTCTTGGACTCTGAGTGGTGCTTTTGAAGCCCACATGCTTCCTCTTTTCAGGTGCCCTTTTGGGGGCCACATGTCATGGAATGCAGAGTAGAAGGGGAGGTTGCCCAGACAGCTGCTGGTGTACTCAGAAAACCTACATTCAGCCAAGAATAGGAGTACTGTCTGCATGGGGATCTGTTGGAAGGGAGGGCTTAATTTATGGAACAGATAAAATCAGAAGCACGAAGCGAATGGCGAGAGTGAGTCAGAAACTTGACTTAGAGGCCCTTTTTACATGAAGATTATGATCAGTTACTGGAAAAAGCATATATATCAAGTTCCCTTTTGTGCTCAGCAAGGGCCTAAAGGTTGGGCGGGGGGGTCGCAGAAGTAGTAGACATGATCTATGCCCATAGGAGCTTGGGCAGCAATGCCATATATAAAACACAGAAGAGTTGTGTGAAGCCTTTTGTCCTGACTCTAAGTGCAACAGGAATTTAGCAAGGAGATTTTTAGTTTTGAGGCCACAGCGGCTGTTGCTAGGTATGGGTTGGGGAAGATGAGACCTTGGAACGGGCACACTGTGTTGTTTTCTTTCGTATCATGGCCACAAGGATGGGGATGGAGAGATGGGAGAGTGAGTGGGGGGACAGTGGGGACACCTCCCAGCCATGCCTCTCTTTGAATGGACTCTTGGCTTCATTGTGGCAGATGGGTTTGTCAATGTATGTTGATCTTTTTCAAACGGATGAGTTTTGGCTTTGCTGAAAATAAGATTAGAAGACTGCATAAAAGACTTAGGGTCTATGTAAGGGACAACATTCTTTCCATATTTAAGCAGAATTAAATTCTTACTTAGGCTTCAAACACTGGAGTGGGCCTATTTATACCATGGTGTCTACTGCTGGTTCTTAGCCAGGGATATTACCAAGCCAGCGTATGTGAACTGTGTGCTTCTGGGGGAGTGGGGGGTGGTATGAATGGGATGAGTGGGTGGAAGGCAGGGTACAGGGAAGGCCCTGCGTGGCACGTGCTCTGTCTGGAGTGCCAGTGGTACACCTGTAGACAGACACCAGCTTCCCAAAGCACTATCCTTTGGGTTCCACTTATGTAATTCTTGGCATATATATATGTACTGCCTGTACCACCAATTTGTTGATTTTTTTTTTTCACAGAGATCCAATTTCTGTCTTTATTTTTTTTTTATTAATTTATTTTTTATTGGTGCAATGTATTCATACATCATAGTGGTATAAAGAAAATACTTTTGTGGACATACATGCACATCTCGCCCAGTTAGCCCCTATCCGATCCCCACCCCATTCCCTCCCCATCCCTCCTTCCCACGCTTGGCTTACTGGTTGACATCCAGTATTATAGCAATTTATACAATATTAACATTGATAATCTCACATAACAGTTTCATTTGTCTGGTACCAAACTTTTGATGACTTAAAGATAACATTTCAATATTTCTTTTTGCTTTCTTTCTTACCAGAGAATATTTTTTCTTTTTTTTTTTTAGGTGAAACTATCATACATTTATTTATTTATTTTTCAGAAAAAAATCTATCCTGATATGGAATATGGACTCTAGATACCCAAAACAGTCTCAAAGAAGAACAAAGCTAGAAGATGTATATTTTCTGATTTCAAACCATATAAAGCTACAATAATTGAAACAGTGTAGTACTGTTATAAAGGAAGATATATAAACCATTGGAGCTAATTAAAAGCCTAGAGATAAATTCTTCCATACATTGTCAAGTTATTTTTGACAAGGTTTCCATGAACTTTTGGTGGAGGAAATACTAGTCTTTTAACTAAATATTGTTGAAAAATAATAATAAATGAAAAAGAATAAAATTGGACCCTTACCTAACACATATACAAATATTAACTCAAAATAGATAAAAGACCTAAATATAAATCTTAATACTATAAGCTTTTAGAAGAAAATCTGGGTCATAAAACCTCACAACATTGAAATTGGAAGTGATTTCTTGGATATGATTTCAATGGCACAGGCAACAAAAGAGTAAATAAACTCCCTAAAAAATAAAAAAAATATTGTATATCCAAAGACAATGTAAACAGAGTTAAAAGTTACTGATCCTCTTCCAAGAGTTCCTCCTATGACCCATTTCTCCCTAACTCTCACATATTAGGGAAAGCATCTGATTTCTTATTTTTTGTGCCTGACTGATCTCACTTAGCATAATGTCCTCCAGTTCCATCCATTTCCCTGAAAATGGTGTAATTGAGTTTTTTTTGATGGCTGAGTAAAATTCCATTGTGTACATATCCCACAGTTTTGTAATCCATTCATCTGTTGATGGACATCTTGGCTGCTTCCATAGTTTGGCTATGGTGAATTGTGCAGCTATGAACATAGATACACATGCATTAGTTTGGTAGTTTGGTTTCTTTTCTTTTGGGTAGATACCCAACAGTGGTATTGCTGGATCAAATGGAAGATTTGTTCCCATTCTTCTGAGGATTCTCCATACTGTTTTCCAAAGTGGTTGCACTAATTTGCAATCCCACCAACAATGTCTTAGAGTTCCCACTTCTCCACATCCTCGCCAGCATCTGTTGTTGTTTGTGTTTTGAATGATGACCATTCTAGTTGGAGTTAGGTGAAATCTCAGGGTAGTTTTGATTTGCATCTCTCTGATTGCCAGTGATGTTGAGCATTTTTTCATGCATTTATTGGCCATTTGAATTTCTTCTTTTGTGAAGTGTCTATTTAGTTCATTTGCCCATTTTGTTATTGGATGCTTTGTTTTCTTAGTGTTGAGTTTCTTGAGTTCTCTGTATATTCTAGATATTAGTCCTCTATCGGTGGTGTAGGTGGAAAAAATCTTCTCCCATTCTGTTGGCTCTCGATTGAGATTCTTGATAGTTTCCTTTGCTGAACAGAAGCTCTTCAGTTTCATGCAATCCCATGTATTGATTCTCCTTTTAATTTGTTGTGCCTTTGGGGTCTTGTTGAGGAAATGTTTGTCTGTACCTATGTGTTGTAGTGTTGGACCTATGCCCTCTTCAAGGAGCTTCAAGGTCTCTGGTTTAATTTCCAAGTCTTTGATCCATCGTGAGTTGACTTTTGTACAGGGTGAAAAAGTGGGATTAACATCCAATTTTCTGCATATGGTTAACCAATTTTGCCAACACCATTTGTTGAAGAGGCTATCTTTTTTCCAGTGTATGTTTTTGGCCCCTTTGTCAAAAATCAATTGGCTGAAAGTGTGTGGACTTGTTTCTGGGTCTTCTATTCTGCTCCATTGGTCTATATATCTGTTCTTTTGCCAGTACCATGCTGTTTTTATTACAATGGCTTTGTAGTATAGTTTAAAGTCAGGTATTGTGATTCCTCCTGCGTGGTTTTTGTTGCTGAGAACTACCTTGGCTATTCTGGGCTTTTTGTTATTCCAGATAAATTTAAGGACTGATTTTTCTATGTCTGTGAGGAATGATCTTGGTAGTTTAATGGGCATTGCATTAAATCTGTAGATCACTTTTGGGAGGATGGCCATTTTAATGATATTAATTCTGCCAATCCATGAACATGGAAGGTCTTTCCATCTTCTAAGATCTTCTTCGATTTCTTTTTTCAGTGTTTTATAATTTTCTTTGTAGAGATCTTTTACTTCCTTGGTCAAGTTTATTCCTAGGTATTTTATTTTTTTGTGGGAGATCCTGAGTGGAAGTGTTTTCTGAATTTCTTTTTCAGTGGATTTATGGTTGGTGTACAGGAAAGCTTCTGATTTTTTAAGATTGATTTTGTATCCAGATACCTTGCTGAATTTGTTGATCAGTTCTATAAGCCTTTTGGTTGAGTTTGTTGGGTTTTCTAAGTATAGTATCATGTCATCTGCAAATAGTGAAAGCTTAAGTTCTTCTTTTCCTATTTGTACTCCTTTGATTTCCTTTTCTTGCCTTATTGCTCTGGCTAGAGTCTCTAGTACTATATTGAAGAGAAGTGGTGATAGTGGACATCCTTGTCTCGTTCCAGTTTTTAGGGGAAATTCTTGAAGTTTTTCCCCATTTAATATGATGTTGGCAGTGGGCTTATTGTAGATTGCCTTAATAATGTTGAGATATGTTCCTTCTATTCCAATTCTCTGCAGTGTTTTTATCATAAATGGATGTTGAATTTTATCAAATGCTTTTTCAGCATCTATTGAGATGATCATGTGGTTTTTGTCTTTGATTCTGTTTATATGATGAATTACATGGATTGTTTTTCGTATATTGAACCAGCCTTGCATCCCTGGGATGAACCCTACCTGGTCATGGTGAATGATTTTCTTGATGTGGTTTTGAATGCGTGTTGCTAGTATTTTGTTTAATAGTTTTGCATCCAAGTTCATCAGAGATATAGGCCTGTAGTTTTCCTTCCTTGAACTGTCTTTATTCGGTTTGGGTATTAGTGTGATGTTGGCTTCATAGAATGTATTTGGGAGAGTCCCGGTTTTTTCTATTTCCCGAAATAGTTTGAGTAGTATTGGGATTAGTTCTCCTATAAAGGTTGATTTTTTTTAAGATTACATTTTGTTTGTTTGTTTGGTGGTACTGGGGTTCCTGGAAACCCCTCTACCTCTGGGCTACACTCCCAGACACCTATTTTTTATATATATTTTTATTTGGAAACAGGGTCTCCTAAGCCAGCGTGGCTGGCCTTGAACCTGCGCAATCCTCCTGTCTCCGCCCTCCCAAGCATGGGGATTACAAACATGCGCCACCACACCCGGCTAAGATTACTTTTTAATTAATTTTTTTGTCACTCCATATCAACCTTTATCAACTTTTTTAATTCTTGCAATCATGAGTTTGAAATGCCATCTATACTTTTCTTAATATATTAAAATGGACATAAGCCAGATATGATGGCACATACTTGTAATCTCAGTACCTGAGAGACCAAAACAGAAGGATTGCAAGTTCATGGCCAGCCTCAGCAACTTAGTGAGGCCCTCCACAACCTAATGAGACCATATTTCAAAATTAAAAATTAAAAAACCGGGCTGGAGGGTATAGCTCTGAGGTAGAATGCCCCTGAGTTCAATCCCCAGTACCCCAAACAAACAAACAAACAAATAAATAAATAAGGAAGGAAGAACATGACTTCTGTAATGCAGAACACTCATCTACCTGGTACCATCTTACACACCACACATTGCCTTTGAAAATCGGTGGCCGGTGGTCACCCTGGATCAATTTGTAGCTTGGCCTGATTTTATGTAGTATAACCTTGGAAGTTGACACTAAATCCTTAGGACTCTCATTTTTTTCTGTAGCCTTGTAATTAGAAGAAATCACAAGCTAAAAGGAGCCTCCTGAGGATCCCTCTCCAGCTAGGGGTCAGATGCACGAGCAGCCACGCCGGCCTCGCTGGGTGTGAGGCTGTCTGGTTGGAAGGCTTCCATTCGCTTGGCCGAGTAGTTGCCTTTACCCCAGCTGTGTCCACAGATTTCCGCCATCTTCCAGTTATGTGGCATTATCCACAGGGGAGTATGTGACCCTGAGAATGGGGACGATTCAGGGCAAAGTCCGTTCTTACTGCCAGGCAGTTGGCCCACGGCATCTGCTGCGTTCAGAGCTGGCCAAGAGTGAGAAAGATGACAACAGAGGGTAGCGGAAACACAGACGCCTGCGCCCCGGCTCCCAGGGAGCCGGCCAGAACGCAGGCCAAGGCAAAGCAGACCTTGCCCCACACTCACCAGCAGCCAACAAACCAACAAACCAAAATAGCTTATGCCCGCCCCCTGAAAAGTGGCAAGCAGGAAAGGAAGCGGCCCCTGACCTCTCAGAAGGCATTCTGGGAGAAAGGAGCATCCTCAGGGGTTTGCTCCTTTGATACAGATCAATATGCAAAGAATTTAGTTGAGGAAGAGGGTAGATAGTCTTGGAAAAAGTCAAAAAGACCCTGGTCAGGGGAGGAAGGCGGCCCAGGGTGGGCCATCTCCGAGCCTCTGGGCTGAGTCATGGGAGGAGACCCAGGGTAGGTCTCAGTCATTTCACTGATTCCAGCAGAGGACAGAACACAGGACCTCAAGCAAGAGCAGGCCCAGTGACTCCTGCCTGTCCTCCAGGCAGATAAGTGCATAGGGCGCCACAGCCCCCTTCCGACCCTAGCGCAGCGGGAGAGGGACAACTGGTCCCCTAAGAGTGAGGACAGTGTCAAAGATATATCACCTGCCGGGCGTGGTGGCGCACGCTTGTAATCCTCGCGCTTGGGAGGCAGAGACAGGAGGATCGCACAGGTTCGGAGCCAGCTGTGCTGGCTTAAGAGACCCTGTTTCCAAATTAAAAAAATAAAAAAGTATAAAAATAGATCTGGGAGTGTAACCTGGAGGTAGAAGGGTTTCCAGGAACCCCAGTACCACACATACACAAAAAAAGATATATCACCTTCCTATAAGAGGACAGACAAGTCTTAGAGATGCTCATGGTGTAAGATGACACTGAGTGTATGACAGCTCAGAAAAGCTGCAGCACAGGCTGAAAGACAGGAACTCAGCCTTCAATGGCAAATACACAGCCAGTCTGGTGCGAAAGAAAGCCCAATCCCAGGAACCACAGCCTCAGGAGTATTTTATGTTTAGATGAGCTCACCATCAATGCAGGAGAAATAAGACCTCAAAATTTAGTTGTGGTAAAACAACAATGGGATTCTATTAAATTTTCATTTGTAATTGTAAAATATGCATAACATAAAACTCAACATCTTAACCATTTTTAAATGTATGATTCAGTAGCTCTAGGCACATTCATGCTGCTCCATAGCTGATTTCCAGAACTCTTGCCATGTTGCAACACTGAGACTCCACCTACGAAACACTAACATCCACTCCTACCCCACTCTGCTTTCTTTCTCCTTGAATCTGGCGACTCCAGGGACCTTCTGTAAATGGAGTCACTGTTTGTCCTTTTGAAACTGGCTTATTTCATTTAGCACAGTGTCCTTGAAATGGATCAATATGTAGCACGTGTTATAAGTTTTTCTCTTCCACCAGGGGTGGTGGCGCACGCTTGTAATCCCAGCATTCAGGAGGCTGAGACAGGAGGATCACAGTTCACTGACAGCCCCAGCTACTTAGTGAGGCCCTCTGCAACTCAGTGAGACTCTGTTTCAAAATAAAGAATAAAAAATAGGGCTGGGGGTGTAGCTCAGAGGTACAATGCCCCTGGGTACCATCCCCAGTACCCCCCCACACACACACACACAGAATTTCTTCCCTTCTGAAGTCTGATTAATATTCTACTGTATATACTTACCATGTTTTGTTTATGCATTTATGCATTGATGAGCTCCCACCTCTTGACTGTTGTGATTAATACTGCTATAAACATGAGTGTACAATTATCTCTTCAAATCTCTGCTTTTGATTCTTGCAGCTTTATATCCAGAAGTGGAATTGCTGATTCACATGCTAGTTCTTCTATTTGTTATGTTTTGAGGAGCTGCCGTACTGTTTTCCACAGCAGGTGCATCATTTTGCACTCCCTCCAGTGGTACACAGGGTTTCGGTTTCTCCGCATCCTCATCCTCGCCAACACTTGTTGCCTTCCGTCTTTTTGATAGTAGGAATCCTAATTGGTGTGAAGTAGAATGGAATTTATAGAAAACACAGCCAAGAAATTGAGAACAAAAACACAGTACCAGATTGGAACCAGAAAAAAAAAAAAGAATAGACTTAGCTGAAAGTCAAATGAATGGCATATATGGGGGGCGAGGGGATTCAAGCAATAGGAAAGAAAATGAGAGCCGTGGAGGATAGATAGAGCTATCCAACCGATGGAGCAGAAAAAGAAGGCAAAGGTGTAACACAGGAAGATTTTTTTTTTTAAAGGAAGAAAGAACTGAATCTTTGATCAGAAAGCCATGCTACATACTGGAAAAAGCACATCTTGAATGGTCAAAATACACTCGGGTCTAAATCTTCAGTACAGAGAAAGAAAGTTACATAAAAGGTTAGATAGCCAGTGGTAACAGAATTCTCCATACCAGCAATCCCTACCATAAAATAGGAACTCAATCTACAAGCTTATAAGGAGAATAAAATTATTTAAATGGAAAATTATATTCATAATTCAGAAGTACAGTATTAAACATTTAATTTTTTCTAAATATGAAGTTTTTATTCTAGTAAAGGCAATAAGCAGTTTTGATACAAAAGAACTCAGAGAATATTGCAATCATGAGCATTTTCTGAAAAACAAAATAAATAAACCAACCTGTGATGGGCACAAATCAAATAACCGGACCAGGAGTAGAAAAGCCATGGTCAGAAACCACAAACAACAACCAGAACCCTGGTGAGCTTAAACCATCATGATGTGGTCTTAAACAGCTTGGAGGTGAGACTGGGGAGTGGCTTCCTGTTATAAAAACATATAAATACCAGGCACCTGACAGACATGAAATAAGCAACAAAATTCAAGAGGTACAAAGAGGAGGAGGGAAGAAAGAGGGAATGTAAAAATTATAGAGCATTAACATGAAAGTGTTTAGTTAACTTCTTGAGTTTTTGTAATTCTTTCTCTGCATTAAATTATGCTTATGCGTCTGCCTTTCTTTCTTTCTTTTTTTCTTTCTTTCTGGTACTGGGGATGGAACCCAGGGGCATTCTACCTCCATGCTACACCCCCAGCCCTAGTTTTTTTTAATTCTTTCTTTTGAAACAGGGTCTCACTGAGTTGCAAAGGGCCTCACCAAGTAGCTGAGGCTGCCTGTGAACCACGATCCTCCTGTCTCAGCCTCCCGAATGCTGGGAGCTTATGTATTTTTCAATATGTCACTGCTGATCAGAAAAGCATTTTGTTTTACTTTTGTTTCTTTTTCTTCTGTTAAATTTGCAAAGATTTGCACAGTTCCTATTAGAGAAATATTATCACTTTAAATGAAATCATCGATGTCTACCTGTCCTCCTAACAGTGTATTGCATAGAGATGTTCAGAATGTTAACTAACTGGAAGCAGTGGTGGAATCGTCAATGATTTGCTTTCTTCTTTGCCATTTTTCACATTCCTTGAATTTCTCACTTTGTGTAGTCTAATGCCATCATTTTTATAAAACCACCTATTTTTTATAAGAGCCATAAATCATTGCTGTTAATATAAAATATTGATCAATAGTGTCATTTTATTCCAGTTGCTTCTCAGTCACTTTTTAAATTGCAGCCTTGGCAGTAGCTAAGGTATGGAGTCAGCCTAGGTGTTCAGCAACAGATGAATGGATAAAAAAATGTGGCAATGCACAATGAAGTGCTATTCAACCGTATAGAAGACTGAAATTCTGTCATCTGCAGCAAAATAGAGGAAGCCGGAGGATCTTATGTTAACGTGAAAGAAGCCAGACATAGAAAGCCAAGTACTGCGTGTTCTATCTTGTATGTGGACCCTTAGAAAAGTGAGCCCAAAAGTAGAATTGTGATCATTAAAGTTGGGAAGGGATGGAGGGGGAGGGGGACCTTGATCAGCGCACACTGTATGCAGGGATGGGACTATCATATTGAGCCCCATTAATATGTACAATTAGTACATGTTAATGTCCTAATGTACATGTTTTGCTAACAATTAGTACATGTTAACAAAAAATATTCAAAATACAATGTTGACAAACTCCAAAATATTTTTGCCGTGAGTCCCTAAGGACCTGTCTTCTAACAGGGGGCCGTGGCCTTAGTGAGTCAAGTCAGAGCAGCAGCTGGCGAGGGAGAGGTGGAGCCACCTGAAGCCGCGCCGCTGACGGGCAGCCAGCGTAGTCCCTGTGCCGCGTCTGAACCTGACCTGGGCCGTGCAGCTCGGGCTCGGCTGGGCACCTGCACCCCTCCAGAGTTCTCCCGCCCCGGGCTTTTGCTGTGGTTGTGCCACCACGTTCATAACCACTCGCGCTTGCTGTTGCACTTTGGCAGATGGGAGTCCAATTCAGGCCTCTCCTTGCCCCTCCGCTGCACTCATTCCTGCCCCTCAGGCAGGAGGGTAACTAGTGGCTCTGCTGCTGGCCACCAGCCCCGCTCCTCTCTTCCCACTGCCTCATGGTCTGCAAAGTTTATTTTTTTTCTCAGCAGGCCTCTTGGCTTCTGCTTGCATCAGCAGCTGCACCTGTTCTTGGTGACACTTCACGTGTAAGCCAGCAGAGACTGTTTGGTTTGGCCTTTGCCCTGCCCAGCAGGGGGCCCTCCTGCAGAGTGGAGCACTGGGACTGGGCTAGAGCCCCACAGCTGCCACAGGCCAGGGCTGGGGACCTGGGGCCTGCAGCCTCTCCTAACAACACCAGAACTCCTGTTTTGGCCTCTGGTAAAAGTTATGGAAGTAAGCCAGGCGTGGTAGCACAAAACGAAACAAACAAACAAAAAAGAGAAGGGAAAAGGGCCTTTTATGAAGCAGTATGTACAAGATAATCCCAGGTGTATGTTTTGTTGTTTAGGGTGTGTGTGTGTGTGTGTGTGTGTGTGTGTGTTACCATAATTGAGCCCAGGTGAACCATGCTATTTTTGTTTTGTGTTTGTTTCTTTTCAATAATCTTTGAATGGGAAGAGAAAACAGGGTCTCTACTTGACATTACATGAAAGGCCAGCCCTTTTTTAGTTCTCATTTTTGAAACAGGGTCTCACTAAGTTGCTGAAAGCCTTGCTAAATTATTGAGGCTGGCTTTGAACCAGTGATCCTCCTGACTCAGCCTTCCAACTACTGGGATTACAGATGTGTGCCACACACCCAGCCTCAGTGTTTATATATCAAAGAAAATATATTAATCAAGTTATTATCAATGGGTGTCTCTGACAGGATTTCCAGTTGTTCTTATTTTCTCACTTTCGAGTTCTCTGTAGTAAACATTTCATAGCGGATTAGCAGCATTTCTTCATCCCTGAAGCCCGGGTGCACTGAGGGCTCTGGAGAAGCCTGGGCACAGCCAGCCCCTGCACAGGTAGCGCTGCCTTGGCGCCTGCCTTTCTCATCTCCGCCCCCATCTGAGAGATGCTTGCTGGCTGGGCTTGTTTCACCCTTGTGTCTTTTTCCTCCCTAGGTGAGCGGATGCCTGGGATCCCCTCGCACATCCTCAACAGCTCCCCATCAGACCGGCAGATCAACCAGCTGGCCCAGAGGCTGGGCCCGGAGTGGGAGCCTGTGGTGCTGTCGCTGGGACTGTCCCAGACAGACATCTACCGCTGCAAGGCCAACCACCCCCACAACGTGCAGTCCCAGGTAGTGGAGGCCTTCGTCCGCTGGCGCCAGCGCTACGGGAAACAGGCCACCTTCCTGAGCTTGCACAAGGGCCTGGAGGCCGTGGAGGTGGACCCCTCTGTGCTGCAGCACATGCTGGAGTGAGGCACCCTCGGCCTCCCATCACAGGAGCAGAATCCGACTCTCACGCAGAGCAGGCTACTTTTGTTTTGTGTTTCTTTCTTTCTTTTCAATAATCTTTGAATGGAAAGAGAAAACAAGATTTTTACTTGACATTACATGAAAGGCCAGATAAATTCAGTAGATCCCCCATACTGGTTCAACAATTCATTGTTTTTAATTACTTGAAGATTATGTTGTTGCAACTGTTCAGTTTTTAATTGTGCAGTTGCCTTTTAATAGACTGGTAAATCATGATTAAAAAATACCACATATCCCATTATGTGCAGGTGTCCTATATATAAAACATCCACTTTATGTTGCCTGGAAACCAAACTGTGGACTTTGCTATTCATAAGGATGACGATAATAAAAAGTGAATTATTATATATAATGTGCTCCTTTCATGAGAAAGTTTTTTTCTCTCTCTGTATATTGCATGGATTAAGGCTATAGAATTACAGTAGTCATTTCTTTGGAACACAATTGATGGTAACAGCAAAATGGTCACCTTCAGCAGTCAAGATAAATAGCTCAGGTCTGTCTTGAACACAAGACACCAAAGCTACTGCAAAGGCCAGTTCAAGTAGTGTCGCACGCAGTGACGACTCTTACACGATCTTCCTCAAGCAGTTTTATTACCCCAGTTTCAATGCTCTCTCAACGCCCTCTCAGGTAAAAACAACATCAGTCTTCTATCTCCTCCCTCATCACTCCACCAACCCTCTTAGCTCCCCCCGCTAGGGCATGCGCGCTTTTAACCTTCTCCTGGGCGGGCAGGTGGTAGCACGAGGCGCTGCGTCACTAATCATCCGTAAGGTGCCTGATAGGGCTCACTGCGCAGGCTCAGGGCACCGCCAGCCTCGTGAGCCTCGTGACTTGGCTGCAAGCCCAGGCGCCATCTTGAGTCCACGCTGGCAACAAGCCTGGGTGCCACCTCAGTCCTGCCGAGTGGGCCCCGACATATCTCCCTTTTTGTTTTATTAAAATAAGGCTCGGGATCGTGCCTTTCTTAGGTTGCCGACCCTCAAGGACCATTCTTACCCGTCATTGGGAGAACAATAGCATGATTGTTTCCCTGTCTTAGGTTGAAAGGTCCCGGGGACGATCTTACCCGTCACTGACTACCGATCCAGCATACTGAGCCATACATGGGGAGATAAGCCAGCTTCAAGGGCTGCCATAGCTTGCACCAATATGCGCTGTTGTTGCAGTGTGCGTTGTCGAGTTCGCCTGATATATCCAACCATGAAACATCATGCTACCATCAGCAAGAATGCCCAGAACGCCATGCCACCCCAGTCTTTTAAAAAACCCAATGTTCCATGTATTAAGTCCATTCATTGTTGTACTGCGGCGACTTCCACGCAGGTAGAATTAATTGCAGCGATGGATGCTCATAGCTCAATCATGGTGTGTTCAAATTCACGGCTCCAAGTTCCTAGAAGCGTCTTGCTTAATTGACGAAACAAATTGCCTGCATGGGAGAAATTCTGATACTGCACATACGTTATACATATAGTCCAGATAATTGAGCTTGCTGAGCCATGCCAGCAGCCACATGTGAGGATAGAGCATTCATAGTGGCTGCAATAACTGCCACGGCCACAGAGGCCACAATTACAGCAATAAGAGCAGAAATTCCAAAGTCTCCAAGGGTGCATAGAAGCATAGCAGAAAGTCAGAAAACAGGTATCAATAAAACAACCTCATTAACCAAGGTAAAGGAAGAGGGAAAGTAGAAATAATTCCCCAAAGATCTTAAAGAAAACAACTCATCTCTACGGTACCGAGCAGCAGTTTACAACTCTTACGTTAGGAACTAATCTTCTGACCTATCCTTTACACATTAGGCGCCTTTTCCAACTAACCTCAGGTGTCTTCCATCTATGGTGGCGGATTAGGAGAGGGAGGGGGAGGAGCGGAAGGTTTAGGGCGTTTCATTTTTTCTATGAATTCTAACAGAGCTTCTTCCTTCTTAGAAATCTCTTTCGCTTTCAAATTTTCTAAAATGGCTGCTTTCACTTTAGCAACCTTAGACCTTTTCGTCGCAACACCTGCGAACCTTCACAACGCTGTCCCTCGCTTATCCGCGAGCCTCGCTTATCCGCGAGCCTTATTTACTTCTATCTTGTCGAATCAGGACCAGCCCGATTCTCTAACTTGCTTACACTAAAAAATATCCTCCTTAATGGAGCCCCCTTTGATCGGGGTAACTTGCTTACACTAAAAAATATCCTCCTTAATGGAGCCCCCTTTGATCGGGGTAACTTGCTTACACTAAAAAATATCCTCCTTAATGGAGCCCCCTTTGATCGGGGAAAATAACCCTCCGTAAACGGAGCCTCCTCCTCCTTTTTCGGAGTCAAAGGAGTACTTACCAGCCAGCTGCCCTGGACTGCCGAGGTTCTGATCAAAGACACGATCTTCCTCAAGCAGTTTTATTACCCCAGGTTCTTGTACAGTTACCAGCCAGCTGCCCTGGACTGCCGAGGTTCTGATCAAAGCGAAGTTCCCCGTACGGGCCACCACTTGTCGCACGCAGTGACGACTCTTACACGATCTTCCTCAAGCAGTTTTATTACCCCAGTTTCAATGCTCTCTCAACGCCCTCTCAGGTAAAAACAACATCAGTCTTCTATCTCCTCCCTCATCACTCCACCAACCCTCTTAGCTCCCCCCGCTAGGGCATGCGCGCTTTTAACCTTCTCCTGGGCGGGCAGGTGGTAGCACGAGGCGCTGCGTCACTAATCATCCGTAAGGCGCCTGATAGGGCTCACTGCGCAGGCTCAGGGCACCGCCAGCCTCGTGAGCCTCGTGACTTGGCTGCAAGCCCAGGCGCCATCTTGAGTCCACGCTGGCAACAAGCCTGGGTGCCACCTCAGTCCTGCCGAGTGGGCCCCGACAAAGTAGCAGCATGTGTAGTTGAGCGCTTCATCTTTAAAAGATTGCTTAAGAAAGCACTGTGCTGTTTATTTAAAGCACTAAATTGGGGAACAAAGGGGGCTGTGGTCTTTTCCACCTACCTGTAATGACTGAAGTGTTGTGCTTCTATGGAGTGCAGTGTAGCCATCTCTGTTAACAGCACATGGTGTCTATAAAGTGCTTGACTGTTTTCAAGGCCTTTCATACATGTGATCTCATTTGGACTTCTCAGTGATGCCACGAGGCAGGTGGGCAAGAGTGGTTGGCCTCCTTCTGCAGAGAGATTGAGTCATCTGTCTGTGGGTGAGTGAGCTAGAATGTGTGTCCTTCAGTTGCGGGCCTGGCTGCCCTTGCCAGCTGCTTCATGTGGCTTCTCTCCTCTCCCCCCGCATACCCAGCACCCCATCTCCCTCTCACACGCGCATACTTAAGCAAGGAGTGTCAGCCCAGCTCCTCACCTCCTAGTCACATCACCTCAGTCAAGTCACCTACTCTCTCTAAACCTCCATGTTCTCTTTAGTAGAATGGCAAATGAGTGTGCCCACCTCCAAGATCCTCCGGACGATGAGCGCATCAGTGACGGCCAAGGGCACATCCCAAGCTGGCTCGGCTCTTTGGAAATGGCAGCTGTTAATGTGCTGCCGTGGTTGAACATGTAGTTCACAGACAAAGTTAACAGCACTAAAACCGAGGACACTGTAAGGAAACTGCTATTGATGTGTTTATTACCAGGCTCTAAACTATGATGTGAGTGTATTAGCTCTACAGTGGATCCAAACAAGAAAAAGACAGATGAGCATTCCCCATCCCCGCTCTGTCCTTACTAATTGGGCAATCTATTTCTTAATTCTAAATAACTCAAGAGTTTTCCAAAGGAAAATGTATGTACTTTTTACCTCCCTCCATTCCAAGGACAAGTATATAGAGTGGTAGAGTTGAACATAATGCAGTTACTTGAAAAGACAATGGGGTGTTGATGTTCTTTCAGGCATCTGGCGACCATATTGCCTTTACTAAGAAGATCATCTATTATGCGTGTGTTCACTCAATGCCTGTAGTTCAAAAGGAATCATCTCCCAGCCTCATCAGCTCGAAAGATCCATCTTGTCTCCCAGTTAGTAATTCGTTATCTTGTAAAACTCTCATACTTCGGGGTCCATGTCACTGTACTCAGTGCTGAACTTTGCTTCTGGGGCATCTTTCATTAGCTCAGTGTTTTGGACCTTGGGCTTGGTCTTTTGCTGTTATGCCTGGGCCTTGGCTTTCATCCCCACTGCTCAGAGACACATCGCTAGGTGTGAGTGGTGCCGGCTCTACTGCCTCTGACTATAGTGTCTTAGCAGTGGGTCTGATGATGGGCTGGGTCATCTTCCCTCTCTTTTTAAGGAATTTGTCATGCACAAAGATGAGGCAAGGGACAGTTAGTGAAGAACAAGGTCATAAAGGCTGATGGGATCAAGGGGGCCAGGAGACCCCTGCCTCGTTGCCCTCATTGAGCCAAGTGTCTCCACCACCAAGTGGCAGTGGACACCCCTTGGGCCCACTCACATTCTTGCAGGAACTCTGTGGAGTGGAAGGAGAGAGCAGCTGAATCGTGGCCTGGTTTCTACGTCCGACTGTGAGGAGTGATGCTACTCAATGTCCACCTACCTCGCAGGAGAATGAGCGAGGCAAGGTGCGTGCAAGGAGTTCATGTGCTTTCGCATGGACAAAGCTTCTACAATTCCAGAGTCTGCATACCCCCAAGACAGTTCCCAAAGAGTGCAGGGGGTGGGGGCAGCAGAGCATTTGCAAGTACTAGAATCAACAAAATAATGGTCTGGATTCACTTTGGTCTGGGGGAGGGTGAAGATGTGCGTGTATGTGTATGCACATGAGTGTCTCCTAATGTTTTTAAATCTCAGATTTTTATTGCATTTTCTTGACACAAAGTACATTTTTATTGCATCTGTTGGAAAAAAGCAATAACGAATGGTGATAGGAAGAAAGATAAGAATTACCCATACTCCCATCTTCCAGTGATAATGACCATCAGACCCAGCTTTGCTTCCTGTCCTCCAGTTGGTTTTCTTTCCCTGCATATTCTTTATATAACACAAAATGGGGATTATATTTTACATGCTGCTTTACAGTTGAACTCCTCTAGTTAACATACAGCTGTCTTTCCAGTTCCATTAAAACTTTTGCTGTACCAGTGATTTCTGACATCCTTTGCATGTGGAGCACACTTTCAAGTCCCTTAGTCTTTGGCAGCACTTTTGAGATTGGAAGCCACTTACTAAGTATAACGATGACTTTCACCATCAGAACATCCACCACCCCACTTTTTGCTTGATCTTTAGCACCATGTCACTGCTGACTAGAGCCGTTTACTCCCCCCACTGGGTACTCTTATGTCCTCAAAAATAAAGTTTAGCACATTCTGGGCTCTATTCTGAGCTTTTAAACTCTCTCCTACAGCAAGCTGCCCCCTATACTGCATTGTGACCCAAAGAGAACTCAATATTCCATTCCTCCTCCTCCTCCCCCCCTCCTCCTCCTTCTCCTTCTCCTCCTCCTCCTCTTCCTCCTCCTCCTCCTCCTCCTCCTCCTCCTCCTCCTCCTCCTATTCTTATACTTCTTATTCTTATTCTTATTCTTCATCTTCTTTCTTCTTCTTTCTTCTCCTTTTTGTACTAAGAATTGAACCCAGGGGCAACCTACTTCAGAACTGTACCCCCAGTCCTTTTTATTTTTTATTTTGAAACAAAGTCTCACCAAGGTCCTGCAAACTTGCTTCATAACCAAGATCCTTCTATCTTGGCCTCCCAGGCACTGGATCGCAGGGGTGCACCACCACCACACATGGCAAGGCTGTATCCCATTTCTATAAGAGAATGTGCTTGAAAATGGGAGTCAGTAAAATTTGACCTACTGATCAAAAGGTGATAGTGCTGTTCTAAAGAGTTGGTAGACCCATGTGCTACTCCAACTCTATGTCTTCATCTTTAGTGGCAACATACTGTTCTGGTACATGACTGTGCCACCGTGTATTAACCACTTCCCTGTTGGATAGATTCTTAGGTTGTCTTTGCTTTCTCATTATTCTAAACAATGGTGCATTTGGGCACCGCGGTGCACAACTGTTAGTCCCTGCCTTTCGGTGCTCAGGGTTTGACCAATGAGTCCAGTGGGAGTCTCTCCAGTCACAATACAATGGGATCAAGTCCATACCTGAGCACTGAGTCCGTGGGAACAGGAAGGAGAAGCCTTGCTTCTGGGGAGATGGGAGGCCTGGAGAACAATATGGCTCCATCGCTCAGGCCAGTTACTCTACCTTTCTTTGCTAGTTTCCTCACATGTAAAACGTGTACCCTAACAGTGCTTGCCTGTGGTCCCAGTGCAGATTCCACAAAATAGCAGTTATAACATGCTTAGGATGGTGCCTGGCACAGAAAATGTTTTACTAGATCATTGAGCTGAGTTATTTTAGCTGCTGCACTTTTTTCGATTACTCTTCACCATCCCAGGACTCAGAAGTGTGGGTATAGAACCACCTTCTTCTGTGGGGTTGATGGAACGTAAGTAAAGAGTACATAGTCCTTTGGCACATTTATCAAGACTAACCATAGGGGACTATGAACTAGTTACTTCTGAACATGTTCAGAATTGGGGTGGGAGTCTCGACTAACACCTGCCTCTCATCAAATGAATTCCTACTCATGGCAGAAATTTTTGCTCATTTTAAAACACTGTGCAAGCTCCTGGAGCACCAAAGATAAATAAGACATAGTCTCTGCCCCACAGGACATCAACCTGCAGGGGAAACTGCCAGGGCAGCCAGCATCCATGGCACTGTTTGGCCAGTGCAGAGGGGGGAGTGATTAAGTCGCCACAGAGGAGGTGATGCTTCAACTTAGCTTTTGTAAGTGCTTCCCAGGTTAGTGTTTTGGTCCCCTTAGAGGAAATTCATTGACACCTGAATTCCATTTCATTTATTCTGCATCTGAGTTGACATACGGCACTCTTTGCCATGGGTCTGCAAGAGGAAACTACCTCCAAAACGCCACCTCAACACAATTTAGAAACAACCTAGCAGTGAGTCTTATCTTGCTCTATACCCCAGACAAAAGTGACATTGAGTGGCATGGGGTTAGTTTAGCTATGGTAAACCAGGACCAGGCTCCAGGTCTTAGGTGTTGGACATATTTTTGGATTCTTCTTTATGCCATCCCTAGCCTTTCTTCCTCTAAGACTCCCACAAATTCAAATTAGATGTTATTGGTATATAGGGAATGTTTTTAAAAATAATAACTTTTGGTTTCCTTCTTAGAACTATAAACAGCTCAGAGGAACAGGGATGTCTGTCTTGTTGGCATTTACTGTTCTTACAGGAGAATTAAAGTCTCACGACGACACGGTTCAGTGAGCCAATTAGGTTTGTGTTTGCTTTGTTAAACTCTTGCAAAACAGATGGCAATAATTTTGATAGCTGTTGTTAATTCAAAGCATAGGCTGTGACATCCAGGTTTAATACTTAGAAGGAAAACAACAGATATAACAACGTGGTGATACTCTTCTGTTTCCATTTTATTTTCATATTTTATCTCTAGCCAGTGCTGTTGTGGGTGTCAAATTACATTCTTGATGGAGAATATTTATGGAAAATATAAAATGGGTTGGATTAATCTAAATAATTACTAGTCTTTTTTCTTGATGATACAACCCTCCACTTTTCAGCTTCTAAAAGATGAGTTTGTTTTGTGAGGCCTTTAAAGTCTTTGGTGTGACTTAGCTCTTTGCTGCTGCCAGGACCAGGTTGAATGCCTACATATGCCTGCAGGCTGGTGACCTCTTGGAAAGGTAAGAGCTTGTAAACATGCAATGTATGACAATTTCTGGCTTCTAGGGAGTTCCTACCTCTATTTTATCTCTTTAGAGCCAGACCCCTATATGGGGAAGGAATGAATCTTTTGTGCCTAACATATCAGGGGTAGTTGATTTCAGAGGAAATTATACAGAGCTCCATTTACTTTATATACCGGGAAATTATTTCCAACAATATCTTTTTGTCCAGCCATCTGCTTGAATATTCACGTCTCAGTCAGCCTCTGGAAGTGGTAATTATCCCCTGCTCTGAAGCCCAGCTCCATGCTGAGAGAACCGGACCCTTTGCTTATCTGTTGTCTATTGTCAAGAGTCCTTTTGTCACTCAATATTATCAGCAGCTGATTTTCCAATGGTTACTTTATCTTTGAAGCTATAAATAAATCCTCTGCGCACACACACACATTCCCTCTTTAGGAATGTGTGAAAGACGAAATACACCAGGGATCAGAATATGATTTTATTCAGGCTATTGCAGTAAGAGAACATACACCAGTGAGAAGTGTCTAAAAGAAAAGGAAGAAGGCTTGGGTTTCATAGAGTCAGATAAACAAGGTACTTTCCTATGAGGCCTCGGTAATCAGGAGGCAGAATGGAGGTAGGTCATATTTCAGAATAGACAAGGGTTGGACAGTTCTTTACAATAGCCAGTCCCAACAACCAGAAAGGGCAAAGCATTTTCAAACCGTGCTTGCTTTTCCAGTCTAAGGCTTGAAGCCGAACTTTATCAGTCCTCTTGTATGTTCAAATAGATATCATTGTCACTGAACAGTTCTGAGGCAATCCTATACCTCTGAGGCCTCTTACCTGGTGGGATGATGATGAGCCTGAAGGTGAGGCCCAATTCTATCCAAGTCTTGGCACTGAACTGTGAAAGACAAAAAGCACTGGACAAGTAAGGATGTGACTTGATTCAGGCAATTACAATGGGGAAGAAAGTTTATCAATGAGGAACAGCTCAAGGACAAGGAAAGAGTCTTAGGATTTTACAGGGTAAGTAAATGAAGGAGTCATCTACAAATCTTATGGGAGTCATGAGGAAAGAATTGGAGGATTCTAAAATAGTCAAGTGTTAGCTGGGTGTGGTGGTGCACAGCTGTTATCCCAGGATGCTGCAAGAGAAGACTGAACTATGAAGCACTAAGGTTGTTTTTTATCCTGAACAAATGGAAGGATACATCATTATTGACTGACATGAGAAGGATCATGGGAAAGGCCAATTCTGTGCATGTGTGGAGAGGGTTATGGGCGGAAGGTAGGAAATATATTAAAAGTAAAAACAAACTCTAGGACTGAGGGTATATTTCAGTTGCAGAGTGTAGACTTAGCATACATAAGGCCCTGGGTTCAATCCCTAACACACACACACACACACACACACACACACACACCCCTGAACATTTATGCAGGTAAAAGGTCAAATTCCATTTCCAAAAACACAATTCCAAATTCTAACTTTGAATCTCTCCAATGTTATATGGTTATATATAATATTTGTTGCATTGGACATTTCATTTGTTTTGAGAAACATCAAAGTAATTAAGCATAGAAAATGTGAATATCTATGTTCAACCATTGTCCAGTGGTTATTAATTCATAGAGATACAGAGTCTAAGTGGTCTTACAAGGGAACAAGGCTGGCCATTGGCACATCCACCAAGAAATGTATTATTTAGTATTTTTTTCCTTTTCTATGAGAACTTCATAATCCATAGTACAGAAATAGGCTCCCAAGAGAGTTGAAAAGAAGCAAAGTTAACTTACAAAGTAATATGCTGTACTCCTAGAGGTTAATTCTGAAATAACCTTTGAAGCCAGGCTTGGTGGCACATGCCTGTAATCCCGGTACTTGGGAGGCTTAGACAGGAGGATTGCAGGTTAACAGCCAGCCTAGCAATTTAGTGAGGCCCTCTCTAACTTAGTAAACCCTGTTTGAAAATTAAAAAAGAATTAGGGCTGGGGTATAGCTCTGAGGTAGAATGCCCTTAAGTTCAATCCCCAGTACTACACACACACACACACACACACACACACACACACACACACACATACAAAACAAAAACACAAACAAACAAAAACAAGGTCCCCTTGACGTGTTCTCAAAGGCAGTGCACCAGATTGAGTGCTGAGGAAACTGACAGTGGAGAGCAGGTTCACTTCAGGGGATGTGGCGAAGCAGCTGAACCTTGAACAGGCTTCACATCACAGAGCCAGGAGTAAGTCGGAGGGCTGGGGGAGGGTTAGTAGAGGAAGAGGGAGGTGAGAGAAGGCCCAGAGGTGAAGATGGATGGGATGTGGTTGTGATCATCTGCCTCCCCAAAACTTACCTTGATTAAATGAAGAAATGGGTCAAGTCAGTTGATTTTTTTTGTTTTGTTTTGTTTTGTTTGGGTACTGGGATTGAAGGCAGGGGCATTCTACCTCCAGTCGACACCCCAGCTCTTTTCATTTATTTAATTTTGAAACAGGATCTTGCTAGGTTGCTGAAGGTCTCACTAAATAGCTAAGGCTGGCTTCAAACCTGTGATCTTCTTGTCTCAGCATGGCAAGTGTTGGGATTCCAGTGCCCATCAAGTCATCTGATTTTAAAACCAGGAAAGGAGTTTAGATTTTAAAGTGCCTTAAAGTACCAGCACTGTGCATCTCTAAAATGGAAATGTGTAATATTTCCCAAACTTATTTGACATTGGAAACTTTTTTTCATAACACTGCCTATTAATATCTTTGGAAAGATTTCTTCTGTAGACCTATCAAGGTAGAAGCCACTTAACCTTGGAGTATGAAGGGGAAACTAGTAGCTCACAGAGAGAAAAAAATAACCAAGAACTGTTTAAAGGTCGTGAACAATGTCTTGGGTGATATGCAAACATTAATTTATTCTCTCACAATTCATCTCTGCACTGTTAACAGCACATTATAGCTGGGTGTGCTATCAATTGCCTGTAATCCCAGTACTTGGGAGGCTGAGACAGGAGGATCACCGGTTCAAAGCCAGCTTCAGCAACTTAGCAAGAGCCTGTTTCCAAATAAAAAATAAAATAATAGTATAGCTCAGAGGTAGAATGCTCCTAGATTCAATTCCTAGTACACAAAACAAATTATATTATGAGGCACTTGGAAAGAGACCTGTGATTTTGTGGAACCTTCTTTTCCTTCTTTAATGATGGATACATTTGTCATGTTTTTCATAATATGATGCTGGTATCCTTGCAGAATTCCTCCTAGCTTGGTATCATACTGCATTTGATTCAAACACTTAAGTCGCACTGCTCTGTCTTGCCAGATGCCAGGTAACAGCTGTAATACTAGCAGGAAGGAACTGGTCTTACCCCATAAAGGCAGCCTCAAGCCAAGAAAGCTCTGTTTGTGCCCCAGGCATTTTCTGTCTATTCCCAGGATTTCTGTCTTTTTTGCTGTCATCTCATTTGGGTTCCCAATTGCTTACGCTGGTGCCTTCCCCATGGGCCACTTGCTAATTGTACTTGATTTTTTTTTATCTTCCCTTCATTCTACTTCATAGATATTTTAAGATAGCGTATCTAGGGTACCCCCTCCCAATGGGGCATCTAGCCAGTTTTTAACTTTGGTTTAGCAATGGTAGCCAACTAGGAGTAGTACCAAGTCCCTCCAGCCCCCTGCTAAGTGGCATTTGAAAATATTTGGAGGGATTACTGTTGTCATGCATTGGCACAGGGATGGGGTGGCATGTGATGGGCAGAGGCTGAGGCTGTGAGTGTACTATAGTGTGGATAACTGCATAATGAAGAACCTGCCCCAAAGCCAGTGACAGCCACGCTCACCACTGCGCACCTCCTGTGAGTACCCCTTTGACAATTTCTAAAGTCCCGCCTAGGCCATTAGGAGTTTACTACTTTTCTTTGAGTTAACTCGCTTTAAATTATTTTTCCTTTACTCCAAGCAATAGTATATTTAAGATAATTGTAAAGGCTGTTATTTACATATTTTATAGTGCACATAAAATAAATACTAACACCTAATACAAAATATTGTTCCTTAAGACTGGGAGTACCAGAGTTGGGTGTGGTGGTGCGCACCTGTAATTTTAGTACCTGTAATTTTAGTACTTGGGAGGCTGAGATGAAAGAATTGCTGGTTGGAGGCCAGCTCACAGTGTGAGACCCTATTTCAAAATTAAATAAAAAGGTCTAGGAGTGTAACTCAGTGGTAGAATGCCCCTGGGTTCAATCTCCTGAGTTAAAAAAAAAAAAAAAAAGATTGGCACCACCACGTGCTTAATGCCCCCAAAAGGTCATTGTTCTATGTAAAAAAGTTTATTCCCCTGGCAATGAGCATCCTTCACCCAAGCCAACTGTCTGTTGCCAGTTCCCAAGTCGAGGATTAAAGCGAGGCTCTCGTGGCATTTGCTCTTTGGGACACAGGCTGGGTGAGAGCGGGCCTGTGTCTTGGGACCCCACCCTCCCTAACACAAAGCCTGGCACACATTTCATGATTAACACAAGGCTCTGTGAATGAATGAAAGCACAAACAAATGAATGCATGCTTGCCCGTAACTACTGGACAAAGGACGGGGAGCTATGAATGTGCGCTGAGCCAAAGACATCTTACACACATGTTTCTTGGGCAAGTTATGTAACTTCTCTGTGCTTCCGTGTATTTGTCTCTGAAATAGGGACAATACTAGAGCCAACCTCATGGCCCTGTTATGAGGAGTCAGCGCTAACGATAGCACGGTGTCAGGCACAGGACATATATTACAGAAACATCTGGTGGTGAATACATGAGTGGACGAGTGAATGGTGCCCGGCTCGTCCTGAGGTTCTCAGTGTTTGTTGGAAGAGTGACTCAACCAGGCAGGGCTGTGATGCTCCTCCACTCCACAGCCTCGCGCTGAGCTGTCCCCAGGGGCGGCAGCAGATGCTGAAGCAGAACGTCCCAACCTCCAATGAGAAGTCCCAGTTCAGTTCTCAGCACGGAGCGAGCTTTTCCAGAACATGGGACTTAGGGCGATGCCCCCCACCCCCGCTTGCAGGCTGCACAGGGACTTCGTACCGGTATTTATTTAGAGCAATGCTAGAACATGTCCAATTAACTAAATCCCTGCTCTGTCTCACCTGACTCACTCTACAGGAATGTAACAGGGACTGAGCGGCTGCTTTTGCTAAAAACACCAGCTCTCCACTCAGGCCTAAAAAACCCCAAAAAATACAAACAGAAAAAACAACACTTGGCGTCTCTGTCTCCATGTTGCATCTGTCTCCTTTGTCCTGAATCACCTTGGATTCCAGGAACAACAGGTCTGATCCATAAACATCTTGCACACCCTCCAGGCAACAGCCACTTTGTTTTATCACCACCCACAAGGCCCTGATCCTGAGACAATGATTACTCAGACCGCCGTTTGCCCAAGATTACTTACTTGGCTGTGCATGCTTCGGGTGCACCTTGTCTGTATAATCCAAGAGCCCCTGTCAGTGCTCCCCAGAGAGGGTGGACCAGCTCCCCTGGTCTTTCATTACAGATATGCTGGTTAAAGTTCCTTCCCTGCTTTTCACCATTACTTTTCCTATTTGGTTTTGGGGACAAGTGGCCAGACCTGATTTGTTGGGGTTCCCCAGAGTCAGGCCCCTTTTGTAGGCAGGAACAAAGCATAATGCTTTGTATACTGAGCAGGGAGAGGCACTGGAGGGAGATGGAGGAAAGGAGGCATGTTGTGAGCATACAAAATATATGTCAAGAATGTTGTGAGTATATGAAATATATGTCAGGACATAGGTATAGTGTAGGGACAGATGGACTGGCCAGATATGCAAAGAAGAAGCGGCAGAAGAAGGATGTAACTGACACGCCCAAGACAAATTAGCGGACACACACCCTGGGCACACACCCGCAGGATGGGACCACTGGAACACAAGATATGGATGAAATAACGGACACACATCCTGACATATATCCATTATGATGAAACAGCTGGGAAAGCAAGATAACGGCCGAAGCAATGGACCTACGTAATCAGTGACATCAATTTAGAGTATATATGACCTGGCAAATGGCCAGACTGGTGGCTCTGACCCACTGTCTAAGAGGCTGAAAGTTGGCCTGGCCACAGGGGGTCACTTCCCTGGTAACTGACAGATGATTCCTCTAGATGACAGTCGGGCTCATCCCTGTCTGACTTCCCAGACCTCGAGCATCTGCACCTCGACCATCGACAACTGCTGTGAGGCGATCCTGAACCTAGGCTACCCGCAGAGACCCGTTTGCCTCAGGTAACCAAATGCTATCTGGCCAGTGGCTTAGTTAGAGAAGGATGGAAGTGTTATAAGCATTGTAAAATAAATCAAGTATTCGTGAAAGACATTAAGTGTGACCCCTCATTCTCGGCACTGTGTCAGTAAGACTCATAACAAGGCGATGGTCACGGAGCGTCTGTTACACACCACACATCTGGAAGGGAGTCCACATACGTTGCATCTTTTTGTCCTCTGAAAATCTTAAAAGTTGGGGATTTAGCCTTAGTTCCCTTATTTTACAGGTCAGAAAACTGATGGTCATGAAAATTAGCTGATTCAGCCATGGGCTTTTGGTTAAAATATATAGCATTGCCCAAATTTGAGCTCAGGCCCATCTGAGCTGTGTTTTATAAACCTGTGCTGTGCTTCCAAGAGGCACTGGGAAAAGCTCTGTCAGCTGTCCATCAACATGCCCCGCCCACCAGCTGGACCTTTGGTGTCTACCTCTTTCCAGACATTGTTACAGAGCATGAGAGAGTAACATTAATTGAACAGATGCCACCAGCCATCAAGTCATGTGTAAGCAGCCCAAAGTGAGGTTGCTGTGGCTGCCCTGGGGGACTCAGTAAAGAGCCAAGATAGTAACCCATCTAAGAAGTCAATGGGCAGGGTGCACAGGATGGGACTTTGAATAGGGTACTTATCTCATGGATGAAGAAAAAGTGTTCTATTTATGACCTTGCATAGACAGAATGAGAAAGTATAGGAAAAAGGCAGATTCTCAGCAAGAAAGGCCTGCTTCTCCCAGCAGGTAGATCCCACATCCCACTGCTGGCAACAGTAAATTTAAATGGTTTAAATTTTACCTCTCCCAAAGTGCTGGGGACAGTACTATGCAACATTCTCTATATCTGTGTGATCCAGAGAGTGTTTTGGTTTCATTCAGGCAAATAAAACGCGGATTCCTTCTTGACTTCTTAAAGCATCTTCTTTGCTCTGGATCCTCCAGCTCTGTCCCCACGGAGCGGATGCCAAAATTATTTTTGAACTGAAATGTCATTAGCCTGTTCTATCCTCTGAGGAGTAATACTCCTGCCCTTTAGAGATGACTGTTTCTGCATCCTCTTTTCCAAACAGTTAATCTTATGAAGTCATCCACAGGATTGGGAAATGGCCTATCATCTGAATTTGCTAATTCCAGCAAAGATTATCTAAGGTCGCTGTTGGTCAATCTGAAGTCTGGGTTCTGCTGGAAAGGTCAGAAGATTCCCTCCCTAGCTCCACTGTCTGTGAGAGAGTCAGATCTTCGGGGATTGTTTGGGCAGTAATGGTCCTGAAGCCACGAGCTGCCTTAACTTGTCCTCTGCAAATTAGCTTTTTTATTTCCCTTCCCTTTGCCTGGCAGCCTACATTCTAAAGAAAATCCTGTGCCCAAACAATTAAGGTATTAACTGCTAGAGTCTGTTATTCTAAAGAAAAGGAACAAGAAAAACATGAGTGTTAAGACCTCCTAATCAGTTAGCTCTAGACTTAAAGAACCCAGAACACCCAGTGACCCTCATATAACATCCCAGAATGTGCAGCAGGGAAATGGACCGCTGCAGGCTTAATGAATACTCTGGCACCTGCCCATCTATAGCTAAAAATACACTTCCTTAAAATTTTCACATAAGCCAGGCATGATGGTGCAGGCCTGTAATCCTAGCACTTGGGAGGCTGAGACAGGAGGATCACAGGTGCCAGGCCAGTCTCAGCAGGTTAGCAAGACCCTTAGCAACCTAGCAACCTGTTTCAAAAAAAAGAAAAAAACAGTTGGGGTGTAGTTCAGAAGTAGAATACCTTTGGAATCAGTCCTCAGTACTATATATATTTATATATACATATGATATATATAAAAATATTTTTTTTCTTGAAGTTGTTAGCTAAGATGGTTTGTCCAGGGCCGGAGCTGCTGTCTTCAACTCACCGGCTTATTGCCAATAAAGCTCTTTCTCTTCCCATCACTCTGTTTCCTGAGTCATTGGCTTTATTTGGTGACAGCAGAGCTTGACTTTTTGCAGTTAAAAACAATAACAAAATAAAATGAAATGAAAGAGCTGGGAGAGTAGCTCAGAGGCAGAATGCCCCTGGGTTTAATGCCCACTACCACAAAAAATAAAAGAAAACAAAAATAAACTCATGGTGAGCCCTTCAGGCACAAACCCGCATGTGTGCATAGTTTGTAGCTGCTGGAATTTCCAGGCACAGGTGATGCTTATAGGGGCCTCATTCCCTTCCCAAGACCAGGCTCTTGGTGCTCTAGGGTAGAAAAAGCGAGTTGGAGAAATAACGTTCTTTGTGCCCTTTGATGGTTCTTAGTTAGGATGAGTCCCTGTAACAAAAGACAAATGAACATCAGAGAAAAACCAACCCGAGCTTTTGTTTAGTTTAGTTTTGTTTTGTTTGTGGTGTTGGGAGTTGAACCCAGAGGCATTCTACCCTCACACTGTATCCCCAGACCTATTTTGGTTTTTATTTGGAAATAGAGTCTTGCTAAATTGTGGAGTTTAGCCTTGAATCCTCCATCCTCCTGTCTCAGCCTCCCAAGTGGCAGAATGACAGGTATGTGTCACCACGCTCAGCTCCAAAAGGAGTTTTAATACTGGAGACACTCAGACAAAAAGGGGCATCTGTTGGGTTAAGACAAGATGGAAATGCGCAGTGAACAAGTTTTATGATGCAGGTTGAAATCCACACCTTCTCCGTTGCTGTGAGTTTCTTGGGCTTGGGGTCATCCTTCTCTTCTGGGTGCTCAGGAGACACCCTGGCAAGTGGAGATTTTCCTTCATAGATGTAAAATCCTCCTACAAAAAGGTCACTTCTCCATTTCCAGAGCTTCTCCAATGTCGTGACTGCAGTTTCCCAAAATAATCAGCTCAAAATAATCCTCATGCTATAAAGGCATATTTGGAGTGGCATATTCTGTTCTACAGTCATATTTTGGGGTGTGTCCTGAATCCTACCAGTATTCCGCATCAAGCCACCACAGTCTCCTCTTCCTTTTAACTTGGGAAATTTCTCCTCCCCCCTCTTTTTCTTGTGCTTTTATTGGTGCAGTACAGTCTCACATCATAATGTGAATCATGTTGACAATGACATACATGCACACGCTCTTGGTGCCCCCTCCCCATTTCCCTCCCACCTAATATGGAGTACTCAGATTGACGTTGGTATATATTCGCGGGTATACACATAGTCTATGGCAGTTCTATTGATGAACCCAAGTCTTCTTTCTCCCCTACCCTATAGCTCCTCCCTGGCTCCCCTGAGGTTTCTCCTCATCATCTGGAGTCTCTCTTGTATCCCAGTTACTCCCTATTCTGCACATATTAAAGAAAGCAGATGACCCTTCACTCTCTGTGATTGGCTAACCTCACTTAACATAATGTTCTCCAGGTCCTTCCATTTTCTACCTCCAGGTTATACTCCCAGACCGATTTCATACTTTATTTGGAAACAGGGTCTCACTAAGTTGCTGAGAGACTCACTAAGTAGCTGAGGCTGGCTTCGAACCTGTGCGATCCTCCTGTCTCGGCCTCCCAAGCGTCGGGATTACAAGCATATGCCACCATGGCCAGCTGAAATTATAGTAACTCTAGTTCATAAATATAAAACTATCTCATTGTTATGCTTTACTCATATAAATGCAAAACTATCTCATTGTTATGGTTTAGGTTAACTAATTGATTTATTTATTGTGGTACCAGGGATTGAACCCAGACGCATTCTACCTCTGAGCTGCACCTCAAGTCTTTTGAAACAGGATCTTGGCTAGGTTTCTGAGAGTCTCGCTATTTTGTTGAAGCTGGTCTCAAACCTGTAATCCTCCTGTCTCAGCCTCCCAAGCACTGGGATTACAGGCTGGCACCGCCATGCCTGGCCTATGGTTGGAACTTAGAATGTCCCCCAGACCTCACGTTGTAGACAAGGCAGCCATGTTGAAGTTGGAGGTGGAGCTTGGCTGCTGAGGAAGGGTCTCTGAGGCTGTAACACATATATACTTCCTCATCCCCTTCTTCTCTCTCTCTGCTTCCGGCCTCCATGACGTGAGAGACCAGAGTCCTTCCGCCTGCTGGTTCTCTCTCTCGCCATGCCCTGAGCGACTCAGACTCCACCCGCCTGACATGGACTGAAACCTCTGAATCTCCAGAATCGTGAGCAAATTAATCTTCCTTCCTATCAATTATGCCTGTCAGGTGCTTTTTGGTCACAGCTGTGAGAATGCTGACAGGATCACTGACATTTTAGGGGATGTGATAACTTCTAAAGGTAAATGAGGGAATGTGAAGAGGAGGAGGAAAATTATGAATACTCACAGCAGAGGAATGCTAAGCCAGGTTGAACTGGGAATGAGTTTCACCAGTACAGTCAGAGGACACATGCCTAGACATAGAACCCAAATGGTTTCTGAGGGAAAGCCCAGGGTCAGAATTTACTTTCCTACTCAAAGACTAAGCTACAGTGTTGGGAAATTAGAAGGTCAATTCAGGGTTGCTCAGAACAGACTGGATGCAGAAAAGAGGGCTAGATAATTTCCCTTTTGCAAAATGTTATGTGCATGCTTTATGCTCATGGAAAAGTTTTAAAAGATTAATAATATCCAATGTGAAGAAATAGGTACTTTTGTGGAGCATATATTTTATAGACTCTATTAAAAGAGTAATTGGTAATTACCGTCAGTTCTCCGTATCCATATGTTCCGCACTCAGGGATTCAACTAACCTTAGATGGAAAATATTTGTAAAAAAAAAAAAAAAAAGTTTCATCTGAAGCTGGGCGTGGTGGCGCACGTTTATAAATCCCAACACCTGGGAGGCTGAGACAGGAGGATCACCCAGGTTTGAAGCCAGCCTTAGCTACTTAGTGAGGCTCTTAGCAACTTAGTGAGACCCTGTTTCCAAAATAAAGTATAAAATAGGTCTTGGAGTATAGCCTGGAGGTAGAAAGCCCCTGGGTTCCACCTCCAGTACCACGCAAAAAAATTTCATCTGGACTAGACATGTACACATTTTCTTTTCTTGCCATTATTCCACAAACAAAACAGTAGAACACCTGCTTGCATAGCATTTACATTGCAAGTTTATTACATTTAATCCAGAGATGATTTAAAGTACTTTGGAAGATTAGCCTGGGTTATATGCAAATACTAACCATTTCATATAAGGAACTTGAGCATTTGTGGATTTTGGCATCCATGATATTTTGGCGTCCTGAAATAAATGTTCTGTGGGTACCAAGGGATGACTGCATATACTAAACTTTTAAATATAGATTTACTTTGACTTAGCAAATCAATTCCTACAAATAACTACACAGAAATGAGTGGAAATGGATGTATAAGAACATTCACAGTATCATTGCTTATAACAGAGAAAGCTGAAAATAATAAGGATGTGCATTATAGAGGATTGTTTAAATTGCTGATGCTGCAGACCCAAATATAGCTTTTGTGGTCCATTCTTCATAAGGAGATGCATTCAGAAGAAATTAATTTAGTACATTTAAAATTTATCTCCATTTAAAATTTTATTTCTGTTTCACAGCCTTGAATACTTAGAGCATCATATGTCAGGAAAGAAACACAAGATCAATCAATATTTGATAGAACGATACCTAAAATGTGTTCACTACAAAAAAGTTACCTAATAAATATACAGCATGACTCCATCTATGTTTAAAAAAACTTAAAAGCTTGCAGCATTAAGTAATTGAGAATAGCTTGTATCAGACTAAACCTTCCACTGATAGTAATGATCGTGTGTGTGTGTGTGTGTGTGTGTGTGTGTGTGTGTGTGCAGAGTCCTAGAAAAGGACCAAAAGCAGACACAAACTGAAGAAGACATAATCCACACTAAATTGACTTTTCCATTACAGACATTTATAAGTCTGAGTAACAGATTTATTCAGCTAAAGATTTGGATGTTGGAGTTCAGTGTTGCCAGAGCAACTGGAAATTGCAGGAGAGGAATCCAGAAGGTTAGGACTAATAGAGGGGAAGTTCCCAGATTTATGTACAAAATCTCCTTTGGCTGACTTTTTAGCTGCAAATATACAGGGCAAAACTCCAAAAAAGCATAGCAGAAAACAACAACTGGAAGGCTGGAAATGTTGAGAAGGGATTTCAGCAATTGCCTGGTGTTAAGATAGAGTTTGAAGTAAAAGTCTCACCAAATTAGAGGGGTGTGGTGAAATTTTTTGAATCCCATCGATAGGCCTGAAGTATCACATCCTACATGTAAGGACCACATCCCAGGACCATGAGCTATATCTTAGGGCAAAAATATGAGTAGCTTAACAAAGCCAGAAATAAGCCTATATAGGATTAAGGTTGTCCACAAGAAATCCAGCTGCCTGCTAAATACCGATTAAAGGTAGAGAATGAGTGCTAGAGTTTCTACAATGTCCGACATACTATCGAAATTGCCAGACATACGAAGAAGCAGAGAAAAAATGAACAGACTAAAGAGAAATAAAAACCTAGAGATTAAATGAATAACCAGAAACAAAGCAGATGTTGGGATGAGCAAATAGGGACTGTAGAATCACTATTATGTTAAAGAATTTACAAGTATAAATAGGTATAATGTGTAAAGATATGGAGATTTCAGGAAAGATATAAACATGCTAAAACACAAAAGAACCAAATGGCAATTTCTGAACTGAAAATACAATCTCAGAACTGAAAAAATAGGATATCTTAAATTAAGAAAAATACAATACCTGAAAAAATATTGAATGAGGTTGAAAGAAATGCACTATAAATAAACACATAGAAAGGTCAGAAACTGAGAAATGTTACTGGGCTGTATGTGTGCACCTCTCTTTCAGCATTCTTGCTTGGCACATAATTGATCCAGAATTATTGGTTTTTAAATTTTACCTGAAGACGTCATGTACTTATTTAGGCTGGTCAGTTTCTATTACAAGATCCCGGTCATCTTCTCCATGGTCCCCTTAACTTGTATTCAGCAGATGTTTTTTTCTCCTTAATCTTCTATATTTCTTGTCTTTTTTCCCCATATATTTTCCCTCTGGCTTTTTGCTTTATATTAAGGGGGAAATACCTTGATTTGTTCTTCCAAAACACCAGTCCTCTTTCCAGTGGTTTCTGCACTTCATCCCCGCTATTGAGCTTTATAAGTTGTTAATCATATTTTTGCTTTTTCAAAGATTTCTTTTCTTTCCTCTGATTTCTGCTTTTTCTACAGCTCTTGTTTTGTGGGTGTAATTGCAGGTTGCTAAATAATTTTTTTTTCGGTGTTCTCTTGGGCTGCCTGCATTTAATCTCTTTTCCGAGTTCAGAATTCAGGCTATGAATTTGGTTCAAAGGTTTAGTGAGTCTAGACTGTTTGTTTACAAATGTAAATTAATCTGTGATGAGAACTGGTATCTTTGTGTGTGTGCGTGTGCGTGTGTGCATGCGTGCGTGCGTGCGTGTGTGTGTGTGTGTGTGTGTTACTGGGGATTGAACCCAGGAGCATTCTACTTCCAAGCTATACACTTCCAGCCCATTTTATTTTAAATTTTGAAACAGGGTCTCACGAGGTTGCCGAGAATCTTGCTGCACTGCTAAGGCCGTCCTCAAATCTGTGATCCTCCTGTCTCAATCTCCCAAGTACTGGGATTGCAGGCCTGTGCCACCACGCCCGGCTGGGAACTGGTATCCTTTCTTGAGCAATTGTGTACATTCCTTCCCAACATCTCTTGCCAAGTCTGCACCCTCCTCCCAAAAATGTGGTACCATGGTTTGTCTCCTTTGAAATGAATGTTGAAATCTGATTTCCATTGTGGCTGTGCCGAGGAGGCGAGCCTTTAAGTGATGATTACGTTATTAAGAGGGATTAAGGCCTTGCTGCAGGATTAGGTTAATTCTTGTGAGGCTGCATTAATTGCAGTAAGAGCAGGTTGTTATAAAGTGAAATCACCCCTCGTGTTTTGTCTCTTCTGTTTGTGCCTGCCTACCCGTCCACTTTTCTTCTGTGTTATGATGCTACATGGGGCCTTGCCAGATGTGGCCACCCAATCTTGGACTTCCAACTTCTAGAATCATGAGCTAAGTAAACGTCTTTTCTTTATAAATTACCCGGTGTCGGATATTCTGTTATAGCAGCAGAAGACTGACTAAGCTATATGGTGACTAGCTATATGTTATATTCTACTATATGTGGTATTTGAATACAACTATATGTTATATTCGATAACTCATGGGCAGGCAGAGTAGAAAGCAGATTGGCTTCAAATATGCAAGTAGAGAAAATCCCCTCCTTAGAGCACCTCAAGGGATTCCACACTGGTTCCAGGTTGCCATTCCTTAGTTAATGGCTCAGTAATAACTGGGGCCACACCTTGCTTTTCTCTCTGGCCCTAACCTTATTCTAGGATCCCTGCATGACGGATCCTTTATGCAGAAAGCCTGGAGCTATTTCATAACTGACTTCTCAGTGTGAAACCTGGGGGCCTGGCCTCAGAGAGCTTCAACTCCTCAGCCAGGCATCCCAGGGCACATTTATCTCCCACGATGGCCTCTAGCTAATTTTTCTCTTGAGAAAATGAGTTATTCTCATTTTACTGTTCCATTGAGCACCTATCCTCTGCCAGGAACTAAGGCAGAGAGGGTTCAGTATTAAATGGACAGATGGTGACTCACCTTGGTGAAGCCTGCAGGCTAGAGGATTGTTTCTCCAGCAGCCTCTCCTCCTTAGGAGACAGTCTATCTCCATGCCTCCTGGTTTTCCTGTCGGCCTGTTATTGTTTCCACTTGACTGAATATGTATTATTATTATTATTATTATTATTATTATTATTTTTACTTTGGTGATGGCTCTAGAACTGAGTCTCTTTTGAGACTCGGGGAAGAAATCACAGAGTCACAGTCAAAGCTGACATTAGGGAGACAGCTCAGGTGACTGCACTGGTCACCATCTTGAGTTTTCATTTTGCTTCTTCTAATATTCTTCATGATCATCTCAACAATGGGACTTCAATAACTATTTTGGGAAGTGGGGCATGGTAGTGCACACTTGTAATCCCAGGAAGATCTCAGGCTTGAGGCCAGCCTCAGCAACGTAACGAGATCCTGTTTCAAAAAAAAAAAAAAAATAAGACTGGGGTAGGTACAGTGTAGCACAGAGGTAGAATCTGGGTTCAGTCCTGAGTATCACACAAAAAATTTTGGAATGAGCCACTTTTGGAGCATGAGAATGGGAGAGAATCTCTCCCTCACGCTGTCCCACACATCCCTACCTCATTACCCAAGCAAAGCAGCCAGAGGAGGAGCTCTTGCTAGCGGACTGTACAAACTTTGCTTCACTCTCTGCTGTCTGGTAAGCAGACAGGTAGCCTCTAGGTATTCTTTGGAACCCAAAGGATTTGTGTGTGTGTCTGTATGTTACTGGGGATTGAACTCAGGGTCTTTCCACCTCTGAGCTGCAAGCAAAGCCCTGTTTTATTTATTTGTTTGTTTGTTTGTTTATTTATTTATTTATTTACAGTCTTGTTAAATTGCTAAGGGTCTTGCTAACTTGCTAAGACTGGCCTCAAACCTGTGATCCTCTCGCCTCAGCCTCCCAAGTACCGAGATTACAGGTGTGTACGATACCCAGCTCTTCTTAATGTCTTTAAATTTTTCAGAGCTTTCACAGAAATCCACGTTTTCAGTATCAGTCTCTTATTCTAGTTGACGGTTGTTGATAAGGTCTCTCTCCCCGCCTGTTTCACTAGATTTGTTTTGTTAGCACCAGCTGAGTGTAAGGCTGCCTTCTTAGAAACAGACACACAACGCACTAGGCGACTTGCTTAGCTACCCATAGGCGAACGCCACATCAAGTACTTAATAATCCCTTTTGGAAGCTGAGGATCCAGGATCAACTCCTGGTACTAAGACAGTATGGACACAGTATTTGTGCACTTTTGTTTAAATGATTATCTTTTTCTTTGAACCACGATCCTCCAGTCTCTGCCTCCCGAATGCTGGGTTTACAAGCATACGCCACCATGCCCGGTTGAGTATCTTTTCTGTAACCATATGATTCCATTTATGGGAAATCCGTGAATAGACAAAATAAACTCATGGGTAGAAATCTGGATAATGGTTGCTTCTCAGAGGCAAGTGGGGGACACTTGACAGAACAAGAAATTTCCCACTGTGGTAAAAATAAATCTATATATTCTTTATTAAAAAAAAAAACTATTAGCCAGGTGTGGTGGCACAAGCTTGTCATCCCAGCATTTGGGAGGCTGAGACAGGAGGATCGCAGTTTGATGAGAGCCTCAGCTACTTAGTGAGGCCCTTTGCAAGTCAGTGAGACCCTGTTTCAAAAAAAAGAATAAAGCCAGGATTGCGCAGGTTCGAAGCCAGCCGCGCTGGCTTAAGAGACCCTGTTTCCAAATAAAAAAATATAAAATAGGTCTGGGATTGTAGCCCGGAGGTAGATGGGCTTCCAGGAACCCCAGTACCACCATCAAAAAAAAAAAAAAAAAAAGAATAAAAATTAGGGCTGGGGGTGTGGCTTAGAGGTAGACTGTCCCTGGGTTCCACTGCCAGGACCACTAAATAAATAAATAAATAAATAACCAAAACTATTGATATTTAACTGATATGCTAATTACTCTGATTTGATCATTACATGTTTTAATAATGAATCGAAACATCACACAATAGCCAATAAATATGTACACTTAGTAGATGACTATTACTTTTAACTAAGTAGTTATGGTCCACCTCTAGCATCTCTGTGACCACACGGGGATGACAAAGTCTTCTGGTGACTCTCTCAGGAAGCCAAGTCATTATGGCCAGGAGGAAGTTCCAAAGGAATTCAGAAGGCTGTGTGTGTGTGTGTGTGTGTGTGTGTGTGTGTGTGTGTGTGTATGTGTGTGTATGTGTGTATGTGTGTGTATGTGTATGTGTGTGTATGTGTGTGTGTATGTGTGTGTATGTGTGTGTATGTGTGTGTATGTGTGTATGTGTGTGTATGTGTGTATGTATGTGTGTGTGTGTATGTGTGTATGTATGTGTGTGTATGTGTGTGTGTGTGTGTGTGTGTGTGTGTGTGTTCTGGCAGCAGTGATATATCCATGGGTGATCTTTTCTAACATGAAAAAGATTGTGTCTAATAGATAAAGATAAGAAAAGCTCTGACAAGAGCTTTTCTTTTTTAGAAGTATGTCCTGTTTCATGTGTGTTCAGCAGTATTCAAAAAAAAAAAAAAGAAAAAAGAAAAGAAAAGCAGTCTTTTGTGACTTCCAGGAAAAGGGCTTTTCTTCTTGTTTATCACACATCTAGGTTCCAGAATTGTCCAGGAAGTGGGAGGGAATGAAGGTTTTCCAAATAATTGACTTCAAGCCGAGCGTGGTGGCGCACACGCTTGTAATCCCAGCATTCGGGAGGCTGAGACCGAAGGATCACAGTTTGCGGACAGCCTCAGCTACTTAGTGAGGCCCTCAGCAACTCTGTTTCAAAATAAAGAATAAAAAATTTGGCAGGGGTTGTAGTTCGGAGGTCAAATGCCTCTGGGTTCCAGCCCCAGACCCGCAGAAAATAATAATAATAATAATAATAATAATAATAATAATAATAATTTACTTCATCCTACGTCTAGAGACAGGGGCGTGGATGGGAAGGAAAGTGAGGCTTGTCTTACTAGGTCATGATTTGGACTTTTGATTTAAGTACAGAGCCTGTGTTGCAGCAAATATGTATTTGAGCATGCCCCCGAGACTAATCCTCAAAGGCTGGCTTAATAGAACTATGTGCTCTGATAAAATGACTCCCTTACAGAACATCCCGGGAAGATAGACAAACACTGTACTGTACACTAAAGATGTGGGGGGGGTGTATAAATCCATACAGCCATGAACCACATTATAACATCTCAGTAAATGACAGACCACATACAGGACAGGTGGTCACATGAGATTATAATGGAGGTCAGACACAGTGGTGCACACCTGTAATCCTAGTACTTAGGAGGCTAAGACAGGAGGATTGCGAATTTGAGGCCAGCTTTGACAACTTAGTGAGACCTTGAACAATTTAGTGAGAACCTGTTTTTAAAAAAAAAAAAATTTTTTTTTGGTGGTACTGGGGGTAGAACCCAGGGGCTTTTCTACCTCTGGGCTATAGTCTCAGACTTATTTTATATTTTATTTGGAAACAGGGTCTCACTAAGTTTCTGAGAGCCTCACTAAATAGCTGAGGCTGGCTTTGAACCTGTGCGATCCTCCTGTCTCAGCCTCCCAAGCACTGGGATTATAGGCATGCGCAAAAAAAAAAAAAAAAAAAAAAAAAAAAAAAAAAGGGCTGGTGTGGTAGCTCAGAGATTGAATGCCCCAGGTTTCGTTCCTGTGCCTAAATAAACAAATGAACAACATTGTATTGGAGCTGAAAAATCCCTAGGGATGTTGTCACATTGGACCACAGCACATTACTTACTTTTGTGGTGATGCTGATGTAAACAAAAACCTGCTGTGCCACCAGTCAAAAAAGTAAAAAGTGGAGCTCATACAGTTAAGAGTAGCCCATAATACTTGATCACAGCAACCTACTCTGTAGGTTTATGTATTTACTGCACTTTATCATTATTGTTAGCATGTTCTCTTTCTCATAATCATTAAAAAAATAAATAAAGTCAACTGTAAACAGCCCTAGGTGGGTCTTGGGAGAGGGTCCTGGAGAAGGCGTTGTCTTAGAGGAGAGGAGAGTTGGTGTGTGCACTGCGGCCCCGAGGCCCTGTCAGTGGGACAGGACAGGGAGGTGCTGGACTGTGAGCCGATGTCCTGACCCCGTGGAGGCCTAGGCTACAGAGTGTTTGTGTCTTAGCTTTCATTTATTTTTATTTTTTATATTTTGTGGTACAAGAGATGGAACCCAGAGGCATCTTACCTCTGTCATGCACCCCCAGTCTTTTTTATTTTTTTATTTGAAACCGTAAATTGCTGAGTCTGGCTTTGAACCTGTGATCCCCCCGTCTCAGCCTCCCAAGTACTGGGATTATAGGATTGTGCCCCTACGTCCAATCTGTATCTTAGTTTGTAACCAAAAGAGTCTACAAATTTGTAAATTTTTTAAATAGGAAAAAAACTGATAGAATAAGGATATAAATGAGGATTGAGAAAGGATACGGTTCAAATACTGTTCCTACCATACAAGAAGGTATCACTCTCAAAATCGCTAACATGCAGGGGGAAGAAGAAAGGAAGAAAGGGATTCACTTGAATCCCACTACGATGTATAATTACAAGGTGCCAATAAAAGTCCAAAAAATTTAAAATGAATAAGAATCTAAAGAGAAAATATTTTTGTACAGCTGTGCAATGTGTTTCTGTTTTTAGTGAACCATTCTTACCAAAGAACCAAAGAGCATACAAGAAGAAAGTGTATAAAATGAAAAAGTTACAATACGTTAAGGTTAGCTTGTTATCAAAGAAAAACTATTTTAATAGTGCAGCCCCAAAGGACAGTGTCTCTACAGCCCACGGTAGAGTACTGAGCTGTCCTGGGCCTTCACGCTCACTAGCGCTCCGCCCTGACTCCCCCAGAGGAGCATCCAGTCCCTCAGGCACCACTCATGGCGAGCGTCCTGTGTGGGCCAACCATTTTTTAAAAGTCTCTTATACCATATTTTTAGTATACCTTTTCTGTGTTTAGAGATGTTCAAATATACAAACACCTGCCATTGCATTGCAAGTTCCTGCAGTATTCGGAACATCAGGTGGTCTCCAGGTTCATATCCTAGGAGCGCTAAAGGTGTGGGGTAGTGTGAGCACACACCACAGCGCTCTCACAGTGATGAACCTAACAACACAGGTCTCAGGACACATCCCGCCATTAAGTGAACACACGACTGAATATACACAGATGTCCATACACAGTCCACACGTGCTCTAATATGCCATACCCAAGTCTGAATGTGGAAGCTTGTACATGGAGGTTGTACATGGAGTTAAGCTTTCAGATAGATCACTATCTAATGTTTATTTATACCTCTTCTTGTCTGAGTGACTCTTATTTTTCTTAAGTGTGTGTGTGTGTGTGTGTGTGTGTGTGTGTGTGTGTGTATGTGTGGTACCTAATAGTGAACACAGGGGTGTTCTGCCTCAGAGCCACCACCCCAGCCTTATTTTTTGTTTGGAAGCAGGGTCTCCCTAGGTTTCTGAGGCTGGCCTTGAACTTGGGATCGTTCTATCTTAGCCTCCTAAATACTGGGATTATAGGCGTGTGCCACCACATTCAGCTTTCTTCATCATCTTTAAATAAATTTGGTTTATTTCTGAGTTAAAGTTTTTTTGTTTGTTTTTGCAGGTCTGGGGATGAAACCCAGGGGCATTCGACCCCCTGTCCTATTTTTTATTCTTTATTTTGAAACAGGGTATCACTAAGTTATGGAGGGCCTCACTAAGTAGTTAAGGCTGTCCGTGAACCTCGATCCTCCAGTCTCAGTCTCCCAAATACTGGGATTACAAGCATGAGCCACCATGCCCGGCTTGAGTTAAAGTTTTTGAACTATTTGGTACACAGGCCAACTTCTGAAGAGAGCTTTGTTTTTGAGAGAAGGAGAAGAAATTCAGAGAAAGACCTGTGGCCCAGGGCCCAATATTAGTTGAACTTGAGAATCCAGATTTTGGAGACAAACATCAGAACGGCCTCTGGATTCCCTCTGAGTCTCTTGCTGAGACGTCTTCTCAGTCTTTGGAATTAATATCTACCAATTTCAGGGGACTTTAGACATGGGTAGAAACAGACCCAATGTGGCACCAGTAAGAGACTTATAATTAATATATCTTTGGGACCAAAATATTCAGCTTAATTAAGAATAACTTGACTAATGTGGAATGTAATTTAATTAGACATAGGACAGATAAGGGGAAAATAAGGTTTTCCATCATTAAGAAGGGGTCATTTCATGGAACATACAAGAACTAAAATTGTGAGGGCAAATTTGAATATGGAAACCCCTAATGTAAGTCCAAGAAAGTTCTTAGACTTGGCTTTCATTCCCATCACAGACTTATTCAGCCATCTGAAATGTCTGAGATTTAATAAGAGTTGCTACATTTGACTTCCTATTGAAAAATCCAAGCCCTACCCTTTTGACACTTCAAATAGGAAGTACGAATATAAGCTACATACCCAGCTACGTTTTCTTTTTCCCCTTACTCGGTAATCATTTACTGAATCGGTGCAGGTACTATGTTAGACACTGAGGATGCAAAGACAAGTAAGAATCATCCATCCCTGGCCTCTAGGAGAAAGAGAAGTGAGACAAAGGTTCACAGGCCAGTGGGTGGTGAGGGCCAGGAAAGGGCTCCCAGGGCCTCTCCCTGGCTTCCTAAGCTCCGGCAGCTGGCTTTTCACAAGAGAGTGATCCAACAAGGATGGAAAGGTGGGAACCACCGGGTCCTTTGCAGCTTGTCTCAGGAGTAGCATGCCATCTCTTACACCATGTTCTTTGGTCACACAGAGTGCCCCTGGTCCAAGGGTGTGAAGACAAGCAGTGGAGGCTCTGTGGGGCGGCGTGGGAGCCTCGTTATCATAGCTCCCTAGGGATAGGCAGAGGACGTGAGTCAGATAAGAAACTGCTGTTTTAATGAGTTGACCCACCACCCAGTAACCCTCATTACAAGTTTTAATTAAAGAATGAAGCCATGGGTGTGGATGCACACCTATAGTCCCAGTACTTGGGAAATGAGACAGGAAGATTGCAGGTTTGAGGTCAGCCTCTACAACTTAGATCCTGTTTCAAAAAAGTAAAAAGGGGCGTCCTGGAGGTGTAGCTCAAAGGTAGAATGCCCCTGTGCCCCTGAGTTCAACCCTGAGTTCAATCTTCAGTATGAGTACACACAAACATACATACATACATACATACGTACGTACAGAAATGGAGCTGGAAATGGAGCTGGGAATGCAGCTCAGAGGTAGAGGTAGAATACCCCTGAGTTTAATCCTCAGTACACACACACACACACACACACACACACACACACACACACAGAGCACAAGGCCTAAGCAAAACCTCCTACTCTTAGATTCCCAAATATAAATCTTGGAATGGAGGTGCTTTCTAGAAGGGGGTACATGGAGGAAAGGCAAAAAAAAATGGCACTCGCCTGGGGAGATGGAGAGTGAGAGGCAGGGCTGAGACCTCGCAGCCATCCAGCCACAAAAAAGTAGGGAAGAAAGAAAGTGTTCCTAGGGTGGCTGGCCTGCCCGGCAGTGAGTGACACCATCTGTCTCTGGTCCCAGACTCGGACCACTCAGATTAGCAACTCCTCTCCCCTCCCTTGGGGTAGGGTCAGGAAGGCTAGGAAGAGGCAAGGAGCAGTTAAAAGCTCCTTTCACCTGTCCAGAGGTATTGTCACCCCTGTTTTTCATTTGAGGAAACAGATATGAAACAATTAATGAAAGTTTAGTGAGGGCTGTTTCCAAGAAGCCGTGAATGAAAACCTACCTTTTAATTCAGCCATACCGGTCACAACAGGTCAAAGAGATAATTGCTGCTGATCTTGTGATGAACTCCATATTTACCTTTCAGACATTTCTTCAATGTCACAGGTTTCTGGATCATAAATTAAAATGTATGCAGACTATCAGTACTGGTGCAAGCCTATAATCCCAGTACTTGAGAGGCTAAGGCAGGAAGATTGCAGGTTTGAGGCCAGCCTCAACAACTGGGTGGGGCCCTCATGACTTCGTAAGAGCCTGTTTCAAAATAAAAATAAAATAGCTGGACATGGTGGCACACACTTGTAATCCCCGCGCTTGGGAGGCTGAGACAGGAGGATCGCACAGGTTCGAAGCCAGCCTCAGCTACTTAGTGAGGCTCTCAGCAACTTAGTGAGACCCTGTTTCCAAGTAAAATATAATATAGGTCTGGGAGTATAGCCTGGAGGTAGAAAGCCTCTGGGTTCCACCCCTAGTACCACCAAAAAAAAAAAAAAAAAAAAAGAAAGAAAGAAAAAGGAAAAAAAGAAAATAGAAGTCGCGCATGGACATGCTTGTAATCCCAGCATTTGGGAGGCTGAGACAGGACAATTGTGGTTCATGGACAGCCTCAGCTACTTAGTGAGGCCCTTTGCAACTCAGTGAGACCCTGTTTCAAAATAAAGAATAAAAAATAGGGCTGGGGGGTGTAACTCAGAGGTAGAATGCCCCTGGATTCCATTCCAGTATGGCAAAAAAAATATATCTATATATTAGAGCTGGGGGTGTAGCCAGAGGTGGAATACCCCTGGGTTAAAAAACAACTACAGGTCCACTCTGAAGAAATAGAAACACAGGGTATGTATGGGAGGGGGCTTGCAGGCAGTTATTAGTGTCAGTTCTTTGTAGAGATTATAAAACAACCTCCCAAAATAAGCAGAACCCCTCAACATCCCCAGGGCTAATGGTTGGGATTGAGGACACAGGCCTCTTTTCATCTAAGTTGGGTGCTCTTGTTTCTGTGGCATTGGTGAGGGTTCCTGGGTACACACTCCCTGCAAGATGGACTGGAATCTTGTTTCCCAGCTGCGCGTGAGATGGGGGAGTATGGTAGAAAGAGCACTGGTCTTAGAGCCAGAGCCCCAAGATAAATCCCATCTCTATTCTGTATGAGCCTATGTGATCCAGGAATGTGTTCCTCAGTTTCTTCTTCTGAAAACTGGGTATAATACTTGCCAACCACTCAAGGAGATACTTAGCTATGGTGTAACTCTGTAGGATCCCAGGTGCTGGGAAGAAACCAGCGTTTGGAAATAGAAATCTATATGCTATCCCACTACCACGTCAAGGAAGCCATGCCCCTAAGTTTCTTTTGTTGTTGTTGTGGTGGTGGTGTTGGGATTGAACCCAGGGGCGTTCTACCTCTGATTTACACCCCCAGCCTTATCTAATTTTATTATTTTGTTTTGAAACAGGGTCTCATTAAATTGCTGAGGCTGGCCACGAACCTGTGATCCTCCCGTCTCAGCCTCCCACATATTGGGATTACAAGCGTGTGACACCAGGCCCGCTCCCTGGTGTCTTACAGCCTGTAGCTTCAGAAGTGTCTCAGCCTAGCACCCTTGGACATTTCATCTTCTCCTTTCACATGATTTTGTTTCCCCGATGGTGGTCCAGCTGAATTCTTTACCCAGAGTTCAAATGTGAGAGAGGTCAGTGACCCATTTTCCATGGAGATGAGGTTTTTTCCCCTCCCCACGACCACAAGAATGAGGAGGTTATATGCACACTACTTTGCAGGAAAGAAAGCAAACAATCCTATCATTTAATGGGACTCTTAAAAGCGTTAGCTGCTTGGGTGAGTGTGGACACTGAGACTGGCTGGCAATTGCTCCCGCTAACAGTGGAGATTTATTATCATAGAAAATCATTTCAATCCGCAGAGGTTCCATAGGGACCATTATATGGTCATGGGTATAATTAATAGCAGAGCTGTTTGGGAAGGACAAGAACATTATTCAGGGCCTATCGCGCTCAAGGCAGAGAGTAAGGTGTGAGACTGGAGTCTTTCTTATTTTGCAGAGAAAGCTGAAATTCAGGGGGGTTAGGTGAGCTGCCCAAGGTCACAAGCCTATGTGCAATAGACTTAGAAACTGAATCCAGACCGTTCCACTTTCTGTACTCACAGACCAGGGAGGAGCCAATCCTTTGAATCTGGTCAGTTACCTATGGTTTGAAAATGAGAAAAGAAACACACACACACACACACACACACACACACACACACACACACACACAGGAAAATTCAATCATTAAAGTAGCTTAGCCATTTGCCCAGAGATCACAAAGGCCTGGGGTTTGGCTTCTTGGTCAAGAGGTGGCTTAACTCTTGATTAAAAATGAAAAATAACGTTCCCATGCTTCTCCCCCTCTTAACATGAGGCACAGGTACCATTTTAATGACAGCCCTTTTTCACACATTGCCCTCAGGAGATTTCCCCAAGAGCAGAGAGGAGAATAAGGACCTAAGATAAGGATTTGAAGCCAGGCAAGGTGGTGCCCACCTGTAATCCCAGTACTTGGCAGGTGGACAGAGAAGGATTGCAGGTTTGAGGCCAGCCTCAGTAACTTAGTGAGACCCTGTTTCAAAATAAAATAGGACTGGGGGTGAAGCTTGGAGAACAAACATCCTTGGATTCAATCCCCAATAACCCCTTCCCTCCCCCTAAAAAAAGGATCTGAAGCTTTGTCAGTTTTGGCAAGAAGAAATTAAGAGAAATACAGAAAATTCTCAAATTCACAGAAAGAGATTTTGTTTCACAACTTCTACAAACAGACTCCAAGATATGTAGATTTCTAGGAAGCCAAGAAGTTAGCAAATTGCCCGGGCGTTAATAGCCAGTTCTGGGTATTATTAGAGCGCAGTCTGACTTGTGTATCTGACTGAAGCACTTTCTTCCAGCAAGCTTACCCTTTCCTGGTAGCGATTCTTAATGTTCCTGCTAACGGATGAGTCATATATTTGGTGGTCTGAAAACTTTAGTGCTCAACTTACTGAGCACATACTACACACCTGGCTGTGACACAGGTACCGAGAACACAGATATAAACACGGTTGTGTGTGAACTCCCGTGGAGTTTATAGCCTGATTGGAAAAACAGTCAAGTCAACAAGCAACTGTGGCTTGTGTTTTAGGGTAAGCATTAAAGTAAAGGCCGGGCAAATGCCCCAGCAGAAAGGCAACTGAGGAGTATCTGGGCCAGCTTTGGAAGGTCAGTGAAAGCTTCCTGGTTCAAGCCATTTAAGCCCAGCCCCAAGAGATGGGAAGGAGTTAATGGGGTCTATTCTCAGCAGGAGGAGGAACTTGTGCAAAAGGATAGAGGTGAGAGAATAGAGTGTGTTTAGGGAACTGAAAGAGGGTCATGGATGGACCAATGGGCAGAGGCCTGCCTTCCACACCACACTAGAGATTTAGGACATTTTCTTAACTAACCACAGAAAGGATTTAGGCATGAGGATAAGCCAATTGCAACGTGCATTTTAGGGAGGTCATTCTTCTGTGTCTGTGCATTTCAGAAAGATCTGTTTGGTGACTTGGAGCATGAGATGCAGGGTGAGAGGCGAGACCAGAAGCAGGGTAGCCCAGAGCTGGTCACCGCAGTGGTTGAGGCCAGAGGTGGGGACAGTCTAGTCCAAGTCACACCACCAGAGCTGGAGAAGACCAGACAGGTCCAAGAGGTCCTGAAGGGTAGATTGAACATGGAGTTAGATCCCATGTGTGGCATGAGGAGTGGAAGTGCTCCAGGCTGACTCCCAGTTTTCTGGGATGCCTGGGGGAGGCACACCACAAGAGGAACATGTTTCAGAGTGATTTTGGGGAATTCCATATGGGACATGTTGCTGGAGAAGTGTGCAGGACTGCCAGGTGGAGCTGTTCAATAAGAGCCACAGGGTAGGATTCCAGGAGAAAGGTCCAGATGGACTGTGGATTTGGGTGTCATCAGCACATGGACTCGAGGTCAGGGCTGACGCCACACTGGCCAGGCTAGCTCCATCTGCAAAGAGGGTCAGGAACTTGTCAGATCTTGTTCATGGACCTAAACAGGATGTCCACTCATGTGCCATTTTATGCTTTTGGAAAAAGTCTCCCTACGTCCCCAGGGCTTTCAGAGAGATGTAGTGCATATTTTATACATGGTCACATGGCACCCAGGAACAGATGCAGGCTCCTCCGGGTGCTCCTCCTACCACACCGCACTGCCTGAGGCCCCCGAAGGAGAGCACTCCACTCACAGCCACGGTGAGATCGAATTCCAGGACCACCAACTAGAGACTTCTTCGAAAAGCAAAGGGGTGCCCTTTCCACCCTGCGCAGTGGCTGGCAGATTCTCCCCTTGCTGTCCCCTGCTACCGCAGCACTGGCATCGGCCTGTCTGCCCTCAGGAAATCTTGGAGCAATGCCCACAGTTCCATGGCTACCAAGAATCTGGATATTTGGTCATTCATAAGTTTTAAGCCAAGCCATGGCCAACCAGGTCCCAGCTGCTCACAGGCACAACTGGAAGTGCCACGGTAGTATGGAGAGATGTCTGCTTGCTGGGGATGGGAGGAAGAAGAGGTTCTCCAGATGCAGCAAATCATAGCACCAGGGAGAGGAGATGGAAGGGAGACAGCTGGGAATTGGGACTTTGCTTTGTTTTTGTTTACGATCAGGGGAATTCTTTTTCCAAAAGTGTTCTTGAATGAGATTCTAATACAAATTATTTCTGACTTACTATCTTTTAGGTATTATGGTGGTAGAAAATGAAATGCAGTCAGTAGAAACTGAATCTTTAATTTGTAATTTGGGTCTTTTCTTGGGGTAGTGACATGTGGGATGATAATGTCTTGATGCTGGGTGTGGCAGTGAGCCCTGGATCCCAGGCAGCGCTGTGATCACCCTGCGGAGTCTGCACTGCCAAGTGGGATACTTGCTAGGCTGGGGTACGGGTACCTCTGACATGATATTTTCAGTTTATCAAGGATTGTGCTGGGCGTGGTGGCGCATGCTTGTAATCCCCTTGCTTGGGAGGCGGAGACGGGGATCGCGCTGATTCAAAGCCAGCCCTGCTGGCTTAAGAGACAATGTTTCCAAAAATTAAAAAGTATAAAATAGGTCTGGGAGTGTAGCCCAGAGGTAGAAGGGCTTCCAGGAACCCCAGTAACACCCCCCCCCAACACACACACAAAGTCAAGGATCATCTGTATATTTAAATATACAGTTTAAAGAGAGGGGGTAGGAAGAGGAGGAAGAAAGAGAAAAGAAAGCTGGGCATGGTGGTGGATGCCTGCAAGCCTAATACTGGGGAGGCTGAGACAGGAGGATCACAGGTTCAAGGCTAACCTCAACAACTTAGTGAGACTGTTTAAAAAAAAGTAATAAATAAAAATGGCTGGAGGTATAGCTCAGAGGTAGAATGCCCCTGGGCCCAACCAGAAGAGAAGAGGAGAGGAGAGGAGAGGAGAGGAGAGGAGAGGAGAAGAGAAGAGAAGAGAAGAGAAGAGAAGAGAAGAGAAGAGAAGAAAAGAGAAGGGTTGTCTGACAGAATCAGGAGCCTGGGAGCAGAGCCCGCCCCCTGGGTACAGGGTGGGGTCCCCGCCTCACCCTGTACACACTCGCAGGGCCTTTAAGGCTTCTCAGAACTCTCAGAAGTCAGTAATTTACCCCAGCCTGTTGGAAGATACAGAAGTTCATCATCCTGTACTTTAGAGTCACAATCCTCTGGTTTGAATTTGGCTAGACTAATTGCCATGTGATTTTGGACAAGTTATTTGAGTTTTCTGAGCCTCCAATGCATCATCCGTAGAGAGGAGACAACAGGATCAGAATTACTGCGAGGGATTAAGGAGAAAAAATATACTTAAAGCACTGAGCGTCGTGCTCAGCATTTAGTACATTCTCAATAAATGGCAACGATTACTATTATTGTACTGTAGTTATCAGTTGCTATTTAGATTAAGACAAGTGAGAAATTTGAATTTTTAAAGAGAGACCTACATGTAGTTTTTGTCTTTCTTTCTAGAATCTCCCAGTTCTTAAATGCTGGCAAATAATTTACAAACAAAAACACTTGGCATAAGCTAAATAAGACACCTCTTACAGCCAGGTGGGGACCTGTGGAGTGGGTCCTGGAGGGACAGGGCTGGATTGTCCAGAAGGAGGAGAAGCAGTGAGCTATGATGCTTCAAGGGAGGAGGGAGCCAGGGCTGGGCTGGTTCTCTGGGCTGGGGCTCGTGGGCTCAGTAGTCAGTGGGGGCCTTGCCACCCATCTGTGGGGTAGAGGCTTGTGTCTGGGGTGTGGGGGCATTTTCTTCTCTGACCTACCTAGACAGTGCTAGAATTTCACAAACTAGAGATCTCTGATCCTAGCACTTCCCAGTTGCACTGGACTGGCGCTTATGTACAGATCCTATCTTTATTTTACAAGTGAATAATGAGTTCATCATGGGTATTTGCATTACTTTTGATCTTTTAAAGTATTGCATTCCATTATTATTTATCTTGATCACTGTTTTTTTTTTTTTTTTTTGGTGTCCCTTCAAATTTCACACCCTAGATCCCAGCCCCGAGTCGTGGGTTGGTGAGCTACCCGAGCAGCGGACTGTCCCTGAGAGGCAGCCCCTCTCACTGCTGCTAGAGGGGAGGCAATCACTCCAAGGAGCAGGTGCGTGCTGGGGAACGCAGACCAATCTTTGTAACCAAAGCAAACAGTCTCTAAGAAACAAGTGTGTTTGGGGAGGAGGAACACAGTCTGAAGGCAGGCAGGGATGATCTCCAGAATCTCTCTTCCTTTGGATTCTTGGCGCTTCTTCTTCCTCCTGTGCTTTAGTAAGAAAATGCACAGACTGGCTCTCAGGGGATCCGCTGGCAGGGACTGCACCCCAGCTTACACACAGCTCTCTCCCTGTGTCCCATGATGAAAGGCACAGATTCCATTCAAAGGAGCTTTGTTGTTGGAAGAGAAACCATCTCCCTGAGACCAATTCCATGTGAGGTTTGCATGGGTTTCCAGCCCTGGGTATGGAACACCCTGTGCCACCAGCCTGGGAAGCCGCTCCAGGCCAAGAACTCAAGGCACTTCTGGTGAGGGTAGGCCCCTGTTCACCCAGGAGAGGCTGAGCCTCCAGCCACACCATCCCTCTGTGGGGCAGGATGGCTGCAGGGCACCCGCCTGCGCTCCACCTCCATCCACTCCCAGAGTCCCACCTGCTCTTGAACTGAGGGGCGAGGCCTGGAGGTCTGGAGGAATCAACAGGAGTTCCAGATGAGCTCAACTATTTCAGATCTAGGAACAAAAGAGACCTGTAGGTTGGACTCCTCTGTTCCCTCCACCCAACTTAAGATGCTTTCCTTAATATGTGAAAACTAAGGAGAAATGGGTCATAGGAGGAACTCTAGATGAAAAAGGAAATCCTATAGAGGAGCAAACAAGACAGCCTAACTGAGGAGATGGGAGGGGGGAAGAAGGAAATTCTCTAAAACACACAATGTACTTAAACATATCGAAGTCAACCACTAAGCCAAGCATGGGAAGGAAGGATGGGGTGGGAATTGGGTAGGGGCTAAATGGGTGATGTGTACATGTATGTCCATACAAGTATTTTATCCCAATATGATGTATGAAAATAATGCACCAATAAAAAATTAAAAAAGAAATCAAATGTTACCAATACAATGACAGCTGCCTTGAGCAACGTGAATGCCCATCCTCAGGGAATGAATACAGAAACGGGAGCATGTTCTAGCGTACTCTAGAGCAGGAAAAACACTTCTGAGCTGCGTGCATCAGTACAGATAAACCTGAACTCCTCTTTCTATGGAAGTTTCCGGGGAAACTGGAACTGACTTGTTCTCTGACCGCCCTTAGCTTAGAACAGCGTCTGTCGGAGTCTCCCAGTTTCCTCTTCCTTTTCTGCATCCTTCCTGTTTTCCACGCCTCCCCCATCCTCTTCCCTTACTTTCTCCAATAGTGGTTTGTTTTCTTCCCTGCACCTCCTGTTTCTCTCTTCCTGGGGAAGCACAGGGTGTGCAGGGAGGTGTGTGTGTGTGTGTGTGTGTGTGTGTGTGTGTGTGTGTGTGTGCGCGCGCACTGGGCCACATTAGGTGCCGTGCAAAGCTCCACAATACTTCATGGTCAGGCCATTATCACCTCATCTTAAGACTGAGAAAGTTGGGGCTCAGCGAGGCTGGGGGTGAAGGCTCTGGCAGCTGTAGAACGGGGGGCAGATGGAACGCAAGTGGGAACGCAGAGTTCAGCCTGTTCCCGCCTCCCTCGAGTGTCCCTTGCACCTCTTCCTCCCTCCGGCCTTAGCTCCCCCTCCCTCTCTAAGAATGTCCCATGGGACCCGCTGAGGAGGTAGAAAGGAAATAGGCAGATAGGGAAAAGTCCTGGTAGAAAAAAAGTTAATTTCCTGAGTTTCCTGAGGGGTGACAAATGCCTGAAACTCCAAAGTCTCAGAGATAAGAAGGATCAGAGCTTCACAAAGCCATCTGTTTACTAATCAACAAACCCACAAGTCTGGCATTCCTGAAAGGAGACCCTTCAAAGGACTTGCAAATACCCTATGCAAATCCTGAGAGCTGCTTCCTGGAATTCCCAAAGTCACCCTAACCAAAAACGGACTTGCAAGTGGTCAGGCCTTTGCCAGTTGGATGGCAAAGAGGGGACTTTCCCTCTCTGGACCCCCTCCCCTTTTGGGGAGCTGCTCTCGCTCTCGATCTGAGGGGCACGAGGCTCGGGTGACTCTCGAGTAGTGACCTAAAGGCCTCTGCTGGACATCATGGCTGGCCAGGCCCCCAGGGGTGACCTGCACCTCTTTTCTGGCAGATCATGGATGGGCACTTGGCTCGGGCGACACTCGGGTAGTGACCCTGAAGGCAGCTACTGGACCCTGGAGTTCCGACCGCCCCTTGGGGTGTTCGGCCACTTTTCTCTATTCCCTTCTGGCAGATCGCGTGGACTCCGGAAGAAAGCAGCCTGCACCTGAAGGCAATTTGGCTTGGGCTACTCTCAAGTATTGTCCTGAAGGCAGCTGCTGGACCCAGAGTTCCAGCCCCTTTGGGGGTGTTCAGCCACCCTTTCCCCCCTTCCCTGCTGCTTCCAATAAACCTTTTACTCCCCTTCCTGAGGTCTGCGGGTGTCATTCTTCACCGTAGACAAGAACTCGCTGGGTTTCCTCTCAAGAAACCCCCGTTTCACCGCTGCTGGAATTGCCATATTTTACCATACTTTCTGTTACATGTTCCAAGGATGCCACAGGCTACGGTTTATCAAATGCTGTCCTGAACGAGACCTTACTTGGCCTTCAAAGGCCCTGTAAGGTAGATAGATGGGCCCATCTCTAGCTCACTTTGCAGAGGGAAGCTGAGCTCAGAGAGGCGGGAGATGCGCTTCTGTCTCTGAATCCAGGCCTCCTTTGGTCACCCTGTTTTGCCAGACTCTTTTGCAGAGCCCCTCCAACACCAGAGCCCTCAGCCTGCTGATCGCTGGGGACTCCTGATGCCAGCAAAAGTGAATCCTGATGTTAAATGTTAATATTTTGCTCATCATGGATTTTTTAGTTAATTATCAGTTTTCAACAATTGCATTAAGATATTTATTTGATTGCCGGATTTATTTGGTGCCCTGAAATCCATACCCAAGGCAGGACCTCCTCGTTACCCCATCCCAGCCCTGCCCCTGTCTTGACCTAGCCGGAGATTCCACCTGACTGCTTGATTGCTTCCCAGGAGCCCAGCCACAGCAGGGCTGCCCATGCCTGCCTTCCCTCATTCAGTCCTCACTCCCCAGACCCCCGGCCTGGTCACAGTGAGCCAGTCAAGAGCAGGTGAGCACCCCAGCTTGCAGGACAAGGAGGAGACTTGAAGTCTTCCAAGGGTCTTCTCGCCATCAGCTGCCCAATGTTCCTTGTCACTTCAGGCGAGTTAGCCTGATGAAGCCTTTTTTTGGGAAGTGACCATTCAGAAATAAACTACCATGGATACCTCCTCATTGGACTTTAGGGCAACAGAAGGAACAGCTTGATCAAGGTTTTTCCTAGAAAAGCCCTCAATGGACCCGTTATGGAAAACGAAGCTGTTTTTGTTTTCTTTGATTAATCACAGTGTCCTGTTTTCCAAAGCAAATGTGGCCTTGGATCTTCAGAAAGAGGTCAGCCTGTGCTGGAGGGAAGGGCTGTGGCTCCCTGGGGCTTGACAAGGTCCCCAAGACTTAGGGATCCCTGCCCTCGAGGTCCAGCCTCTGTAGTTTTTACCTTTTAGGGAGCTCAGGTTACCTATTTGCTTTGTGTTTTTCTGCCAGTGCGATCAGGAGAAATATTTAGCCTTTCAAGATTTCTTTACAGTTCCTTGAAAGCCAGAAGGGTAAAGCCAGCCAGAGAATTATATAACAGCAAAGCCCATTTAAAGCAACAGTGTCTTCTCACAGGGCTGCACTGGTTCATAGTCAGGTTTGATAACTAAGGATAAAGAAAAAGACACTAATTTTGTGAAGAAAATAGAGGAGACCCTCCCCCGCCCTGTTCCCACTCATTACTGTTGCGGGGTGTGTGTGTGTGTGTGTGTGTGTGTGTGTGTAGAAGTAATCCCCTACCACCACCACACAAACAGACAAACAGAAAAACCGTGGATTCTTGTCCTAAGCTAAGAATAAGTATTCATCGCTTGGACAGCTGTTGAAGATTTAAAGGAGTTTATTAGAAAGATAGAAATACAGAAAATAGAAATACAGCCCCATGCCAAGATGGCACGAGGGGATGACTCAAATGAGTACACCCAAGGGCTTACACGTGGACCGGACTTTTTATACCCATGACCTCCATCTTGTTTGCGTGACTCTGACTTAGTGAACGTCCCTGTAAGGTACCTCCCCTAGCAAGGTGTGGCGAGGTGTCTCCTTTCATGAAGGGCAAGGTCAAACCCTGCCCCCTCCTCCCTAGATCATCGTGCAGATCTGTCTTTAGAAGCCCTAGCTCTCCTCTATTGACTTGTTAAGTACTTTGAGCTAGGTTGTTTTACATTGGAATAGCTGCCTGTTTTTAGGCCGAAACCAAGTCCTTTCTTTACCCATGTCTGCCGCCATTCTGACACAACTCTTTTGAAATATACCAATTATTTTCTTTGGAAATATATTAATAATCAGAGCTTTTCCAAATCTTCCTAGGTCATTCCCAATACTGGCACAATTACTTTCTGTGATTTCACTGAAGAAATGTGATTTCTAGGGTGTTGATAGAAAAATTGTTAAAGCCTTTTTCAAGGAAACCAAAGGAAATGATGTTCACTGACCTCAGGCAGCCATGGCGTTCTTGTTTCAATTCAGAAGAGAAAAATAAAAATGAAGAGAGAAGCTTTCTAAAGCATGTGTTTGTTTTCATGTAAGAGTCCTGGGGATCTGGTAGTCAGCCAGCGTCTCCTCTCGTGGGGAGCTCTGCCCTTTACTGTGACCTTGTCTCCCCCACTGCTCATCTACCTGGAGACGCATCTCAGCGTGCAGCCAGGCATCGTCCAGCACCACACGCCTGAGTCCACGCTCTTATTTATTTTTTTATTTTTATTTTTTGTGGTACTGGGGATAGAACCCAGGGGCATTCTACACACCCGAGCCTACACACCCAGTCCTACTTTTTATTCTTTATTTTAAAACAGGGTCTCATGGAGTTGCAAAGGGCCTCACTAAGTAGTAGCTGAGGCTGTCCGTGAACCGCGATCCTCCTGTCTCAGCCTCTTGAATGTGCCACCACGCCCGGCTTTTCTTTCCATTTTAGAGATGAGAAAACTGAGGCCTACAGGTCTTATGACTCACTTACTTAGCATCCCAGCTCGCCCCCCAGACCATATTCTGGGCTGGCATTTATCTCCCCATCTCCTTCTGTCTATACCAGTGGGTCTCCCTCTACATCAGGGACAATTTTGCCAGGGACATGTGCCAACATTTGGAGGCATTTTCCGTTGTGACGATTGTCGTGGGTGAGGGTGCTGCCGGCATCAATGGGCAGAGGCCAGGGGTGCTGCTAAGTATCCGGTGGTGCCCAGATACCCCCCCAGTAAAGAGGTACATACCCCACCCCACGTGTGCCGTGGGAAGCCCACGTGAGAAGCCCAGGCCCATGCACTCAGCACCACAGAATATTCCAAATTCTGGGCCTTGCCAAGAGCGTCTCTGCCCGGCAACAGGCATGGCCTCTCTCCCCCCGGGGGCTGCCACCAGAGTTAAAGTGGCTGTTCAGAATGCCCTTTGACAGTGGCCAAGTGTCCCTTGTAGAGTTTACTGTGGACGAGGAGCGCATCCGCTGGAGCTGGTGTATTTTATAATTTATAGTCACAGGGTGCTTGTCTTCATTTAGCAGCAAGCCCGCTGGCAGCTGCCCTGCCGGGGAGGAAGCAAGTCCCGCAGAGGCAGGCAGCCCCCGCCAGCTGCCAGCCCGTGGTATTTGGGGATGGCTGCCGCTCAGAGGCACCTGGGAATAGGCCGTGCCGGAATGGCGCGGAGCTCGCAGTCCCCCTTCAGACCCATCCGTCAGCAGCGGCCCAGCCAGAGGATGGCCTATTGAACATTTCCAGGAATAGCACTGCCAAGCCTGTCAACTGCTTTCTTGGAAATACACTCAATAGGGATGGCTGCCCTCCAGCCGGGAGAACAGAAAGCCCGGCCTGGACTACGCTGCAGAGGAATGGCAGTGCAGGATTGTTCTTGTGGGACTTCTGAGCCACTTTGAAATGTCAGTGCAAGCCGGGCGTGGCAGTGCAAGCTTGTAATCCCAGCATTTGGGAGGCTGAGGCCGGAGGATCACGGTTCGTGGACAGCCTCAGCTATTTAGTGAGGCCCTCCGCAACTTAGGGAGACCCTGTGTCAAAATAAAGAATAAAAAATAGGGCAGGGGGGTGTAGCTTGGAGGTAGAATGCCCCTGGGTTCCATAAATAAGTAAATAAATAATATAAAAAATAAAGAAATGTCAGTGCAGAAGGAGATGGGCATGTCTGCAGAAGGCCCTGGGTCCTGCTGAGCTCAGGCAGCTCGGTGACCTTCATGTGGGGCAGGAGGATGCTCTGGGCTCTGAGGCCAGGTGGTAATGTCAACGTGAGAGGGGCACATGTTATTGCTCCTTCTCTTGTAAGCTTCGCTCCTAAAGAGAGCCCAGGGAGCCTCAGAAAGGAGAGTATTTCCTTCCCTCCGTCCTCTAGTCATCCTGAGAATATAGCACATATGCACTAAGATATTATAATAGAAGAAAAATCTTATACTTTATCACCCTCACCCCATCACCCACAGATTTAGCCTTTTCTGTCAGTCAAAGAGACCTGATGTTTCTGCTGGGACCTGGCCACCCAGGAGTCTGTGCCTGAGCTGGCTTTCTCTGACCTCTGGGGCAGCTGGGCAGTGGCAGGAGGGCAGTATACTAGGGAGGCCAGCCATCTGTGAGGAAAAGCTCCCTGAAGGTGCAGGCACCAGGCACAAGTGGAATCTCTTTGCTGTCTGGGGTGCTCAGGAAATACTACTGGTCAATCATGGTTTTTTTTTTTTTTTTTTTTTTGGTGGTACTGGGGTTCCTGGAAGCCCTTCTACCTCTGGGCTACACTCCCAGACCTATTTTTACATTTTTATTTGGAAACAGGGTCTCCTAAGCCAGTGCACGTGGCTGGCTTCAAACCTGCTCCATCCTCCTGTCTCTGCCTCCCAAGCGTGGGGATTACAAGCGTGCGCCACCACGCCCGGCTCAATCATGTTTTTAAATGATAAGAGAGTCACCAAATTTGTCATAAAGCATGTATGGGACATCTTTATATTTTTAAGAGCCACTAATGACCCACGACAAACATGATTTGAAGGCCACACTAAAGCTACAACTAAGGGTCAGCCTGTCCTAATCGTAGGACAACCAATTAAATTTAAATTTCAGAGTGCAAGTGTGGTGGCACATGCCTGTAATCTCTGCATTTGGGAGTCTGAGACAGGAGGATTGCATGTTCAAAGCTAGCCTCAGTGAGTTTAACACCCTCAGCAACTTAGTGAGACCCTATTTCAAAATAAAAATAGAAAGCTGAGTGTGATGGCATACTAGCTTACAATCCCAGTATTTGGGAGGCTAAGATGGGAGGATCACGGTTCGCAGCCAGCCTCAGCTACTTAAGTGAGACCCTTGGCAAATCAGTGAGACCCTGTTTCAAAATAAAGAAGAAAAACTAGGACTGGCAGTGAAGCTCGGAGGTAGAATGCCCCTGGGTTCCATCCCCAGTACCACACACACACACACACACACACACACACACAGAAAATGGATAACAGGACCAGGGGAGGTACCTTGGAGATTCAATCCTAGTACCCCCCCCCCCCAAATGATTACATTTCTGGTAAACAATGAATAATTTTTGAGGTATGTCTGAAATATTGCTCACTGTTTACCTGCAATTCAAATTAACTGGGCATCAGTGTGCTTTGTTAGATCTGGCTGCTCCACTGGGGAATAAACTGACCTAGTTGTTAGTCTGTGACAGGGAACATCATCGCAAAATCAACACATAGGGAGGACCACACCACGTAAAAGGGGAGGAAAGAGGAAAGGGAGAAGGGCATAGCGAAGGAGGAAGCAAAGATTTAAGTGAAAGAAACAGAAGTGCTGAAGGATGAGCGGGGCATCTCTGAAGAACCTAAAATGTTTGGTAAACGATGGCAGTCCCACAGCTCTTTAGCGGGCTCACCACGGCTCCCAGATCTTCTGCTGCTTTTCGTTCTGCCCGGTAAAGCCCATGGTGGCCATGTATTAGCTGTGACAGCCTCATCTAGATCCGTATTACCCCAGGATCAGGGCTATCAAATCAGTCATTGGAAGCTACTGTCCCGAACTCCTGCACGAGCCCCCAACAAAACAGACCAACCCAGAATGGAGTCCCTCCTGCTAGGTGCCCTGGGATCAAACTCAGCTTGGAAACAGGCCAGCTTTGCAAACATCAGTGGATTCACACCAACCAATAAAAAGGGGCCCAATCGAGCTGGTGAAGTCTCTTCTGTTTAACCCTTTAGGGAAGGCAACTCAGGTGACCAGCCTACCTCCTCTGCTCACTGGAGCAGCTTCCCTACTTTATAGACGGGATGGTGCCCAAAACAGTCATCGCTAATAAGAGCCACCACGATCTTCACAGTGACATTTGTTAACCTTCTGTTTTTGACAGAATGGCCACATTCAACTGCAGGGCCAAAGGGTCCCTCTTTGCTCCGCCCCGCGCACGGGTGGCTTTCAGGGCTTGTGGATTTTCAAAGAATTGGAATCTAAACAATAAAATGGACTCAGTTGCCTCAATTCTATGAACCTTTTTTGTTGCTGAGGATGATTCAGAAAACCCTTCTGTTGCCTCAGGGTCGACGTGCTGAGGAGCAAGCGTCACGGCAGGGCGTGTGTGCAGTGGAGATTCTTTGAATTATGAATACCCTTTCTCTTACCCACAGACGGAGGTCAGGGCGGCCTGACCCAAAGAGAGAAGGCTCGACAGACTCCGGGGGTGGGAAGGGGAGAGGAGCCGGTGGTGGCCGTGTCTGTCATCACGGTGTCCCCAGGAATTCAGAGGCCACCTCTGGTGCTGAAGTTGGGATGTTGAACGCCTCCCCGTGGCCCATTGTTGAAGGCTTGCTCCCCAGAGTGGGGCTGTGGGAAGGTGGAACCTTCAGCAGGAGGGATGTGGGGAAGCCCTTGGGGGTTTGCCCTCAAAGAAGACTGGGGAACCCCAGCCCCATTCTCTTTCTGTTTCTTTTGCTTCCTGGCCATTGCCACCCATCACCCCTCACCAGAGCCCCCAAACAATGAGCTCCCGATCACGGAAAGGAGCCTCTAAAATCGTGAGCCAACATAAGACTATTTATCAATTAATCTCAGGGCTTTTTGTTGTTTGCTTGTTTGTTTGTTTTTGTCCTGGAGATTGAACCCAGGAGCATTCTAATCTACATACCCAGCCCTGTTTTACTTATTTATTTTGAAGCAAGGCCATTAAATTGCTGAAGGTCTCACTAAGTTGCTGAAACTGGCCTCGATCTTGTGATCCTCATGTCTCAACCTGCCAAGTACTGGCATTGCAGGTGTGGGCTGCCGTTCCTGGCTTCAGCTATTTTGTTATAGTGACAGAAAGCTGACTAACACTTTGGGCGGGGGTGTAGGTCTCCCTGTGAACTCCTGTGGTGAGCAGAAGAGACACATCAAATGTCCCACCATGCCAAGACCCCTCTCCAAACCACAAGGGAGGCTCCTGCTGTGTCTAAGGGGACATTATCAGACAACGAGGCTGTAATTACTAAGCATCTGCTCTGGCCACACATGCAGAAGGTACCGATCTACCGTACCCCAATCCATCTTAGGCTACTACCTCATGAAGTATTATTATTATTGTATTATTAGTACCCTAATTTAAGAGATGAATATCCAGAACTGAAGGGAAAAATATAAAGAACCCTATTGTAACTTTATGAATCCAGTCAGGAGAATTCTTTTTTTAATAAATGATGGTCATGTAGTTATGAGACCTTAACTTGTATGTCTAGTCAATAAACTTTTAATGAGTATTTCCTCTCTGCCAGGCACTTTTAGGCCCTGTAAATGGAACAGAACAAACCACTACTTCACAGAACTAGCATCCCAGTGAGAAATGAGGGAAGATAGATCATTAAGCCAAGAAGATAAGAAAGGGATATACTATGCTGGGTGTTAATACATGCAGTGGAGAAAAATAAGTCAGGGAATCAAGACAGGACTATGTGCATGTGTGTGTCGAGGGAGCATTTTTAAATAAGATGCCAGGGAAGGCTTTCCTGAGAGAGTGACATTGAGCAGACACCCAAATAGTGCAAGAGAACTCTGGGGTAAAATTTGCTGAAAAGAGCAAATAGCTGGTGCAAGGGCAGGAGAGTGTCCACCATGCTGATGGCCAGGGTCACTGCAGAGGAGAGAGGTCGGAAGGGAGGTCAGGACGGTGATGCGGGTGTGATGTACTGACCCTTGAGGGTCTTGGGACCTGTGTAAGAACTTTGTGTTTACTACTATTCTAAACAGACCGATTTTCTGCCCACCTCCCAAAAGATACACTGCGGGTTTTTCCCTGCTCCTAGAGCAGAGGTCCTCAAATTTGAGCATGCATCAGAATCAGCTGGAGGATTAGAATCAGTCTTCTGTGGGCCCCCACCCCAAATATCTGCAGCATAGCCCGAGAATACACAATTCTAACAGGATCCCAGGTGTTAAAGTGTGAATGTTTGTGCCCCTTCTCCCAAACTCACAAGTTGACACTTAGTCCCAACCTGAGGGCATTAGCAGGTGGGAACTTTGGGGAGTGATTAGATCATCACATCAGAGCACCCCGGAATGGAGTCAGGTCTCAGAAGCCAGGCACAGGAGCACACGCCTGTAACCCCAGCTATTAAGGAGGCTGAGGCAGGAAGATCACAAGATGGAGGCCAGCCTGGCAACCTAGCAAGAAGATCCTGTCTCAAAATAAAAATTTAAAAGGGCTGGGAGAAGCCAGGCATGGTGGCACACGCTTGTAATCCCCGCACTATCGCGCAGGTTCAAAGCCATGCAACACTGGCTTAAAAGACCCTGTTTCCAAATTTAAAAAGGTATAAAAATAGGTCTGTGAGTGTAGCTCGGAGGTAGGAGGGTTTTCAGGAAACCCAGTACCACCAAAAAAAAAAAAAAAAAAGGACTGGAGGAATAGCTCAGCAGTAGGGCAGTTGCTTAGCATGCAGGAGGTCCTGGGTTCTGTCCCCAGTACTGAAAAAAAAAAAAAAAAAATGCTCCAGAGAGCCACCTTTCTATCTCGTGAGGGGAAGGCAGGAAGGTGCCATCTATGAACCAGGAAGAGGGTCTTCACCGGGCACCAAATCTGCCAGTTTCTTGATTTTGGACTTCCTAGCCTTTGGCACTGTGAGTAATAAGTGTTTGTTCTTTAAGTCAGGTAGTCAGAATATCCAAAATACTCAGTTTAGGGGAATTTTGTTATAGCAGATGAAGCTAACTAACCACTAGCTGCGGGTTCAGGGACCACACTTTGAGAAGCGCTGCTCTGGCGAGACAGCTGCCTGTTGCTTTTTGGCCTTCCCACGTCCACAGGAGACCAGCCCCTATTGCCGCACAGGCCAGATGCACAGTTTGTGCAAAGCCTACTGCAAAACGAAAAGGCAGGAGCCTTGTTCAAAATGCAAGAGAGAAAGACACCGAACTGTAAAGACTTACAAATATTTCATTGCTTATAAAAGGTAACGAGAGCGATGGTGATACACGAGTAATTACAAATTTTAAAATGGCAAAGAAATATTTTGATGTCATAATTTTGTATAATACAATAGATAATATTTCTTTATTGTAAGACCATGATTAATCATGAGGTTTTTCTGACTTGCTTTCCTGCGTATTCTTTCATCAGGTAAAAGTTGTACTTTTAACAACCGAATTTTCAGTTAACATCATTGGAAGCAATGTCAGTTGTTGGCAAATGCTTTTTGATAAATTTGACTCTGATCATTAAAATTTGCCCGCAATTGTTATGAGGGCAGGTAAAATCATTCTCTAGGCTGTGACGACTTTGGGATATATATCTGATAGATTATATTGAAATGTAGATTTTAGGAAGTCTAGAGGGGATGACTCATGTAAAACTATTTTCTAAAAAGATTTAATTCTTTCTAAGTGTGGTGGGGCACACCTATAAACCCAGTAATTGGGAGGCAGAGACAGGAGAATCACAGGTTCTGAACCAGCCTCTGCTACTTAACAAGACTCAGCAACATAGTGAGATCCTGTTTCCAAACAAAAAGTGAAAAAGGGCTGGGGGGTTAGCTCAGAGATAGAATGCCCCTGGGTTTAATCCCAATAGCACACACACACACACTCATACACACACACTCACACACACACACAAACACACAAATGTAATTCTTCTCACAAGTTAGTTTCATGTAAATCTAAATTTAATTTTATATATAATTGTTAATATTTTGACATTAATTATGATATCAAGCCAGGTATGGCAGCAGATCCCTTAATCCCAGTACTTGGGAGGCTTAGATAGGAAGATTGCAGGTTTGAGGCCAGCCTCAGTGACATAGTGAGACAGTCAGCAACCTAGCAAGACCCTGTTTCAAAACAAAAAATAAAAAAGGCTGGAGCTGTACCTTGGTGGTAGAATACTCTTGGGCTCAATCCCTAGTAAAACACACACACACACACACACACACACACAGAAATTATGATATCCTCTGAAAGTTCCTGTAACTTGTGTTACAAAATAACCAAGAGTGCCTGCACAATTTCTATATAGTGCAAGGTGCCTATTAATGTGTCATCTCACTCTATCTTTAAATTCAAGGAAAATTATTTTAAAAATTACCTTGCTTGCTAATTGCCAATTTATCTGGAACTTTGTATGAAGATAGTGTTTATTGTGTCACATCAGGCAATCTTTAAGCTTAATTTCTAAGCCTATACACCTTTGGATTTTGATGTTGCAATAGTTTTCAAAACTAGAAATTCTGATGCCAGGCGTGGTGGCGCACGCTTGTAATCCCCGCGCTTGGGAGGCTGAGACAGGAGGATCACACGGGTTCGAAGTCGGCCTCAGCTACTTAGTGAGGCTTTCAGCAACCTAGTGAGACCCTGTTTCCAAATAAAATATAAAAAAGGTCTGGGGGTATAGCCCAGAGGTAGAAAGCGTCTGGGTTCCACCCCCAGTACCACCACCAAAAAAAAAAAAAAAAAAAAGCATAGAAATTCTAGCCTAGCCATGGTGGTGCACACCTGTATTCTGAGCTACTCTGGAGGCTGAGGTAGCAGGTCTTCAAGTGCAAGGCCAGTCCCTGACACTTAGCAAGGCACTGTGTCTAAAATAAAATAAAATAAAGGGCTGGGCTGTAGCTCAGTGGTAGAGTGTTTGCTTAGTATGTGCAAGGCTTGGATTCAGTCCCCAATACTGCATGAGCGTGCGCGCACACACACACACACACACACACACACACACACACACACACACTCTAGAAGTTCTAAACTCTGGGGAATTTTAGTAACTCCTTGATACATCTTATTATAATGTCCATGAGAACATCCTTATGTTGAAATAATTTACTAAGATACTTTGCTATCCGAGGGCCAGCGATTCCAGTCTTGGTGTTCAGATTAGAAAGTGAATATCTGTACAGCTGCTGCTGGACCAGGCTCTGTGTGGACGGACAAGCCAATCTCCTGGCTTGCATCCCTGCACGGTGCCTCAGTGGAACCCCCGACTGGTCCACAACCATGACTGCGGAGCCTGCCCCTGCATCTGCGGCTGCTCTCATCACCAGTCTGGGCCCAGGTCCCAGCCCAGCTGCCCCCTCAGATCCCCGTGGTGCCCAGGACAGCCCTGGGCGTGCACCTGCATATCACACTGCCAGGCCAAACACTGGCTGCCTGCTGCCACACTTGAGGCTTGAGGATATTCACGTGTGTTAGCCAGCATCCCATTACCATAACACAATCTCTGCCATAATTGATTTATGAAGAGAACAGGGTCGTCTTACAGTTTGAGCGTTCCCAGCCCTCGATGGGTTGGCCTGGTTGCTTTGACTCTGTGGTGAGGCAGCACTTCAGGGCAGCAGAACCACCCACCTCACCGCCAGGAGACGAGAGAGAGGAAGAGAGGGGCTGGCATCCCACAATCCCTTGCACGAACATGCCCTGAATGACCGGAGGGCTCCACAAGGCCCCTCTCCCAAAGGTTCTGCTGCCTCTCAGAAGCACACCCTGGGGACCAGGTCCTCAACACCTGGGGCCTGGGGATGCTCAGGACCCACCTAACCACAGCGCATGCGTATGCTATCAACGGGCACCTCCCGGCTCACCTGCAGGCTCCCAAGTCCCATATGACTTCAAAGCAAGTTCAAAGACAGACTTATTAAGGATTTCCAGACAGTGACAGCAGAACATTAAAGCAAGCACGGTGTCCCTTCTGAGGCTGGCCCTGCACGCTGCACAGGTTACGCACCCCAGAGCCCGTTCTTCTGTGGACAGTGACAGAGCTTAACTTTGCTCATGAAGCTTCTCGTATAATTCTCTAATGCTACATCAACCAAAATTCTTGTTTTCTCCACTAGACCAGAAGTCAGCAAACTATGGCCCGTTGACCACATCCAGCCTGCTGCCCCCACCCATTTTTTTTTTTTTTTTTTTGGTACTGGGGATGGAATCCGGGGGCATTCTAGCTCCAAGCTACACCCCCAAGCCCTTTTTCTTTCCCCAGTATTGGGGATATAACCCAGACCTTGTGCGTGCTAGGCAAGTGCTTTACCACTGAATTACATACCCAGCTCCCTTTTTTTATTTTGAAACAGGGTCTCGCTAAGTTGTCGAGGCTGGCCTTGAACCCGCAATCCTCCTGTCTCAGCCTCTCAAATACTGGGACTACAGGTGTGCACCACGGTGCCTGGCCTCCATTCTCAAAATTGTGTACAACATAAAGTTTTTATATTTGTAAACATAGTAGAGCGATTGCAATAGTAAATTAACGTTCATCACCTCAGATAGTCACCTTCCTTTTGCATATGACAAGAGTGTCTAAAATGTGCTCTTTTAGCAACTCCCAGAGTACAGCATTAACTGTAGTTCCCATGCTACACATTAGAGCTCTAGATTTATTCATCCTACCAAGTGCAACTTTGTACCCTTGGACCTATGTCTTCCCCCTCTTTCCCTCCCCAGTAACCACTGTTTTATTCTGTTCACTATATATTTGACATTTTTCTTTTTACAGTCTGGTTTGTAATAGAGTTTTATTGGAACACATCAAAACTCATTCATTTATGTTATGTCATGGCTGCTTTCACATTACCATGGCAGGACTCAGTAGCATGAGGAGGACTGTTGGGCTCCCAACGCCTGAAACATTTGCAGTTTGGTCTTTTGTAGAACAAGTGTGTTGATATCTGCAATCAACTGTGAGGTCCCTGAAGGCAGGGACCAGCTCTGTCTCGTTTACTCTTGTGCTCCCAATGACTAGACCAGAGCCTGGAATATGTGACACACTCAGTCAACCCTTGTTGAAAAAAAAAATACAAGAGCCAGGTATAGTGGCGCACACTTGTAATCCTAGTAGTTGGGAGGCTGAGACATGAAGATCGCAGGTTCACGGCCAGCCGTAGCTACTTAGTGAGGCCCTCTGCAATTTAGTGAGACCCTGTTTCAAAATAAAGATTAAAAAAATAGGACTGGAGGTGTAGCTTGGAGGCAGAATGCCCAGGTTCCATCCCCAGTACTGCAAGAAAGAGAGAGAGAGAGAGAGAGAGAGAGAGAGAGAGAGAGAGAGAAGAAGAAGAAGAAGAAGAAGAAGAAGAAGAAGAAGAAGAAGAAGAAGAAGAAGGAAGAAGAAGAAGAAGAAAGAAGAAGAAGAAGAAGAAGAGAGGAGAGGAGGAGGAGGAGGAGGAGGAGGAGGAGGAAGAGGAGGAGGAGGAGGAGGGAGGGGAGGAGGAGGAGAGGAGAGGAGAGGAAAAGAAGAAGAAGAAGAAGAAGAAGAAGAAGAAGAAGAAGAAGAGAAGAAGAAGAAGAAGGAAGAAGAAGAAGAAGAAGAAGAAGAAGAAGAAGAAGAAGAGGAGAGGAGGAGGAGGAGGAGGAGGAGGAGGAAGAAGAAGAGGAGGAGGAGGAGGAGGAAGAGGAGAGGAGGAGGGGAGGAGAGGAGGAAGGAGAGGAGAAAGAAGAAGAAGAAGAAGAAGAAGAAGAAGAGAAGAAGAAGAAGAAGAAGAAGAAGAAGAAGAAGAAGAAGAAGAAGAAGGGGCAGAGGAGGAGGAGGAAGGAAGAGAGAGAGAGAGAGAGAGAGAGAGAGAGAGAGAGAGAGAGAGAGAGGATACAAGAAAAAAGGGAGCATACAGTGAACCTAGCAGTTTTGAAGTAACTTATTTATCAAAAAGAAAATCATGTAAATTTTATGTCTGACACCATTTTTTTGTTGTTCTCCTATAAAAAACGATGTTTAAATTACTTACCTTCCTGTGAAATTGACTCTCCAGGGAAATTTACCGTGTTTGTCTTGCAGCTTGGCACACCCTCTGGCACACTGCCACACACCCCAGTCAGGGGAGATGCAGCATTGAATCCGTGCCATGCATCACTCAATAAATACTTATTGAACAAAGCATGGGGCTAGGTATGATGACAGAAACGACGATGACTCCACTGTGTCTGACTCAATACAGTCGCAGAGCTGATAGAACAAGGGAAAAACACAAATATAGGATATATACGAATACAGATGTATAACTGTGTGATTAAAAAAAAGTGTAAAAGATAATTTCTGGACTGAGTGCTAAGAGTTTTCAAAGCCAGGACACATTCATTTTGGCTGTGGAATTGGGAAAGGGTCCTTGCCAGTCACTCTCTGTTCTCAGATCTGATTCCTGCACTACAGCTCTGCTCTGTCCCATGAGGGGCTGGTTCCTGCAAATTCTATGTCTTTGGCCGTCCTGCCAACTGGCTCCATGTAGGTTGTGGTGAGAAGCCATGGAGAGTGACCAGAGGGCTGGAGGAAGGGAGGACCCAGGGTCTATCTCCTCTCTCTCTCTGAACCTTAGTTTTCTCAACCTTACAATGGAAAAAGAAATATAAATACTTCATTGAGTTTTTAATGGGAATTAAAGGAGATGATGCAGACAAAATGTTTAACACAGTGTCTGATGTCTACTAAGCATTCAAAGAAGAGAGTTATCATTGCTTCTAGTTTTGCTCCGGTAAGTGGGAAAGAGTGTGGTGATAGATTAGTGATGTCTGCTAAAGGTGAAGGGTGAACAGGTAATGCAACGTGAGAGGAATATTACCAACCCTGATGGACTGAGGCTGTATTGTGGACATAGAGTTGATAACATCTAGCAAATGGATAGAGCTACCCTGGCAAAAGACTGTGAGAAATCAAAGAATTGGGATGCAAACCCATAGTTAACACAATAGAAAGGGTAGGTTTGGGAGAGAAGATTATGAATTTATTTTTAGACATTGGTATTGAGATCTTTCCAGTTGCAAATAAATAAATAAAATAAAACATAACACAATGATACGCTCAGGACACTTCAACAGGGGAAAGTTTTTGTTAGAGATACACAAATGTACAGAGAGTTAGCCAAGAAACTCCTCTTAGCAGCTACACATTCAGGGCTTGTGAGAATTGGAAAACTGTGGCAATTCTAGTTACTGGACTCTCTCTCTCTCTCTCTCTCTCTCTCTCTCTCTCTCTCTCTCTCTCTCTCTCTCAACTGAACCCAAGGGCATTATAATTCATGCTACACCACCAGCCCTATTTAATTTTTTTATTTTGAAATGGGGTCTTGCTAAGTTGTTGAGGGCCTCACTAAGTTACCAAGGCTGGCCTTAAACCTGCGATCCTCCTGTGTCAGCCTCCCAAGAACTGGGATTACAGGGATGTACCACTAGGCTCAGCTTACTCTGGTCTCTTCTGAAGAAGAGAAGCCATTGTTGTTGACTTAGATTCTCCTAAGGTCCTTCTTCTGTTTCCACTTTCCCTCTCTCTGCTTTTCTCCTTCCTGCTTGGTTGTGTAGTTGTGTTTTTTGTGTCTTGCACTCGTGATGATTGGACAGGATATTAACCACCCAATGTGAAGCTTCCCAGTGGTGCCATGTTCTCAGGTGGGGCCACCTGACAGTTTCCTTAGGTCTAGCCCAGGTTGGATGCTCTGGGTACCACACAGCAGTTGGGGACACAGAGCACGGTTACCTGATGCAAATGACAAAGCCACCGTTCTCAAAAGGAGCTGTGTAACCAGTAGATTTCATGGCAGACTGGTGCAGACATGTCGAGTTGGAGATGCCAGCCGGATTTTCATGAAGCTAAGATTGAGTTGTGGTTGAGAAAGTATTAAGAATATCTAATTTCTTCCAATAGTATATTCTCCGTGTTAATTTGTTTATTATACAAGATTTGTTCATTATACAGATCTGCAGAGAGTCAGAGATTATTAATGAAAGATAGTTTTAAACAGGACCCAGGAGTTAGATGATTTATAGAGTGAGGGATTTTATTATTATTATTATTATAAGGATTTACTAATTTATTAGAGGAACAACTCTGAAAGTGGTTTGGAAATGGTGGGTGGGGTGAGGCTAGGGTTTCCTTACTGATCTGTGAGTAAAATATTCTACAGCTCAGGAAAAACAAACATGGCAGCCCCACCCTCTGTAGATTCTTCACAGAGTTGAAGAATCTTCCATCCATCACACCCCTTGGGACTGGAGGGCCCCAGGGCTTACAACACACATATCCCAAGGGTAAACAGATACAAGATCACTTATGTGAGATGATTTAGAAATGAAGGAAGAAGAGAATAGACAAAAATTAAGCTAATATTTAGGCAATATATTATTGATATAGGCAGATGGAATTCTAAGGGGCAGGTGGGTGCTTTTTCTTACAACTCCTGGCGAGGAAAAACAGGACAGTTCTTCATGTGTCTCTCGCCAAGAGGTAGTATGTGTCTTTTCCTTTTAATCCTTAGGGAGAAGCACTCCAGCATTCCAAGTCTTTTCTTAGACTAACTTAAATTAAAAACAGTAAGTTTCATCAATGAGGTGGAAAATTTTAAATGAAAGAGAAGCATCCAATATCCTTTTATTAACTATGCCCTCATATATATATCTGTGCTTTTCTAATTCTTATGCATGCACATGTACAATTTTTATGTAATTGTCATGAAAACCCCTTAAGCTCACCACACAGACCTCTGATATCTGAATGTTGACTCCAGCGGCTGGCATCTGTGTGATCTGGCAAGTTACTTAAACTCTCTGGGCCCGTCTTCTCATCTGAGGAATAGGGATAATAATTGTACCTACTGGATTAAACAAGACACCTTAGAGTAGCTAGGTCAATGCCAGACACACACTCAGTTAGTGTAACTCTTTTGTTAAATTTTTATTTTATTGGTGCATTGTAGTCATACATCTTAATGGGATAAAAGACTTGTGTAGACATACATGCACACATCACCCAATTAGCTCTTACCCAATCCCCACCCCATCCCCTCCCCATCCCTCCTTCCCGTGCTTGGCTTAGTGATTGTCTTTGATATGTTTGTTTAAGTACATCATGTGCTTTAGAGAGAGTTTCCCTCTCCCCCACTCCCATCCCCTCAGTTAGGTCGCCTTATTTGCTCCTCTATAGGATCTCCTTTGTTATCTAGAGTTCATCCTATGACCCATTTCTCCCTAGCTTTCACATATTAGGGAAAACATCCAATTTCTTCTTTTTTGTGACTGACTAATCTCACTTAGCATCATGTCCTCCAGTTCCATCCATTTCCCCGTAAATGATGTAATTGTGTTTTTCTTTATGGCTAAAATTACATTGTGTACATATCCCACAGTTTTGTAATCCTAGTGTAACTCTTATGATTATGAGCATTAACATCAGGAGCTTTGTGACCTCTGGTTGGCTGGGGTGGGAGAAGTTAGCAGCTGAAGCCTGTATTGGCAACCCTGTTCTTCCCTTTCCCACAGTAACGGAGTCTGGAGTCTCTCCTTTCTCTTTCTGCTCAGTCTGCCCAATTCTAAATGAAAGAAAGACACACAAAACAAACATCAAGTGAGCAACCAAACAAAGCAGTGTTGCTCACTGGTCCATAGAGAGGTTGATGTGCTCCAGGGCTGTGCTGAGCCCTTCGTGTCCCTGAACCAGCACCATCAAGATGGCCGTGATACCCCGCTGAGGAATCTGCTTCTCCAGGAGGTTACTGTTAGGAGTTGAATCATGTCATGCCTCATCTGAAATTTAGATTCTGAAGACCCACCTCCTACTACCTCAGATGTGATGAGATTGGAAGATAGAGCCTTTAAAGAGGCAATTCAGTGAGATCACGAGAGTAGACCTTAATCCAATCTGACTGTAGCTTTATAAGGAGAGGAATACTGGAAGCCAGGGTTACAACAAAAAGACCCTGTGAGGAAATGGCAAGAAGGCAGCCATCTGCAAGCCAAGGTCTCAGAAATAGGTGAACCTTCTGACTCCTTGGACTTCCAGCCTTCACAACGGTGAAAAGATGAAATTCTGTTGCTTGTGGCACCCAGGCTGTGGAATTTGTTATGGAAACCCTAACAGACTAATACCGTTATATCACTTTCAAAAGCTCAGGGGAAAGCTGGGCGTGGTGGCGCACACTTGTAATCCCGCACTTGGGAGGCAGAGACAGGAGGATCCTGCAGGTTTGAAGCCAGCCGCACTGGCTTAAGAGACCCTGTTTCCAAATAAAAAGTATAAAATAGGTCTGGGAGTGTAGCCCAGAGGAAGAAGGGCTTCCAGGAACCCCAGTACCACTAAAAAAAGAAAAAAGAAAAGAAAAAGAAAAAAGCTCAGGGGATATTCTCTGACACATGATATAAACAGGGATGAGCCCTGAGGACATCATACCAAAAGAAACAAGTTAGACACAAATAATACTCTTCATTTCACTCATATAAAGTACCTTGAACAGTCAAATTCATAAAGACAGAAAACAGAATGATGGTTGCCAAGAGCAGGGGAGGAACAGAGGTATTTTTTTTAATAGTGTTATGGATTGGATCAAAAATGTCCCCCAGACTTTAAGTATAAACAAAACAGTCATGTTGGAGGCGGGGCTGGGGAGGGCTCCCTGGGGGCAAGGCCAGGGACACTGTTTTCCTGGGCTGACTGCTGAAGCTTCCAGCTCCTCTCTTTCCTACCACCCTGAACTGATACAAGCTTGCACCCTCTCTGCTCTCCACTGAGGGCCTGCAGCCCTGGCTCCTGCTTGGAAGCTGCCCAACCTGGACTGAAATCTCCAGCACTGTGAGCAAATAAACTTCTTCTTCCTCCAGGCGTTGCATGTCAGGTGTTTGGGTCACAGCAGCACGGATGCTAAAATGAATGGATAAAGTTTCAGTTATATACTATGAAAAGGCTTTCAGAGATTACACACTGAAGTATTTGGGGTGATGGACATCATACCAGCCACGTACTACCCAACAACAAAGGGAAAAATAATTTTGTGTACTGTTCTTCCACTTTTCTATAAGTATAATTTTGTCTCAAAATTTAAAAAAATTAAAAAGAAAAGTGGAAGGAAAAAAGGAAAGGGGGAAGGGAGGGAGTGTGGGGAGCAGGTCAGCCAGGGAGGTCATGGTCACTTTGAGTTTTTATTCAAGTGACCTCAGCCACAAGCCTTAGACTTCTCTGGGACTCGAAAAACCTCTTTGAAGACTCTTGTAGGAATCTGAGTGGGAATGGGGGGAGATGGAGTGGCAGTATGGGATATCAGCTGAGCTACTCAGGTAGAAGGACTTATTATGATTTGATTCTGTTTTTTCTTTTTTTATACTAGGGATTGAACCCAGGGGTGATCTTCCACTAAATTATACCACAACCCTTTTATTTTTTATTTTAAGACAGGGTCTTGCTATGTTGCCCAGGATGGCCTCAAACTTATAAACCTCCTGTCTCAGCCTCTGCATAGCTGGGATAACAGGCATGTGTCACCACACCCAGCTGATGTATAATCTTTTAGGTATACATGTGAGTGTGGCTGTGTAGAAACTTATCTTTTTAATGGAGATCATACTATGCATACTGTTTTAATCTTACCTACTTAGTATTCTTTTACCACATCATTTTTAAACATCTCATTGAACATGAGTAATAATAATTTGGTTAATGAACCCCAGGTGGGATTTGATTTGGCATTCTTTGGTTCAATTTCTGTACTTCAGAATTTTGTCTTATATTGTGCCTCAATGTGAAAGAAAAAAGGGTAGACCCACAAGGTTCTTTTTAGGAGAACCTATAGTATCTGTCACTTTCTCATGAACAGAACCAGACTATGAGGAAGAAGTTTTGAGGAGAGATTAGGATGACCCTCTTAAACAAATGAGCTGGGCTCAAGTCCTGATTCTCCTCCTGCCTGCCACGTGAGTTTGGGCATGTTACCTAAATATCTCTGCCTCAGTTTCCTCATCTGTCACATGAGGTGAAACAAAAAGTACCCATTCATAAGTTGCAAGTAGCCGGTGCATGGTCAGGGCTCTTTGGCGTTGGCTGTTATTAATGTTATGAATAAACATATGAGGCAAACTTTGAGGTCTGTAGAGGTTAGAAAGACATCGAGTGGGTCAACCTCCTCCCTAGGAGGGGAAGTAGCCCTCTCTGTTGGTGATGAGGAGTAATTAGGATGGAAAAAAATGTTTTGCAAGGTCTGGAGCTGATGTGTTCTCCTTATGACATTTTAATCTGTGAGTAATAGATTCCATTGCCTGCAGAGCTGTGATTTTTTTCCCCATCTATTGCCTTTTCCCCTTCTCTCTCAAACCAGGATTCCACCTCTTCTCTGCTCCAGCCTCCCACCAGCTACCAGGAACTATTTCTAAACAATCATAATTTCCCAGCCAGGTTCCTGATTCAATTCAGGCAAAGAGGCCTGAAGTCCCCACAAGACACTGCACTCCTGGGGGAAAGAAAGTGGAGAGCACCTACTGTGTGTTCCAGCAGTCATGTCACTTTCTAAGCTAGCACACCCCTTCTGGGGTAACCAAGGCGGGTTCCATGCGCAGCCTTTGTAGTCAGTGAGCCCGGTTTGGTTTTGTCCCTCACACACTCCCTACAAACCTTATCTGAGCCTCAGTTTCCTCACCTCTAAAGTAGAAAGGATAACAATAATGATGACCATTGTGGATCATTGGTAACATGTCATTAAATCATGCATATAAAATATATTGTCTAACTGCCCCTACAGTCCATACTCAATAAAAGCTAATTTCCATTATTGTCACTATTTAGAAACTAAGCCTCAGGGTACTTATAATACTATTCTATATTTTCAGGTGAGGAAATGCTGATATACCTATCTCTAGTTTTAGTATTTCCCCCACTGTACGCTGGCCGCTACCTGTCCTCTCTCTATCTAAAAGAAGAGTTTTAGATAGGTACATTGGTCACCCAGCAAATTGACTGCATGGGAAGAATATACATTTCTGTCTTGGTTAAGCCATTGTCTTTCAGATTCTTGGTTGTAGCAGCCAAAGTAGCACAGAAAGGGAATAGCCATATTGGTAGAAACCAGACTCAGGCTTAGAGTCAGCAAACCCATGTTTCTTGGTTCTGTCCCTCATTTGTTTCATGGACAATGTCGTCACTTGCTCTTCACCCACAACACATTGTCAAAAACTGTCCTAGACATTAGTAATACAGAGATAATTAAAACACAGCCTCAGAGATTATATGATCCACCTGCGAGCTCAATGATGTTATCCATGTTAATCTTTGAGAATAATATCCTCCCTAATAGCGGTTATGGGGTACAGTTCTAGATGTACACCAGGGCTCTGGAGCAATTGCTTTGTGAGTTCTCAGGACTCCCAAATGGATTCCAAATCTGCTGACATAGTGAGCAAAATCCTTAAAACTGTCCTCAGTGCTGAGACACTTGCCAGTAGTAAGTCCTTGGCAAAATATTGAAACTCAGTTCCAAGGTTGTCAAAATGGAAATAATGATACTGAAAGGATTAAATTAGGAAACGCATATAAAGTACTTCACACTGTGAGACTCAGGAGACCCTCACTAAATGCTACTGATGACGACGACGATGACGACAGTGACCGCGGTGATGGAGGCAAAGCTTGAGTCTCACTGCCCTGGGAAGGTGCTGTGCTTTAAGTTGGCCAAGCAAGGCCCTCTGAAGGTGACCACCACTAACACCTTCCTCTCCACCTGTGCTGGGAAGGACGGATGAGACTGCGTTAGTTAAACCCCCACTGTAAAGGGCTATGTAGCCATGGAGCAAAGTCTTTGTAAACGTAAAGACCTGTAACATTCCCTGCACCTACCCTGCTCCCTCAATTTACTTTTCCTTGTCTTTGCCAAGTTCTTGTATAATGACTGATGCTGTGTGGCACTGCTTTGACTTTTTGTTATTGGGGATTGAACCTAGGGGGTTCTACTATGAGCTATACCCCCAGCCACTTTTTTCGTTTGTTTCAAAATATGTTTCTACTACTCTGAACTACATTCTGATGTAAAACTACAAAGCACCAATAAAGTATATATATTCATATATATATATATATATATATATATATATATATGAATGAAATCGTGTCTCACTAGGTTGCTGAGAGTCCCTTTAAGTTTGAGGCTGAGGCTGGTCTCAAACCTGTGATCCTCCTGTCTAGCCTCCTAAGTGTGGGGGTTTTCAGGCACATACCACCACACCCCACTTACTGCTTTATTGTTGATTCTGAGCACTTATGTTAATGGCCAGTCATCATCTAATCTTTATGTCCACTGGATTCTGGCCATACACATACATAATTAAACAGAATTCAGCAAAAGAAAGTTTTAGTCTAATCATTATATTATATAGCCTTGATACTTTTGAATATTCATAACAAATTTCCACTTTTAAAGTTCTAAAATGCTGACTTTCAATACAAGGCACTATATATAGTTCTTACTTTCACAGAATAATAATTATTATCCTCTTTTTAGGTGAGGAAACTGATTCAGAATGGTCATGTATTCTAGGTACCTAGAGGCAGATCTGCCATAAAGCAAATAACATTTAAGTCGAGGCCCCTCATTCGCACGTGCCTCTTTCAGAGCCCTGTATTGATTTTGTTCAAATGTTGGTATTCTTTTTCTTAAAGTGCCCCCAATAATATCAGCTACAGGCCAACAAAATCTGAATCTCTCCCTGTAAGTCACATAGATGCTAACTACTGAAGACAAAATTTTAGCAAAAATCATTTGCCATTTCGACAGAGTTTAATTTAAATTCATTGTAATTTATTAAAATAGTGCTGATGGCACATACATTTGTGCCAATGGGCCAATGCTAATCCACAGATTAGGAGTGGAATCTACCATTGATATGCCCAAATGATAAGCCAAATGATATATCAATATTTGTATCATCACTTCCTAACCCTGTCCAAGGCACTCTACCATGATAACGACTACAATATCTTGGTGTTGTATTTTTCCCCTCACATGCTCAGAGATGGCAACCACTTTTGTATGGGGCAGAATTTTTACTTATATTTTATTAATCAAGCTGAGGAAGCCAACATCTTGAGGAGAGATGTAGAAGACGAGGGCACTGGTGACGAGCCCTAGGAGACACCCTCCAGAAATCTCAAGATATGACTCAAGGACATGTAGTTAGCATGTGGGCAACTTACCTTTAACTGTGAGTTATTCTTCACCTGAACCTAGCCTGCCCCCAGCCTACAAACTTTGAACTGATCTCATTTTCTCCCTCCCATCTTCAAGCCTTGGATTCCTACGTTCATCTCCCCTAAAGACTAGCGACGCCATCTTGCAGACCTAGTAATATGCATGGCAGAGGAATATGGAGAAGGGGAGATGGAGCCTGATGTGGTGGCACATGCTTGCAATTCCAGTACTTGGGAGGCTGAGACAGGAGGATCACAGGTTCACAGCCAGCCTCAGCTACTTAGTGAGATACTTCTCAACTTAGTGAGACCCTGTTTAAAATAAAGGATAAAAAATAGGGCTAGGAGTGGAGTTCAGTGTAGAATGCCCCTGGGTTCAATCCCCAGCTCTCCCCCTCCCCCCAAATCCACATAGCCACCTCCTGCCTTCCATTATGAGCCGAGGTTACATTGAGGGTTGAGCTGAGTATAAATGTTGGGCACCAGCCCAGCACCTGAGGATGGCTAGCCAGAGAACTGTGGGATTCTCTTTCTATCTTAATTACTTCCACAGGGCCTGTCCTGCTGAACAATTTCCATACCTAGCTTAGATCACCTACAGAGCTTCACTTGGCAAAGAAAAATCGACTCACTTTGCAGTTTCTGATTTCCCTGAATTCAATCCTGGGAAAAATGCCATCTGCACGCCTGCAGAATCAAGGTCTCTCCTTGTCTTATCAGCAAAATGCCACAAAACAACAGTCAAAACTATGACTCACATCAAAACAAAGCTCACAGCATTAAGGATATGGGGGGTGTGGTTTTCTTTATCACTTGAGAATAAAGATACAATGAATTCTTTCTGTTTTCCAGGAAAGCACGGTGAGGGTTGGGTAAGGAGATGGGAAGAGGACATGACAGATCTTCTGAGTTCTGTGCCAAACACTCTAAGTATAGCAAGGACAAGTCAAGAAAACACAAAGACACTCTGAGGTGTTCCACAGGTGGTGGTCCCTGTGCAGGCTCTCAGAAGAGGCCTCTGCATGGCGACCCAGCTACTCCAGTGCCCTCTCTGGAGTCTGAGACAAGAGACATCATGTAACATGCCAGTTTCTAGAACAGCTACCAGAGGGGATTTCTGACTGACAAAGCTTTGCAGTGTGTGTGTGTGTGTGTGTGTGTGTGTGTGTGTGTGTGTGTGTGGTATTGGGGATGGAACCCAGGGGCATTCTACCTCCGAGCTACAACCCCAGCCCTACTTTTTATTCTTTATTTTGAAAAAGGGTCTCACTGAGTTGCAGAGGGCCTCAGCCTCTGAGGCCGTCTGCGAACCACCATCCTCCTGTCTCAGCCTCCGGAATGCTGGGGTTATAAGTGTGTGCGACCTCGCCTGGCCGGGATTTGGAATTCTTTACCATCTCCATTATAGATAGGCCAACTATCTTTTGTCTCCACCTTTGTAAATGTATGCTCCAATGTTGAAACATTAATGAATACATACACATGGGAAAAAATTAAGCTGAGTTTATAATAAAAAAATGGTTTCCTGCCTTACTTCTCCCTAGCCTGATCCCCCACTCCTTGTTTGTAATCCTCTGAAACCACTTCTCTTTTTACATTTTAAAGATTTAAATTTTGTGGTGGTTGTCTCCATTTTGACAAATAATTGCTATACCTATCTTCCATGACTTACCAATTCTGTTCTTTCTATATTGACTTCCTCTTAAGGTAAAGGAGTTCTGCTCACTTTCTTCTTCCTGTAAGCCCCTCACCCTTTACTACTTACATCCCTAATTTTAGGGCATGGATTTTATAATTTAAAACAATATTACTGAGTTTCTATTTATCTTGAGAGAAAGATAAACCACTTGATACCAATTTTTGCTAATTTATTAGAAAAAAATATATATATATATATTGGTGGTATTGGGGTTCCTGGAAACCCTTCTACCTCTGGGCTACATTCCCAGACACCTGTTATTTATATTTTTATTTGGAAACAGGGTCTCTTAAGCCAACAAGGCTGGCTTCGAACCTGGGCGATCCTCCTGTCTCCGCCTCCCAAGCGTGGGGACTACAAGTGTGAACCACCATGCCCAGCCAGAAAATATATATATGTTTTTAACAGACATCTATAGAATCAAAAAATCATCAACCTGGAACAAGGTGGACATGGAGGTCACAGTAAAGAAATTGTGCTTCGCCCTAGTCATCTAGGTTCAGCCTTCTGGAAGGTGAAAAAGATATAGGCTCTTACCTGTCTTCTTACAAGTAAGTACTGTCATGGTGCAGTAATCCTCAGAATACTGGTCATATTTGGTTCTATCCAGACTAAAATGATTGTCCTTTGGTGAATAACAGGGAAGGGTAAGACCATCCTTCTGAAGTAATGTCCCAAGTGGTGTGTGTTGGTACTGCACATATCAGGGCTGGACGTCAAGCACTGAGGCAGGCATAAAATCATAACCTGGGGTGTGGCCCACTTTCTGTGCCTGGTCTCATGGTGAATTTCTTGGTTTTGTGTCTTGGACTTCAAATGGCACGACAAGACCCCAGGGACAGTGCACGATAGGGCTGACGCTCCTAGACCCAAGGTGATTTGCTGCGAGCACCCATCTGTGCTGATGATTCTTTACCTGGAAGCCTTGATACCTTGGCTGGGTGTTTGATTCATAAATGACTTGAAACGTAATGTCCCTTCCCGATTCATAGTGAGTTATTGTCTATAATAACCCTCTTACCTTGGCCGTCTCCCTTCTGAGAACTGGTACAGTCATGTGTTCCACTAAGTCATGGAGACTGATGGGAACACAGTGGCAATGGCAGTCCAAGAGGCAAATGCCAGATTCCAGCACTCAGCTGCAGAATTGAATTTTCAAAGATTTGTTAGCACATTTTCTGAAACCAACTTATAATAACAGTAACACTAACAGTACTTTTATGTGATGGAGTACTTTTATGTACCAGTAGCTAGATGAGTGCATGCGTTTCCCCCTTTCATCCTCATAACATCACCCTGACATAAGAGAGTCTTAGTGTTGACATTTCATAGTGGTAAGGTTGGGCAGCATTAAGTAATTTGCTCAAACTAATTCAGCTAATTAGTAGCAGAACCAAGATTAGAACCGAGAGCCATCAAAATCTAAGTCCTGGGCTCTGAAACACTTCATGCCCTTGTCTCCCTCATTGAGCTGTTTGTATATTTTAACACCATGTGATACCCTGGATAACCCCTGGAATAGAGTTTGAACAAAATTAAATTTTAGGTAAGCCAAAGACTTTATTAAGTCATGAACTGAACTTAATCAAATTAGTTCTACTCATAGGCATGACCTACAGTGAAGCACTGGAAGTTCCTTCTCTGATTGGTCAGATGGGTATATAAGTCACAACACTTATGGCTCTGAAATAGTTTGGATTTTTAACTCAATAAATGAAAGAAAAAACTGGTTAATTACTCCCACCCCCCGCTGGTACTGGGGATTGAATCTTGGGGTACTCTACCACTAAGCTATGCTCCCCAACTCTTTTATAGTTTTTATTTAAATGCAGAATCTCATCAAGTTGTCCAGTCTGGCCTTGAACTTGCAATATTCCTATTAAAGCCTCCTAAGTACTGGGATTACAGGCATGTAGCACAAAGCCCAGACCAATAGTGGCTAATTTTCGATAATTGAAATTACATTCTAAGTTATCATGATGTTACATGGTAATATCTAGCAATTACCTATTGCTGTTGCTAATATTTTAGAATTTATAATGTATGCAATACATAAAATATAAGTAGGAAATACATATGTTTCCAAGATTTTTAAATTTCCAAAAACATATATAGCATCTTTCCAAGATATTTGTGATATATCACAAAATCCAGCTGGAATTTGATCTTCAAAAATCTGGTAATGACCAAAATGGTTTTCCAGATTTCAGTGAAGACGCCCTCCCTGCTAAAGTAGCACTTTGATTAGATTCATTTCCAGCCCTGCATTAGTAATGTGTGGAAATGGGATAAATCTGTTGCGGAGCCATCTGCAGATGGTGGTTTTCTTCTTGGTAAACACCCAGGGGCTGTGATAATGGTCTTTAGAACAAATGGCAGTTCATTCTACAGACTCTTCAATTTTGCAGAGCCATGTTCTGCTCATTTAACTAGGTTCCTCAGTTTGAAAAAAAAAAGAAAAAGGGGCCCTTTAACATTAATGACTGCTTCTTGGAAACTGAGAACTTCCATGGAGAGTTGGCTTCTTCCCTACCTTGTCGTATCCCACAGGGCATGGGATAGCGCAACACTGAAGAAACCAAGGAGCGAACTGCTAGGATTGCAAAATCAATAGAATCTCATCATGAAACGAAATAAACCCTGAATGTAATTTTCCATTTACCTTTGTGTATGTGTGTTGTTTTCCCTAACAAAATAAGTTTGTTGTGGAAAAGTAGAAAATAGTTCATTGTAAGCTGGGTGCGGTGGTATACTCCTGTACTCCCAACCACTTGGGGGCTGAAATAAGAGGATTGCAAGTTCGAGGCCAGCCTTGGCAACTTAGCAAGATTCTCTCTCAAAATTAAAAAAATATAAACAGGCTGGGAGTGTGGCTCAGTGTTAGAGCACCCCTGGGTTCAACCCCCAGAACCACACACATGTGTGCACACACACACACACACACACACTGTAAAATAGTATATTGTGAAGATTAGACAAAAGGATACATAAAAGAAAAAAATGAGGAAAGATGGAAAGAAAGAAGGAAGGAAGAAAGGAAGGAGAAAGAAGAGTCTAGTAATTCTACCACCCAGCAGTAACCACTGTGAATATTGGGTATATATCTTTTTAGTGTTTTTAGTAGATCCATGTATTGATATTTTTCTAAATACAAAATCCTACTCTCAATAGTATATAAGAATATCAGTCTACTCACTTATATAACTTGATTTATGTCATAAGTCTCCATTTTCTTGGGGGGTAGAAAAGTAATCTTAACACAGAGTCTCTCTACCTCAACTCCCCCAGAGAGTCGCGTCTTCATTCCTGGGGCTGGAGGAGGCAGTGCCCGGCATCAGGATCCTGGGCTGGGTCCTTACCTTCATGTGGTTATCTCCTCCTCAGTCCTCTCCCTGGCTGGTGCTCAGCCATTAGTATACGCAAGGGGCTGCTGAGTCCGTCTTTGTTCTACTGCTAGTCCCTCTGGCCTCCCTTTTTGACCATGTTTGTGCCCCTCTTGACTCTTGCTCAGCTGCAAGAAACTCAGTACTTGCCTAAGGTACTGCTCTCAGACACGTAGGTCTGTCTACTGCTGCCAGGCCACACTGGGCCCCTGGATCTGCTCCCTGGTTACCTAAGGCCCTTCCGGTGCATCTCTTCTCTGGGCCATTTTTTCTTAGTGGTCTTACCATCGCCCTAGGCTCTACCTGGGTAAAATAATAATAATAATAATAATGATAATAATAATAATAATAATAATAATGATGATGATGATGATGATGTAGCCTCTGTTTTTCCCAGGGTTCTGTAAGTATCTATGTCTTCATGATTTTCTTGCTTATTTACTACCCCCTCATCCCACATACACACACTGCATCTGGGAAACACTTGGAAGCTTTCCTCTTTCCTCTGGGGTCTTCCAAATCAATCGTTCATGCTGTGAATGCTCACCATCCTTCTTGCTATTGCTCCTTTTAAGGTCTCTACTTTGAAAGGAAAACCTGGAGCTGCCATTTTCTCTCTGCCATTCCATTCTGCTGTTCAGACAAAACTCAAACTGGCCTCACTTGAAGAGTGGAAGGGCCACAGGATGGAGGGGAAATCAGGAAAAAGAAAAGGAACACAAGCCAGCTGCCATTTTATTTATTTTTTAATTTTTTTCAAATATCTCCCTTTATTATCATAATTAACCTTTACTTGGAAAGCCAGCAGTAAAAACTCTTCAGACAGTGTCATCACATTTTAGAACAGGTTTGGGGCCAGGGCTTTTGTGTTTAAGGACTGTAGACCCTGCTCTACTCCTTTGCTGGCCCTATGCACACATCAAAAATAAAGCAAGGCCGGGCATGGGGGTACACAACCTGTGATTCCAGTACTTGGAAGGTTGAGACAAGACGATCCCAAATTTGAGACCAGCTTTAACTTATGGAGACTCTCAGTAACCTCATGAGACTGTTTCAAAACCAAAAATAAAATAAGGCTGGGGGTATAGCTCAGATATAGAATGCATGCCCCGAGTTCAGTTCCCAGCACCAGACAACAACAACAACAACAACAACAACAACAACAACAACAACAACAACAACAGTAGTGCAAAACCAGCTCTCATACCTCTGGGGGCCCCTGTGGCAGTTTCTTCTACCTGGCTCCTGTTGGCCAAGATTTTGCTCCTTCAGATACAAATACAGGTGCTTCCTGGCTTTTAGACCTCGACCTCTGAGCCTAGAACACAAGTGTTCACCCAAGAAGAACCAAGTTCTCTTATCTCTCATTCTCTTTATGGAGTTGCAGGCAAAGGGGACGGAGGAGAAAAGGTAAGCCCTTGAGGACAATAAGTTCCTAGAGAGAAATACACTTTCTTATGAATGTAAATATGATTCATGCAACTCTGCAACCAGGAGCCCTTTACTTCCCCTTGCTTGGAAGTGGAGGCCAGAGGTTCTGACTGATCTTCCATCCAAGAAAGGAACTCTGATCAGCGGAGGAGGGTTTGGTCTTGCTCCAGGATCTGAAGCTGCAACCGCAGCCTTGAGACAGTGCCAAGGCAGCCAATTAAGAAGGTGTTGACGACACTTCCCAGGAACATTTTTCTAGATGTTTAACTTTGACGGGAAGTTTAATCTTCTAACAACCCCCGGGAACTTCACATTTTCCAGGGAGTAGTGCCTAAGGTTCTTAAGAACTTCCAAGAAACTGGGATTCTCAGAAGACGTTGCAACCTCTGAGCTCACTTGCTCAATCTAGAGCTTCGTACGGAAAACAAGAGCAATGAAAACTGGGCTTTCCCACACACACGCCCTGGGAGATGTAAGATAAGTCAGATAAGAAGTCAGACACCAATTAGGCCACTGCCTTCGCTTTGGAAACTGAGTCCTGCTCTCAGCCACCTTTGGCCGCTCGGTGTGACGGAGCTGGCCAGCAGCAGTGCCTGACAGCCAGGGGAGCTCAGAGAAATGCCTCCTTAATGTGGAATTTTTTGAGCATCCTGGCCCAGATTAACTTCTTCAAAACGAGCACAATCTAGTTATTAAAATCTCATATGCCCATTGACTCAGAGGTCTTATTGGAAGCCCTGCAGGGTGGGCACCTACGTCTACCTTACAGATGAGAAAACTAAGACTCAGAGGAACTAAGAGATTCACTCACAGTTAGGTGGCAAGATGGATCAGAGACAGAGTTGGGAATCCCTTAAACTAGCTGAGAGCCACAGTCGGTGGCTGGGGTGTTGAGGAGAATCTTCTTGTTCCCAGCACTGATCCTTCAGATACTAAATCCTGAGAAGGTCTGGAACCAGGAACAGCAGGAGCAGGAGGAGGGAGGCATGTGGAACAGCAACTTTTTTATTAACCTGTGCAGAAGTATTTCAATAATTTTACAATCAGTGCAGCCAGCCTGGTGCACAAATGGCCGAAGAGAAGCCATAGTCACAAATATATTAACTGAGCTATGGGAGAGTAGGATAGAGTTGGGAAGGGTAAACTTTGCTTGGGTGGAGAGCTGAAGGATTAATAAAATGGCCCATCAGAACCACCATGGGGAAGGGAAGGGCATTTCTAGGAGAAGGAAGAGCACAAAGCTTGGGGGCAACAAGCAACAGAGCCTCCATCCTACCTGCTGTGGCCACCTGCGGGATGGGATTAGGTGTTGGAAGGATGGGGAGTGAGAACCATGAAGGCTGAGACTAGAAGGACTCATAGAGACGACATCTGGAAGACATCTTGACTGGGAAATTCCAATATAACCACTTTTATGCTTTGGATATGGGAACATTTGTTTAACTCTTAAACACAAATTATTAAACTTTCAAATAAAAAATTAATCAAGTATTATATATAACAGACATTGTCATCGCACCAAGACCTCGGTGGCATCTGTAGTGCATCACATGTCCACTGAGGCACAAGGTGATACCATCTGCCTCCTGGCCATTCCCTATTTGGTGTGTCTGACACCAGCATCTTACTTCCCAATAATCGCTATAAAACCAGATTTCTTTTCAAACCCCCAGACTGCTTAGGTAAGCAACTGACTTCTGCCTACATGATTTCTGGCCTCTTTCCTAGGGCTGGATGCTGTTCCCCTTCCTTGACCATAGGCTGTGGATTTGCTGGAAATAAAATCATCACTCAGAATCACATCACAAATTCTTGCCTGCCTTTAATACCTTCCAGTTGATATGCAAAATTGAATCCTTTATACACCAACAACCTGTGGGAAGAACAGCCAAAGTCAACATGAGTAGGGTAAATGCGCCTCGTGCCCTTCCCCTCAGGAACCAGCACAGTAGCCAGGTAAACTTCTGAGCCCTCCACTCCTGTCCTACTGAATCCCAAATTCCCAGATATCCTGCTCCTCTCTGTTCTCCCTTGTTAATGAAGATCTACCATGTATTATGCAAGAGTCTCATAAAATTATAACAATAAAGACAAGCCATACTTAAAATACAAAATATCCAACTCTCAACACCAAATATTTAGACAGTTTGGGTCATATTTGATTGTTTTCAAAGTAGAGGCTTTCTTGTGCCTCAGACAGTTTAAGAGTCAAAGGGAGACACATTATCAGTGCAGGGAGGGGTCAGATCATGTCCTAGTCTGGGGTGTGTGTGTGTGTGTGTGTGTGTGTGTGTGTGTGTATGGGGAATGTGTGTGTGCATGCGTGCCTGCCTGAAAGTACATGCAGATGTGCATGTGTACAGGAAAGTCAGAGAATCTATCTGAAAATCTACTTTTAAAAAATTGCTGCTCATTTTAACGGCGATGAGTTAGGTTTATACATTCAAAGAGAATCTAGATACAGTGAGTGGAAGAAGCTCTGGATAGGATCTCCTGAGCTTGAATGACCTTCTGTGCCCTAAGCAATGGTGTGACTCAATCCCAAAGTCCTTCTCCTGGAATTTTAGTTTCTTTGGCCTTAAATAAGGGAGTCAGGGCTTACTGACCTTTCAGAGGTGGTATTTCTCATTATGTTTGTAGCACATTTTCAAGTAACGGGATGTGGAGGAGCACAACTGGAAACTTTTGAAGATTCAAAGCAAGACTAGAAATGTCAGCAATCATTAAATACAATCCTGAGACTACAATGCGATAGCATCTCCTAGTTACTGTAAAATCATCTTCTGCAATGGATCCATATTTGGTCAACTTCATTACTTTATGAGTTCTTTCAGGGGAACTGTTTATAGCCCTGAGCTCACTCTCTTATATGCCCCAGAGCCAGAGGTTTCCTGTGTTCTGGAAGCTCTGCGGCCTTTCACTGGCCCTGGCTTCACATCACACCCAGGCCTCACAGCGCATATTTTCCCCACGTCACATGATCTATATACCTCAATGTTCCATCTGACACATAAGCTGAAGTGATATGAGGATACAGATATAACCCAAACTGGTTTATATATTAACTAAAACAGGGGTAAGTCTGAAGAATACAGTTCCAACGGTCATGCTGGGTTAAAAGTTCTACGATTATATAAATTAAAGTAAGACAAAGCTAGGCATGGTGGCACACTCTTGTAATCCCAGTCTGAGGCAGGGGGATTTCAGGTTCGAGGCCAGCCTCAGCAATTTAGTGAAGCCTTCTACAACTTGATGAGACTGTTTCAAAATAAAATGGGCCTGGGGGTGTAGCTCAGAGGTGGAATGCCTCTTGATCCCATACTCAGTATCATGGAGCAAAACAAAACAAACAAAAACATATTGGGGAAAAAGATCTACTCAAGGTGACACTGTGGTTTGGGTGTGACCCCATGGGTTTACGCTCTGGAGGACTGGTCCTCGGGGGTCAGTGTGGAGGTGGTGCCGACTTTCAGAGGTGGGATCTACTGGGAGGTGCTGGCCTCAGAGGAGATGGTGTTTTCATGGGTCCTCAGTTCCCCTGAAAACAAGTTGTCTTAAGGTCAGCCTAACTCCTCCCTGCTCTGTATGTGATCTTTCCCTCTTGTACATAGTTCTAAGATAATGTCATTTGCCATGATGTGACATAGCCAAGGGGGCCCCAGTCAGAAGCTAAATGAAGAGGGCTCCCCAATCTTCGATTTTCAGCCTCCCAAACTGTGAGCTCAATGAATCTCTTTTCTTAAAAAAGCACTCAGCCCAAGGTATGTTATTGTAGCAAATGAAAACGGACTAACATAGGTAGAGTGCTTAATTAAAACACTGAGTTTATCTCAGTTGAAGAAAGAAATTCTTATTAAGAAAATGAGCTTGGAAGCCTTAACATAGCTCCCCCTGAGCCTGCACAGTAGAAAAGGCATGTCCAGAAAAACAAACGAAAGGATTCACACTGACTATGAGTGGCAGTAAGACTGAAGTTCAGCTTCTGTTTCTAACAGGTCTATATTTTAGAAGGTGACATTTAAGAGTTTTTGTAGTAGGAAGCAATTATTTTTAAGCTCCTAAATATGATTGTTTTGGTGGCTCTAGACAGCCTCATTGCATTTCTATAGATCCTTTTTCATTTCCTCTAATGTCCTTTCCAAACATCTGTTGGTTTATTATTCTGAGTATGGAAATTATAGTCACTTTAGTGATTGCTTAATATAGATTCAGATTATTTTGTCAGAAAATGGCAAAGATCAAAGCTTCTCAAAGCCAGGCGGCAAATAGATCAAAGGAAATCTTTATTTCACATCCTATAGGGTGTGATTTATCTTTAAACATCAGAAAATAGGCCTTTGGAATTCATGTATTTATCATATAAATGCTCTCTTCCTTCTGAAAAAAACAAGTTACTCAGCCATCAATCCACATTTGTGCCAAGAATTGGGGTGGGTGTGAGTAATGAGGCCTGTGATCTTTCTTTTTCTCTGTAGTGAGCCTCATGCGTTGGATCAATGAGTTTATGTTATGCCAGATGCATGCCAAATGCTGGAGATACAGAGGTGGGTGAAGACAAGCCAGTCCTTGCCCTCATATAGACTGGCTGTATAGCCAGCTGTTTAAGCAACTGCCTTCGATTGTAGTGTTATAAGGGACATAGATACAAAGTGAGACACATGGAGGGACTCGCAACCCATCCCACGCCCAAACCGAACACCCATGAACACAACTTGAGGCAAGAAGAGATGAACAGGCGAGGGATGGGGTAGAACAGCATGTAATGAAGGATATAGGGAGGAGATGGTTCCTGGTAGAAAGTGATTGGCTATTCAGTCCTGGTGGGACAGGGCGAAGATCTTACTGCCAAGATTGAAGGCTGAGAGGAAGGCAGTGGGTCAGCTCCCATGGGCTCTGTGAACCAGCTCAGAGTTGTTCAGGAACAATGAGAAACTTTTGGAAGATTGTAAGGAGGTCATTAATAGGAGTGGATTTATGTTTTGGAAAATATCCAGAAGAGGAATGGTTAAACTGTGTGTGGCTGGGCATGGAGGAGCATATCTGTAATTCCAGTATGTGAGAGGCTGAGGCAGGAGGATTGCAGGTTCAAGATCAGCCTCAGCAACGAAGCAAGACTCTCAGAAACCTATCAAGGCCCTGTTCCAAAACAAAAAATAAAAAGGGCTCAGAGTATAGTTCAGAGGTAGAACACCCCTGGGTTCAATGCCCAGTACACACGTGTGTGTGTATGTGTGTGTGTGTATGCATGCACATGGTCATGTGTACTAGGGAATCAAAAGCTATCTGCAAAACTACTTTCTTTTTTCACTATTCAACCACAAACATGATTGTTTTCAGCTAAGGAATTGAAATCTGGTTCTTTATCCTGAGCAGAGGCTTCCTGCTAATGATTAGGGACTGATCTCCATTTCACAGGCCTCTGAGACAGTTGGCTGGTCAGTCCTAGTACAAACTGTGCTTATGCAGATTTTTGTCAACACCACCTCCTGTGCACTATCCACTGTCTGCCCCTCTCCTGAGAAATCTTTTTGGAAGACACTGGTTTCTTTTTTTCTACATCTTTTTCTCCCCTTCTATATCCCGAGTTCACCAGGTCTTGGCTAAGGGGGAAACATGGATGATCTTGGTGATTGGAGTCCCAGCCTCCTGACCTACTCTGTCTCTTCATCTGACTTCTGTTCTGGTCTCTCCAGTCAGCCCAGCTGACCCCATTCTGCAAATATTTTCAGAAGTCAGTCTTTCTTTCTTTCTTTCTTTCTTTCTTTCTTTCTTTCTTTCTTTCTTTCTCTTCTTCTCTTCTTTCTTCTTTTTCTTTCTTTCTTTTTCTTCCTCTCTCTTTTTCTTTCATTTTTTTTAACTTGGCACTGGAGAGGTTGAAACAGGAGGATCACAGGTTCTAGACTAGCTTCAGTAACTTAGAAAGACCCTGTTTCAAAAATAAAATCAGTTGAATGTGGTGTCACATGCCTGTAATCTCAGTACTTGGGAGCCTGAAACAGGAGGATTGCAGGTTCACAGTCAGCCTTGGCAACTTAGTGAGGCTGTCCAAAACTTTATGAGACCCTGTTTCAAAATAAAAGAAAATAGGGCTAGGTTTATAGATCTATAGATCATAGCTAGAATGCCCATGGGTTTCATCCCCAGTTCCCTCACACAAAAAAAATTAAAAAAATTTTTTTTTAAAAAGTCAGGGTATAGCCGGGCGTGGTGGCGCATGCTTGTAATCCCAACATTTGGGAGGCTGAGACCTGGAGGATCATGGTTCGCGGACAGCCTCAGCTACTTAGTGAGGCCCTCTGCAACTCAGTGAGACCCGGTTTCAAAATAAAGAATAAAAAACAGGGCAGGGGGTGTAGCTTGGAGGTCAAATGCCCCTGGGTTCCATCCCCAGACCCGTAAAAAAAAAAGTCAGGGTATAGCCGGGTGTGGTGGCGCACGCTTGTAATCCCCGTGCTTGGGAGGTGGAGACAGGAGGATCCCGTAGGTTCGAAGCCAGCCTCACTGGCTTAAGAGACCCTGTTTCCAAATAAAAATATAAAATAGGTCTTGGAGTGTAGCCTGGAGGTAGAAGGGTTTCCAGGAACCACAGTACCACCAGAAAAAAAATAAATAAATAAAAAGTCAGGGGTCTAGACCTAGAGTAGATGGGTTCAATTCCCCATACCAAAAAGAAAAAAAAATATTTTTAAGTTTCTTTTAGTTGCTCCCCCCCTTTTTGCCCCCCATTATAGGGTTAGGTTAAAAACTAGTAATTATAGTGTTTCTGCACCATCTATGACTGATTACCATATAGTGCATGACATATGTGCAGATGCCTGTGTGCATCACTAAGTGTGTTGGATTGATTTGGGTTTAAGTCATTACCACATTGAGCTTATGCTGATGCTCATGTAGTTTGGCTGTCTTTTATACATGTTTAAGCAAAATATAGAACAAGAATCATGGTGCATAAAGTAGGGGCCAATCTGCATCCCATCTAAAAAACTATAGGACATTAAAGATGGCTACATGGCTTCTATTATAGGTAAATATTAGTGGCTTCCTGAAAGACATTATGTTGAATGAATGAATTTAGGCATGAATGGCTGAGAATGCAGAGCTATGACATCTGGACTGACTCTCACGAACAAGGCGAAGAGTGTCCCAGGTCTCAGGAGAACCGCCCTGAGTGGGCAAGGACTCCTCCTGAGGAGGAAGGAGCCCAAGTGCGGTGTGCCACACTGATACCCTGATCAGCTGGGGTAAGAAGAGAGTTTTAGAATATGATAGCTGACGATGCTGTGCAGTGGCCCCTTAGCTTCTGAGATTCATGTCTCAAATTATCTCAAAGAAGGCCTATGAAAATGGACAAGTCAGGCTTCTATTTGGAAGTCTAAAGGACATTGTATTTTCTTAAGAGCACATCGTCTCCTAAATTTCAGGACATTGCCAAAGGCAAGAGAAATATAGCACCAAGGAAAGTGACCATTATCAACTGAGCTTTGGGAGCAAGATAGCACAGAGAGCCAGGGATGTGATGGCCATTGGACTATACCTGTAGCCATGGAGGAGTGAGCCACATAGAGAACTCTGAAATAAAGGGAGGTGGCTTGGGGACTTGTGTCCCAGTGATCTGATGGGATGAGACTCAAGTTCATGCACACTGTCACTGTCAACACTACTTTCAGTCATTCATTTTTTTTTTCATTCAATAAAAACTTGCATAAGCTGGAGGTTCTGACACACACCTGTAACCCCAATACTTGGAAGACTAAGGCAGGAAGATCACAGGTTTGGAGCCAGGCTCAGCAACTTAGCAAGATTCTGTTTAAAAAAAAAAATAGGGCTGGGGGTATAGAATAGAAGTGGAATACCGCTGGTTTCAATCCCCAGCACCACAAAACAAAACAAACAAAAACCCTGTTTGAACACTACTGTCATGTCAGAAACAGTGGTTATGTTGGCCTGGGACAGAGGAGAGTAAACCTTTTCTGTAAAGGACCAGATATGAAATTTTTTATGTTTTATGTGCTACTCTGCTGTGGTGGTACAAAAGGAGCCACATACAATAAGTAAACAAATGCCTGCTGATTTGTATATGTTCCAATAAAACTTTATTTATAGAAATGGGTGGTGGGCCACACTTGGCTCAATGATCCATAGTTTTCCAACCTCTCAGAGAAAGAGTATGCTAGTTATTATTATTATTATTTTTGCCTCTCCAGATCCAATCTAGAGCCCTTTTTACCCTGCTGTCTGTCCCCAGAGGCTGACCTTGGCAGATGAGGTCACACAGGATCCTTACCCTCTGGCTTCTGGTTAGATTTGGTTGATCCAGAAGCACTGTTGAGAGATCAGAAAAAGAGGGAAGAAGTTGGTCTTGGTCCTCCTCACTGGACTGGCTTTGGTCAGGGTCATGTTCCTCACACACAGGGTCTCAGCTGCACTGGTGGCTGTGCTCATAGCTATGTGTCTCACCTAATTCCAGTGACATCCCCTCTTCACCCTCAGACCAGGAGTAGAACTAGAGTTCCACTTTCCTAGCCCTGGGCCACCCTTCATCTCTAGTGAACCTCCTTAACATTGCCCATATCTCGTGTGTGGCTCTTTCATTAAACTCTCTTTGATTGGAACTGGATTTATTCTATGCTGGGCAGTGTGCCTTCATAGTGGAGAATCACTGTTTTCAGATGTAACTATATTAGTACAGTCACAGGCGCAGGACGGAGCATGTGCTCTGGGCCTGGCTAATGAGAGTGCTGAGTCACCCACTCCATCCTAATTTGTTATGGAATGTTCACGGGAACCAAGTCGCTCTAATTGCAGGTAATGCCATTACTCATATAGAGGATGTCAAGAAGTGGTTTGAGGCAAGGAGAGTGTGAATTTGCAGCTTGAAAAAGCTATTGTGTGAAGCCTGAGGAAAAAGTTCAACATCAAAGAAGGCAAAGTAGAGAGATGGCCTTATTTTAGTCCCTAAACAGCCCGGAGCTGGATTTACTCCTCAAAGTTTTGCCAGTGAAATGATTTAATTTCTTATTCCCCCTATGCCAGTGTTTCTTTCGCTTGCATTCCCCAAGCAAAACTTATTTCACACACACACACACACACACACACACACACACACACACACACGGAAAATTCATGAGCACTTTTCTCAATTCTCATTATATTTTCTGGATTACCTAGTCAGGGAAACAGCCCGTGTTAGTCCACTCTCCATTGCTGTAGGAAAATACCCAAGGAGGGGATATCTTGGCCTTTCAGCCTAGGAAAATGGAAGCTAAATAAATTTCTGAAAGGCCAGGATCAAATGGCCACATGTGGCCTCTGGTGAGGGCCTCTTTGACTGTATGACACCGTGGTGGATGGATCATGGTGGAAATTTGCGCTAGGACAGACCATGAAGTATAACGGCAAGACGGAGAGCAAGGAGAGGCCAATCTTGCTCTTTTATAACACTTTTGTGGGAGCTAACTGGAATCTCGTGAGAACTACACCGGTCTCTTCTGAGAACTGTACCCCCGTGATATAATTACCTTGTGCTAACCTCCACCTCTCCCAACTCTGCCACACCAAGGACGCTTTGAGGCTACCTCAAACCATATCCAAATCATCACACAGTCCTCTGTCATCTTTGGATCAGATACACATTAATATGGTAGAGGAAGTTCACACTGGATTTCAGTCATGATAAAAAGCCCGAGTTAATGTGTCATCTATCAACCCAGTTCAAAGAGAAACAACAGGAGTCCAGTAGCATCTTTGGAGTTAGGGCCTGCATAGGGGCATGGGAAAATTTCCCTCTGCCCCCTGAAGGTTTGCTGAAGTTAACTGACAATAGACAAATTGACAGGAGAAAGTGCATACAAGTTTATTTGACATGCATAAGCACAGCACCCATACAAAGTAGAAAACGAAAGGAAAGGGTCAGATGGTTGAAGCTTAAATTCCTTCTTTATAGGGGAGAGGGAAATGAGGAGAGTGCTGTATAAAATGTTAGAGGGACTGTAAATGCTGGGCATGGTGGTGCACACCCGTCATCCTAGTACTTGGAAGACTGAGGCAGGAGGATGGCAGGTTCAACGCCAGTCTCAGCAACTTACAGAGACCCTCAACAATTCAGAGACCTTGTTTCAAAAAAAAAAAAAATCAATAAAAGAGCAGGGGAATGTATCTCAGAACTCAGAGGTAGAATGCCTCTGGGTTCAATCCCTAGTATAAACAAAGGGGGTTGGGGTAGTAAATGATTTTTTTAGGAGGAACAAATTGGCTCATAGAGCAGATGATTAGCTGGGAGAAGAAAAAGTTTCTCTCAGCTCCTAAGAAGGTAGCAACAAAGTACAGGAAGTGAGGCAAAACACAGACCTTTCCTTAGACCAAAGTGTGTTTTATGCAGATAAAATCTCCCAGGTAATCTCTCAAGCTTCCCTCAAAAGAATGGATGAGAAGTTTGGGCGTGGTGATGTCTTTGGTCTTTTTTTTTTTTTTTCCCTGTAGTTCATCTTCCTGGTTATTCAATGCAATTCCTAGGGAGAAAGTTAAGAAATTGCATTTTTATTTTGGAATAAGTTTTCAAAGAAATCAGGAAAAAGGTCAGTGAGACGTTAGACCTGAGACCATTTCCCCAGCTTAGCATGTCAAAGGGTTACACTTTGGGATGTCATCTCTGGATCCCCAATACCTCCTGTGCCAGGAAGGAACACCTCCCAAATTCTAATCTTTACTCACTTTGACATGTGACAATAGGAAAGAGAGGAAAATCTTCAGAATGAATGAGGAGATGGTTCTATTGTTGGCAGAAAAGCCATGAGTTGAAGCATGGTATTTACCTATGGTTGTAAAGAAATTATGAATTTATGCCAGTAATTAAAACAGAGATAATTACATAATAATTCTCAAAGAGATCACCTAACAACTTACCTAAAAGATCTTTTGTGTACTCCAAGTGTGCTAATTATAACAGACCTGAATTCTATTCATTAGTTCATTCAAGAATTTGTGGAGAGCATGGGTGTCAGGTACAGTGTGAAGCTGGAGACAGTTTCCATTACTTTTGCCAGTTGCAGTTGTGGCTTCTCAGTGAGTTGCATTGAGAGAGACTGTGAATTCAAATCTGGGCTCTGTGAGAATGGCTCACTGCCAATGAGAGACATCTTCTGTGGAAGTCAAAGAATATCCAAGGCACTTGTCACCCCTGCAAGTTGACAAGGGCCTTGTCTAGAGTGAGGAGTCTCTTTGGAACAAGTCGCTTCCAGCACTTATGCCTTTATTTTCTCAAGTTAATAAAATGAGAGAGTTGATCCAAATCATTTAGAAGCTGTTTTCCTTCTTCTTTCCTTTCTTTATCCATTCCTTTGCTTGGTCTCGTGTTCGGGGTGGTTTTCCACTTTGCAAATGCCATTCTCTCTAGTATAGAAACCAGACACTCACTTTCCCAGCCTCCTGTGTAAGAAAATGCAGCCATGGGATCTGGGCCCGCCAATCAGACACATCTGTTTTGAATTTCTTTGGGAGCTTTTTCAGCTGGAACGGAGGAGAAGGTCCTTAGCACATGTAGGAAGCACCCTTCTGAGCTAGGTGCTCAGGGCGGCCGGGCGGCTTTGAACTGTGGTCCTCAGCCAGTCATGCCCATCTTCAGAGTGGGAATGGCAAGGGAGGTAAAGGCCAAAATGAAGCGCCCCAAAATGTGAGTAGAGGAGACCAGACTATATCTCCGATATGCCTTCCTGGCATAAGTATTATTTTGAGCTAATTCTTTTAGGAAGCAACAGATAGAGGAGAAGTTCTGAAAACAGTAGAAGTGACCCTTTTGTAGGAGAAAGTTATACTGATAAAGGAAATCTCCATTTGCAAGACTGTCTCCTTTCTGTACCAGTAAGAGAAGGCCCACGCTAAATCCCTAGAAACTGACAGGAATGGAGAAAGCAACAACTTAAAATTTGTACAAAACTTGTTCTTGTTTCTTCGTTTCATGGAACAAGGTATGTAAGCCAGAAGTCAAAGCCCCTGCTTTGGGTTTTATTCAAATCTTTGAGGTAGTCCCTGCCTCCCATCTGTACATGAGGTTCTAATGTAATTAAGCTTGTTTGGTTTTTCTCCTGTTAATCTATCTTTTGTTATATGGACCTGTCCCAACTAAAAACTCAGAAAGGCTAGAGAAAAAAATGAATTTTCTCTCCTTGCTATAATCTGGATCAGAAATGTTTTCCAAAAGCCATAGGTTGGAGGCCTGGTCCCAGCTGATGGCACTATTAGAAAGTGGTGGAATCTTTAAAAGGTGGGGCCTGGCTGGAAGGAAAGTAGTTCACCAGGGCCTTGCCCTTGGAGGGGTGTTAGGGCCCTGGCTCCTTCTTTCTCCGTCTTTTTCTTCTTAGCCGCCATTGTGAGCAGTTTTGATTTACCATCTGCTTCCCGCCATGATGTCCAGCTAAACCACGGCCCAGAGCAATGGAGCCAAGTGACCATGAACCGAAACCTCTAAGACAGTGAGGGAAGATAAACCTTTCCTTCTCTTAGGTGGTTTCTCTCAGACCTTTATTCACAGCAACGAAAGACTGGCTAGCACACCCCGCTGTGCTGGGGTGGTTAGAAGCGAGCCCTGCACAGTCTGTCTGTTGGAGCAGTTCTAAACATTATCTAGCAAGGGCTCACTGCCCCACAGGCTGAGAAGCCAGTACACAGCACCAGCTTTTCATAAAGAGAAAAAGCTTTATTGCATGACTGACCTGAAAGGAAATTGGGAGCTTTAAATTCAAATCTGCTCCTGATCCATGGATAGTGGAAGAATTTATAGGAAGGGAGAAAGGAAAAGATGCTTATTGGTTGAGTGGTACAAAAGGGGCATGTGTTTCTCTTAGGGATAGATTAGGTTCTGTGAGAAGGATTTTGAGCAGTGACATCATTGACTGAATGACCTGGCTTCTACTCATGTTCATTCTTAAGCAAGTTCCAAGCTATAAGAGTCTTTAGTGAAAGGCCTGGAGGTTTTTCCTGGGAGGCCACTGGTGTTTCGAGTGTCCAGGTGTGTGTAGGTCTTAGCTGATGTCACTGACAGTACCAGCTATGGAGGCTGTCCCCAGCTGAGATGGCTCCCCGTAAGCAGCTCTACGGCACAGGTGGAGACTGTCCCTGGCTGCCAGCCCCTAGTCCTTCATCTCTGGGCCTCCCTTAGAGCCCATCATCTATCTAATCTTTAAAACACACACACACACACACACACACACACACACACACACATCCCTTTAACTGCCAAAATGAGCCAGAGTGGATTTCTTTGTCCTCTAGGACCTCAGGAACTTGTGATTAGGACTGAATGTCTTCAAACAGACCTTTTTCTCCTTTGAAGATGGAAAAAATAATTCCCTCTTATAAAGAGGATACTCGGCTGATCACTCCCAAGATGTGTTTTATTGCAGTCATCAGCAGGATAATTGGTGCAGATGGATAAATGCGTGCGAGGAGGGGTTGTTCCCGTGGTTGTCCTCATTACTCTGAAGTGCTCAGGAGAGCGTGATGCTTCTGTGTTTATGGTTTACAGCTTTACGTTGGGAGGACAGCCCATCTTCTTAATTATTGCTAGTGATTTCCAAGCGTTTGCAGGAACGTTTTGGTTAGGTTTCTGTAGTTTTAATGATGTCTTTAATTTGCTAATGCAGATTAGCGCTAAGTACCTCATGATGATGGTAAATAGCTACAGCGAGAGAGAGAGAGAGAGAGAGAGAGAGAGAGAGAGAGAGAGAGAGAGAGAGAGAGAAACTCACTTGAATAAATTGCTTTTAGGAGAGCTTCTATAGAAGATCTGAAAATTCCAAAATGCCACTTACAAGAAAGATCATAATACTCTATTATTATTGTTATTTTTATTGTTATTGTACTGGAGATTGAACCCAGGGGCATTTTATTGCAAGCTATATCCCCAGCTTTTTTTCTTTTTAATTTTGAAATAAGGTCTCACTAAGTTGCTGAAAATGGTCCTTAAACCTGGGATCCTCCTATCTCAGCCTCCCAAGTTTATTAATCAGTGGAAATTTCACTTCATACTCCTGCCCCCAAAGCTGGTGAAATACAGGTGTTTAGTAGCCATGCCTCTGCAGGCTAGAGGAGCTTAACAGGAAAATTGTTCTACACATAATTGTTCCATGTGTGTTTTGTATGTGTTTTTTTTTTTTTATTGTTGTTGTTCGTTTGGTGATATTTGGGATGAAACCCAGGGTCTTGCGCATGCTAGGCAAGAACTTTCCCACTTGAGCTACGTCCCAGGCCTTATTCTATACATAATAATAAGCCAGAATACTATTTACTTATTTTTCTTCCCTGCTGGGATACTGAGAATATAGAAATTATAGAGACCTGAAGCCAAAGAAATGGAGAATGTATGTGTGGGGGGTAGTGTTTATTTATTTATTTAAATATTTATTTATTAGGCCGGGCGTGGTGGTGCACGCTTGTAATCCCCGTGCTTGGGAGGCGGAGACAGGAGGATCGCGCAGGTTCGAAGCCAGCTGCGCTGGCTTAAGAGACCCTGTGTCCAAATAAAAATATAAAAATAGGTCTGTGAGTGTAGCCCGGAGGTAGAAGGGCTTCCAGAAACCAGTACCACCAAAAATAAATAAATAAATAAATAAATAAATAAAAATTTTTATTTATTTTTGTACTGGAGATGGAAGCCAGGGGCATTCTACCTCTGAGCTACACCCCCATCTCTATTTTTTAATTCTTTATTTTGAAACAGGGTCTCACTGAGTTGCAAAGGGCCTCATTAAATAGTTGAGGCTGTCCGCAAACCATGATCCTCCTGTCTCAGCCTTCCAAGTGCTGGGATTACAAGCGCACACCAGCACACACAGCTTGGTAGAGTTCTTTTGAATGCCATTTTTTGAATTGCTGGTATCTACTTCACTGCCTGGACACCTAGCAGTCAGTGGGACCTGTGGAATGAATTAGCACTTGTCTTCTTTGTAGGATATGGCTAGCAGGGACTGTGTCTTCATATCCACACTGTGCTTGCAAGAGGTACCTGGACGTCACCATGATAAAAGCTGTTGTTTAAAGAGCATCTACCATTTGCAAAATACTGCGGAAAGAGCCCTACTTTTAGTACATTTAATCCTCACTCTACCCTTGGAAGGAATGTTTCTTGTTTTCTGAAACTTAAAAGAGTTAGGTCACTTGCTGGGATCACATACTGAAGAATGGCAACTGGATTCCAATCTAAACCTGTGTGATCCCATGACCTGTGGGACTCATAGGAGTGTTTCTTTTCTGAAACACAGAGCAATTTCTTCTCATTTTAAAATGCATTCCTGCTGGGCGTGGTGGTGCATGCTTGTAATCCCATTACTTGGGAGGCTAAGACAGAAGGATCATAGGTTCGCAGTCAGCCTTAGCAACTTAGTTAGGTCCTCTGCAAGTTAGTGGGACTCTGTTTCAAAGTAAAAGAATAAATTGAGCTGGGAATATATCTCAGAGGTAGAATGCCCCTGGGGACCACAAAAACAAAAATAAAATAAAATGCATTTCTGAGAGTATTGTGGGTCTTTCAACTCTTTTTTTCTGGATTTTTATTTTCTTCTTCTTCTTCTTCTTCTTCTTCTTCTTCTTCTTCTTCTCCTTCTCCTTCTCCTTCTTCTTCTTCTTCTTATTTTTTGGTACTGAGGGTGAAACCTAGGGGCTTTTCTACCTCTGGACTATACTCCCAGACCTATTTTATACTTTATTTGGAAACGGTCTCACGAAGTTACTTGGGAGGCTGAGACAGGAGGATCGCAGGTTTGAGGACAGCTTCAACCACTAAGTGAGACCCTGTTTCAAAATAAAAGAATAAAATTGGACTAGGGTATAGCTCAGAGGTTAGAATACCCCTGGCATTCTGAAACATCATTATTATTATTATTATTATTATTATTATTATTATTATATGATAATAATAATTTCCCTCTCAATTTGGCCCCCTTCTCATTATCTTTTTTTTTTTTTTTTGGTGGTACTGGGGTTCCTGGAAGCCCTTCTACCTCCGGGCTACACTCCCAGACCTATTTTTACATTTTTATTTGGAAACAGGGTCTCCTAAGCCAGCGCGCGCGGCTGGCTTCAAACCTGCACGATCCTCCTGTCTCTGCCTCCCAAGCGTGGGGATTACAAGCGTGCGCCACCACGCCCGGCATTATCTTGATAGCTTCTACCCCATAGTAAGCAGCGAGGTCAGTATCAGAGATGGTCAGAACAGGCTCAAACTGTAACCTCTATGCGGTTTGGAGGTCTTTGTACCTACTGGGCAGGTGTTACCTGGCAGTCTTATCTAAGTTTTCTTGGCCTCTTCAACACACGATTTCAGATTATGGCATTGGAATCACCACCAATGGACCCCGAGGCTTCAGCTGTCTTGGCTGGATGATTTATAGGGCATGGTTTAGAACTTTCTGGGTCTTCTTCAACATTGGGCCACTCAAAACATTACATGAACCCTAAAAGCTCCATCTGTGTCTATATAATCATACTGTTCCAAAACCCTTTAGGCAAAAAGGAATTGGGGTTCCTTAAGAATAATAAAAGCACCCTCCAGGGGAGGCAAACACCCAAGCTAGGTTGCTCATGTGCCTCAGTCAGCCTTTAAACTTGCTGTACTTCCCTGGAGGAGTTCCATTTCGAGTGTGTGTGTTGCTGGGGATCGAACCCAGGAGCATTCTATCTCCGAGCTACGCCCCCAGCCCTACTTTTTATTCTTTATTTTGAAACAAGGTCTCCCTAAGTTGCAGAGGGCCTCCTAAGTAGCTGAGCCTGGCTGCCAACCTGCAGTCCTCCTGTCTCAGACTCTTAAGTACTGGGATTACTTGGGTGCACCACCCACCTGGCTTCCATACTTTAATTTCCTATAGTAATGACTGCTGGCTTTCTCTTTTTGTAGATTACATAATAGACACTTCCCATCCCAGTAACTGGGATGTTGGAATCCTGATTCTGGCTGTTGGCCTTGCTTTGCTATCATTCTCTGATTTTTTTATAGAGATATTCTGGCAACCAGCACCTTTTGTATTTTCCAAAGGAAGTCAAGTTCCCTCACAGTGCTCCCCAAATATGGGTTGATCTGTTCTCCACTATAATTGCTGCTCTCATGAAATCTCACCATAACCGTTTGTTTAACCTCTGTTGAATTCAGATAGAGCTGACTCCAGCACCCGCCAATATTCTGGCTCATGCTTTAGTCATCCTTGACTGTACCATCGTAAGATTCCTGGCTGCCCTTCCCATTCATCAGGAAGAATTGACTTGCCAAAACTCTGTGGCCTTTTGAAGGACCTCCCATCTCACTCCCCAGTTTCACTGTAAGTTTCTCATTATTTGGTCAGTTTCCACTGCTTCTTGTTATTGGAAGATTGTTGTTTAAGTTGCTACTTATTGGAAGCCTTCTATTTCAAGATTTCACATTTACTGTAGAGATTAGATCCTGGCTTGGTGTTCTGACGTCTTTCTCATGAATTCTCCTGTTTAATTTCCCTTTCTCTCAATGACTTCTTGGTTGATGTCATACTTGGGCTGGTTGCCCCAAGAAATGGGAGAGGTTGGATATGATAACACTGAATAAGCATCTCCAGCCTCGCTGAGTCGTAGGGTGACAGAATCCAAAGCTGGGAGGGTGCTCACAGGATGGTTAGTTTGAATTCCTTCCAAATGCAAGAATGGATTGTACAGCATCCATAATTCCCTCCTCTGGTGGAACCTCTCAAAGCAGGGAGAGCGCATTAGTTGGCTAGTTCAGCTGTTCCCTGCTTCTACTTATAATTATTGGGATTTTTTCCCTTTCATTGAACTGAACTCTACCTCCTTACAACTTCTCATTAGTTTGAGGTTGGCCCTCTAGTGATACAACATAAATAGATTCAATTTCTTAATAAAACTAAAGTAATTACTACCAGGTATTGAGTACTTGCCAGGTTCTGTATCAAACATCTTATACCCTACTTTAGTCAGGATTCTTCAGTTGCAAAAAGTAGAAACCAACTATGGCTAATTGTTTTCTTCCTATTTTGCTACATGATAAATTACTCCAAAAATTTGTAGCATGAGAAAAACAAACACTGATTATCTCACAGTTTCTGTAGGGCAGGAATTCAGAAGCAACTTAATGGGTGGTTCTGGGTTAGGCTTCATCATCCGGTCTCAGTTCAAATGCCATCCTAAGGCTCGACCGGGGATAGGGATTCACTTCTAAGCTCCATCACAGGGCTGATGGCAGCAGGCCTCAGTTCCTCACTAGCTCTCAACCAGAGCTGTCAGTTCTTTGCCACCTTAAAGTCCTTTCCATAGAGCCCAGCATGGTGGCACATCCCTGAAACCCTAGCCACTCAGGAGGCTGAGGCAGGAGAATCCAAGTTTACCTTGGTTACTTAACCAGACCCTGCCTCACAAATAATAGTTATGGGGATGTAGATCACTTCTGAATTCAATCCCTATGTTAGAAACAGGTTCTAGGGAAGACACAAATAAAAACTCATGAAATCAAAAGTAACTTGGTAAGGCAATTTATTTCTGTGCAGAAGAGTGTGCAACTGACAAAAAGTTGGTAAGCAAGCACACCAAGCAGGCAGTTCACTCAGGCTTTATCCCTAATGTAATTCTGCCCCTTGCCCTGATTGGTGAGCACTTGGGTTCACACTCTGCACGATTGGCTACTTATGAAGACATGGTAAGTTTAAATCAAAGTTTAACATTATGGGAGATTTCGGGCCAATTAAAGGTTATATGAGCTAGAACGGAAGACTCAGTCCAACCAAAGTCACATGAGTTAAGATGACGGACACTCAGGAAGACTCAGGTTGTGTAACACGTAGACACATGTACAGTTACAAAACAGATGCCCAAGTTACACTACAAAGTAGGAAGGAGTATACCTCTATGTAATCTACTACTTTGATAGAAAAGATTGCCTTTATTCCTCACACCGCAGGACCAAGGCATGCGTACACACACACACATGTGCACGCAGACACGTACCCAGCCATAGTGCATCTCCCACCCCGCAGCTGGTCTGGCGTGAATGATGGAGGGGTGCACAGTGCCCATTATGACTGAGTCTCTGAACTCACTAATAAGTTGGGTTGTTTTTGTATGTTTGGGATGCATCTTTTTGTTTTGTTGTTGTTGTTTGTGGTACTAGGGGTCAAATTCAACCCTCTGCATACTAAACAGGAGCTCTACCACTGAGCTGTAGCCACAGACCTACTAATAGTTTTTTTTATGTGTATGTTTATTTTAATTCAACTGTAAATGCAAGACTTCTGGGTCAGAGATGGACTGATTATTTAGTTAGAGAATATCTTAGTGATAGTTCTAGATGCCCCACTGCCCCTTGGAATGACATGATGAGAGCCAGGTAGATCCTGTGCATGTTAAAAGGAGGGTCTGTCCTAGAGAAGTAGAATTATGAAATTACTAATTTCAAGGCTTGTATAGAGCTGGGTCATCTACTCTACTTCCCATCCAGAGAAAGGAAGAGAGGACTTGATATAAACTAATCCTCACTTGGGTAGAAGAAGACTCTATCCAGGAACATATCATTTGGTTCTGGAAAAGAAAAAGACATGTTTTATCCACGTTTATAGCAACAAGATTCACAACAGCCAAATTATTGAACCAGCCTAGGTGTCTGTCAAAAGATAAATGGATTACAAAACCGTGGTATATGTACACAGTGGAATTTCACTTGGCCATAATGAAGAACAAAATTATGTCATTTGCAGGAAAATGGATGGAACTGAAGGCTGTTGTCCTTTAGTTAGATCAGCCAGTCTCAGAAAGCAAAGGGCTGTATGTTTTCCTTCATATGTGGAATCTGGAGTGAAACTGGGAAGCGAAAGGGACTTTAGATAATGAGGAGAGAGAACAGTGGAAAGAGACTTGGGGAGGGAAAATGGGAGACTTAAAGGAAACAGTTCAAATAATGTCACGTACATGGACGAAGTCATCAAAACCAACCTCAGAGATATGTATGGGAAAGAAGAGAGTGGTGGGGTCCAGAGGGAAATACATTGGGTGCTGTGTGCATGTCTGAGTCCTTCACAGTGAACTTCATGATGATGATAATTACAATGTGCCAGTAAAAGTATATTTAAAAAGAAAAGTTTTATTATCCCTTAAATAGGAGTAAAAAGCTCCACCAAAATAGAGAGACAAGTGGTTTTAGTGCAGCTCTTTTAGAATGTGAAGAGCCAATGGTTTTGTGGGGGGAGGGAGTAGGAATGGAGGTTTTCTTTCTTTTTATTTATTTATTTTTGGTGGTATTGGGGTTCCTGGAAACCCTTCTACCTCTGGGCTACACTCCCAGACCTATTTTATATTTTTATTTGGAAACAGGGTCTCTTAAACCAGCACACCTGGCTTCGAACCTGTGTGATCCTCCTGTCTCTGCCTCCCAAGTGCGGGGATTACAAGTGTTTGCCACCACGCCCAGCTCGGAATAGAGGTTTTCTATTTTTTTTTTTGTTGTTGTTGTTGTTAAATAAATTTTTATTGGTGCATTGTAGTCATACATCTTAATGGGATAAAAAACTTGTGGAGATATACATGCACAAATCACCCAATCAGTCCCTGCCAAATCCCTAACCCTTCCCTCCCCCTCCCTCCTTCCCATGCTTGGTTTCCTGATTAACTTTGATATGTTTGCTTTTTTTCTTCCATATATGGTCAAGTTATTTTTGACAAGGTTTCCAAGAACATTTGGTGAAGGAAATAATCTTTTCACTAAGTATTGTTGAAAAATAACTACATGAAAAAGAATAAAATTGGGCCCTTACCTAACACCACATACACATATTAACTCAAAATAGATAAGAGACCTAAATGTAAACCTTAAGACTATAAACTTTTAGAAGAAAACCAGGGTCATAAAACCTCACAACATTGAAATTGGCAGTGATTTCTTGGATATGATTCCAAAGGCACAGGCAACAAGAGAATAAACAGACAAACTTCATAAAATATAGAAAAATATTGTACATCCAAAGACAATGTAAACCGAAAAGTTACTGATAGAATGGGATAAAATATTTCCAAATGCTATATCTGAAAGTATATTAATATTCCAAATAGAAATCCAAAAAAATTAGCAACAATAAAAACAAACAATACAATTTAGAAATAGGTAAAAGACTAAAATAGATAATGAATCTCCAAGATTTTTATGTGACCAATAAACACATGAATATCACTCATCATAATAATATAACTAATCATTAAGGAAATACAAATAAAACTATAGTGAAATACTACTTCACATTTGTTAGGATGGCTACTTAACATGAATTACCTTGCTCTAGTCCTTTACCTTGAGTTTGTTTCTATCTTTACTTGTAAAGTGTGTTTCTTGTATGCAACAGATGGATGGATTCTGGTTTTTAATCCATTTTGCCACTTTATGTCTTTTTATTGGGAAATTGAGGCCATTTACATTCAGTGTGATTATTGAGAGATAACTTTTAATTCCTAACATGTTAAGATTTTATTTCTGTTTGAAATACTGTGTATTCTTCTTTGCTTAGTTGTCTGCTGGATGGAAAATCTTGTTTTTCTGCTTCTGGTGTGTATTACCTATTTCTTCTTTGTAATTAATCTCTTTGAGTATTTTCTCTAGCGCTGGTTTTGAAGACATAAATTCCTTCAGTTTCTGTTTGTCATGGACGCTTCTTATTTCCCCATCTAATTTGATAAATAGTTTTGCTGGGTAGGAAATTTTTGGCTGGAAGTAGTTTTCTTTCAGAGTTTGGAATATGTTACTCCAAGTCCTTCTGGCTTTCATGACTTGGTTTGGGAAGTCTGGAGTAATTCTAATTGGTTTGCCTCTGAATGTCACTTGGCCTTTTGTTTTTGTTGCCTTTAAGATTCTTTGCTTGAGCCGGGTGTGGTGGCGCACACTTGTAATCCCTGCGCTTGGGAGACTGAGACAGGAGGATCACACGGGTTTGAAGCCAGCCTCAGCTACTTAGTGAGGCTCTCAGCAACTTAGTGAGACCCTGTTTCCAAATAAAATATATTTAAAAAAAAGTCTGGGAGTATATAGCCCAGAGGTAGAAAGCCTCTGGGTTCCACCCCCAGTACCACCAAAAAAAAAAAAAAAAAAAAAAAAAAAAAAAAAAAAAGATTCTTTGCTTGGCTTCTACATTGGTCATTTTGACAATTATGTGGCATGGGGCACCTTTTCTCTGATCCTGTCTAAAGGGAGTTCTGTAAGTTTCCTGGACCTGTGTATCGACCTCTTGTTCTATGTTTGGAAATTTTTCTGCTACTATTTCTTTGAAGAGATTATTGATCCCTTGGTTTCACCTTCTTTTCCCTCCTCTATTCTGATTATTCTTAGGTTAGCTCTCTTAAAATGGGCCCATATTTCTTCAATCTCAGATTCCTGCTGTCTGTTTTTTTTTTCTAAGTTATAAATTATGCATTTGTTTTTGGAGTGATCATCTTTTAGGACCGAGAGTCTATTCTCCATGTGGTCTAATTGATTGTTTATAGTTTTAAATGATGCCTTTACTTCAATGATTACATCCTTTATTTCTTTTAGACTCTCTCTAAATTCTTTTTGAAAGTCCTATATTATTTCTACAGTTATATTCCTGATTTGATCTTCTGAAGATCTCTGAATTTCTGTGTTATCAGGCTCTGATATTATGGGGTTGTGGGCATTCATTGCTCTATTGTTGTTCCTCTTTCTTATGATTTCAGAAGTTTGTGCCTTCTCTCGGTTCTTCCCCAGGTCACCACGACTTCACTTAGTGTGCTCTGGATCTCGAGTTTGTTGTAATCTCAGCCACCACTACTCCTTTACTGGGTTGTATCGTAGAGTCTCAGACCCAGGGAGTTAATCGAGGATGCACAAGACTGTGGGGGTGCCCGACTGGGCATTTTCCCACGGGTAGCTGTGACTAGAGTGTGGTATCTTTTCCACCACTACTCCTTCACTGGGTTGGACTGCAAAATCTCAGACCCCGGGAGATTATCAAAGCTGCGCAAGTCCCTGGAGGTGCAGTGCTGGGATTTCTCCTGTAGGGGCCACAATTTCACTTACATTTATTGTGCGCACTGATCTGGAGCCATCGCAGGCATGGTGAACTCGCCCCTGCTGTTGGCAATATGGCGCTGCTGCCACGCCCTCAGCTGTGAAGCTGGCGTATTTCTTTTCTGGTTTTGAGCTCCGTTCTGAGTCCCTAGAAGGCATGATGAGCTTGGCCACTGGGAATTTTAGATGTTCTTTGCACTGAAAGAACTGCTGAATTACACCCAAATGATCCGCAGCTGTACACTTCAGCTCCTTGTTTACGTTTCCTGTCTGGAGCCTGGTGCTGTGAGGTAAGATGGCACCAGTACAGCTCCACAATGCGGGATGGTTTTTTTCTGGTCTCTGGTTGTTCTTCTAATCTTTTTTTTCTCTGTTCCTTGTGTTTACATTTTTTATTTCTCTCCTAATAGTGTTTTCTGGCTATGAAAAGCACTGATTTTGTGGCAATAGATATCGAGTGTTAGCAGGACACATAAATGCTGCTTTTCTCAGTCGCCATCTTCCCGGAAGAGCTCTATCTTTATAATGTGTTAATTCCCATTGCTCAGGAAGCTCTGACCATGTAGAAGCATGAGAATATTCACTCTTGTCACCATTACTTCTTCATTCTGTGTATTAGAAGCAAGACAGTAAATCCCACCCAGATTCAAGGGCAGAGGAGCTAGGCACTACCTCGTGAAGACCCAGGAGGTTCAAAAACTTTGTGGAGATTTTAAAACCACCATATTCTGCCAAAAACAACAACAACAACAAAAAAAAAAACATTTGGCACACAGACTAAATATATGCACCCATTTCTCTAAGGCTCCCAAAATTGACATCTCATCATACATCAGCTTAACTTGCAGGTTTGCCTTCTAAATCAGGGCCAGCTATCTATGAAACTGTATGATTGTAACTCTTTCAGTACAGTTTCCAATCCAAAGATCTGTGAACTAAAGTAAAAGTTATATTTTTCATAAACTCAACACACATGGTAAGATAAGTAAGAGAAAAATAGATGCTTCTGTTCAAAAAGGAAGAAAACAAGAAACACAAAATAGAGTCAACTGGTCCTTAGCATTTGTGAATTCCAACTAGGAAATGTTAAAAGTGTATTAAGACTCAGAGTCTGGGACTCATTCTCCATAACTCTTAGCTCTATTCTTAGAATTCTTAGTTCTTCCTACTCCTCCTTTAAAAAATTTGTTTATTTATTTATTTATTGTGGTGCTGGGAATTGACTTCAGGGGCATTCTATCTCCAAGCAACACTTCCAGCCCTTTTATTTTATTTTATTTTTTGAAATAGGGTCTTGCTGTTTGTCGAGTCCCCCTAAATTGCTAAGTCTCGTCTTGAACTTGTGATCCTCCATCTCAGCCTCCCAAGTTCTTGGTTTACAGACTTGTGCCACCATACCTGGTTTAGTTCTGCCTTCTTTAGTCCTTCTTCCTTTTTTTATGAAAGGTAGCACATTTTTGTAGCTGAGTAGTTTTCTCAGCCTGCTTTCTGTTTTTAAAAGTCTGGGTCCAAAATGAATTTTAGATTGTTTCTGTTCCTTTCAGTCCCAGCTGGTGGTATTTCTGTGAGTATAATTATCTTTTAAAACATTGTTAATCTATTGGGGTTCATCCCAGTTGGCAAAAGTCACACTCAGGAATCCTTTAGAGAAGAAGCTCTTTTCTTGGGCTTCTGCTGAGATGGCTAGATACCAGTGGCTTTCACCTTCTTAGGAGTTTTATTATTTGACACACATGATCGGTAAGACCAACCTTTAAACTCTTGATAAGACCTGTTATAGTCTTCCTGAGGTCTTAGAAAAGGATTTTGGAGCCATTTCCTGGCTTCACCATTAGACCAAGCTTTCCTGGTGGTGCCCTGGATTTCATTTTTGCTTAGAAACCATTTTTAAATTTTAGTATCAACTTTTATCCTGGGATACTGAGAATTTTCAGAACCACCAAGTCCTGGCTCCTTCACATTTAATCATCCTTTTTTTTTAAAATCTACTATCACATCTTACAAAAATAGCAAAAAGAAACGAGGTGGCATCTTCCACACTCCTCTGAAAATCTTAACTAGCCCATTTGGTTAAGAAGGTATATTTTCTACTTTCTACAAAACTGCAGGTGACGATATCACCAAAATGTTTTGCCATTGCATAATGAAGATTCCCTTCCCTCCAGTGCCAAATAAATTCAGCTTTCCTTTGGTCCTTCCATAGCCTCTTCAGGTGTACTAATGCTTTTCCAAACAATTATTTCAAGACTCTCCACACTTCCTCAGATACTTTGAAGTCCTTGTGGTCTGCTCACTTCCCTATTTCAAAGCCAATCCCAGATATGCCTTACTCCATACACAGCATCCCATTACCGGGTACCAAAAGCTGTTAACACTTATTTTTGCAAGGTAACAAATTACTCTAACACTTAATGGCTTAAAAAAAAGTGTTTGGAACAGTTCAGCTGAGTGGCTCCATTTCTGGCTCTATTTCTCTTACACAATGGAACCGAAGATATTGACCAAGACACTTACGGAAAATAGCTTTGGGCATGGTGATACACACCTGTAATTTCAGTACTAAGACAAGAAGATCACAGGTTCGTGGCCAGCCTCAGCAAACTTAATGTTGCCCTATGCCACTTAGTGAGACCCTGTTTCAAAATAAAAATAAATAGATACATACGATAGGGCTGGGGCTGTAGCTTAGAGGTAGAATGCCCCTGGGTTCAATCCTTAGTTCCATAAGAAAAGAAAATAGCCCTGGAACTGGAACCTCAGCCACTCAGATGGGATTCAGGCAAAAAAATCTGGCTCTCAGTGAGGGATGAATGAGGAAACTCTAACCCTCTGAAATTATAGAAGCTCATGGGTCTAGGATTATGAGTAAAATTAGGAGCCAGGTGGCTCTGTTTGGCACGGGGAACTCATTAGGCTCAGTCTATGAGTGGCAGGACATTTGTGCCCAAAGCTGGGCAGGAATAGGCTCACCCAAGGAGCCGCTACGTGACAGCCCTTTACACATTTGGGTTAGTTACCACATAATATTCAAATTATTCATGATTTAGTGGCTCTTCTCCTGCTGGGCTCTGTTTCACTGAAGTCCCTCTGACTATGTGGTATTTAATGCCCCAGGCAGAGTTTGTCCAGTACATAGAACAGTGGGGCCATTAAATACATCCAGAAACTGCCCGAGGTGCTTGTTTGTGGGATAAATCAAACAAAAGGAAATTGTCATGACATGGACTTGGGTGAGGATTGAGAAACGTCTCCAGGACTCATAGGAACACATCCAGTCTGGTCAAGTTCACTCTTTATTAGATCCTGCTATAGCCCTGGGCCACCAAATTAGCTCTTGGGATATGGACATAAATACCACCAAGATTTTTTATTAATTGAGGAAACCCATTCTTGAGTCTTAGCTCATTCCCATCTGGTCTTTCCACCTGTCCAGGCACATTGGCCCCTCCTCTGTCCCCTGTGTGTGAGCCACCGCCATCGCTCACCAAGAGGACCACGGAGATCGCCCGGCAGGTCTTCCCCTTCACTGTGGTTTCTCTCCAGGTCTCTTCTCCCTGCACCATCCAGTGTACTTTAAAAAATTTAGATGTTTGTACACAATATAAATAAAGATCACTCCCTGCTTAAACATCTTCCATTATTATTTAATTCCCTTAGAATAAAATTCAAGCTCATTACCACGGTCCCTGAGGCCATATGGGACCTATGTTTTCGCCTTCTCGGCTCTTTCTCCACCTTATCTCACTGTGTCAAAACCACACAAGCTCCAGGCCTCAGGCCTAGAAATGCCCTGCACTGCAGGTCTTTCCTACCGCAGCTCAGGACCTTTGAATATGCCAGTTCTCAGCTGGAAGGTGCTTCCTGATTCCCATCACCACCTAATGCACATCCTTGGCTGTCCTTTGCTGATGATGTCCATCCTATCCTCTAAGCCTTGCTCAACTCTCCTATCTACAGGACCTTCTTATTTATGACTTTATTTTCCACTTACAGCACCATTTATTTCCCATTATATAATTCATGGCATGTTGTATTTATATGTTGCTTGCTTTTTTATAAAGAATTCTCTCCATCACACTGAAACTTCTGAAAACTCTAGAACTGTGAGCAAATAAATCTTCCTTCCTCTAAGTTGTGGTCTTCAGGTATTTGGCATCACAGCAATGTGGCTGCTGACTGAAATACCCCCTTAACAAGGGAGAACCTGGGGCTTAGCAAGCAGGATTCTAAGCAGGTGTGTCTGACTCTAGAACCTTCCAACAATTTCCTGAGTGAAGTTCCAGTTTTCATTCTTCTCATCCTGTTTTATAGTTTAATCTGGCCCAAGTCTAAACCTCAGCCTCTTTTATTATTGTTTGAGACAGGGTCTAGCTGTTTCCCAGGCTGGTCTAGAACTTCTAGGCTCAAACCATCTTCTTCCTTCAGGCTCCTAAGTAACTGGGACTAGAGATGTGTGCTCCTATGCCTCATCTTCTCTTTAGTTTTCTGGGTGACAGTCAACCTGGAGGAACATACCTCGTTCTTTTGTGAGTTTCCCCTGCTTTAATAACCTCCTACGTGGTCTCCTACCTTCCTTTCTTCTAAGTCATTCTACATTCCATATAGATTGACATTTCTTCTTCCCCCTCTTTCTTCCTCCTCCTCTTCCTCCTTCTCCCCTTCTTCCTCTTCCTGCTTTCCCCTTCCTCTTCCCCCTCCTCTTCCCCTTCCTCTTTCCCCTCCTCTTCCTCCTCCTCTTCCCCCTCCTCTTCTTCCTCCTTTTCCTCCTCTTCCTCCTTCTCCTCCTCCTCCTCCTCCTCCTTCTCCTCTTCTTCTTCTTCCTCCTCCTCTTTCTCCTTCTCTTCTCTCTTTGCTGGGATTGAACTGAGGAACATTCTATCTTCATGCTACACCCCCAACCCTTTTTATTTTGAAATATGGTCTCACTAAGGATCTTGTTAAGTTGCTGAGGCTAGATTCAAACCCATGATCCTTCTGTTTTAGCTGCCCAAGTACTGGGATCACAGGCATACACCTCTGTACCTGGCTTAGATTGAAATTTCTGAAACCTGTTTTTGTATATCACTTCAATTTATAAATCCAAGATGTTCAGTTCCAGTTCTACCTTTAAATTGTTGTGTGTCTCTGGGTAATTAGTTTTTCTGAGTCTGTTTTCTTATTTTCTAAAATGAAGAGCATTATATTTACTCCTTGAGTCATTTGAAAGTTTAGACAAGAGTGTCTGTCAGTCTGGACACGATAAGTTGGGCTGCTATAATAAGCAACCCCTAAACCTGTAGTTTTGTTCTCACTCATGCTATATGTTCAAAACATGTTCATCATCTTCACTTCAGGTTCAGGCTGGTACAGCAGACAAGGGCTGGTGAAGATGGATGGCACAATTCTCCCACAGATAACATAGAGGAAACACCTGGCTTGGTTTGCAACTCATGGTAAGTGTTGAATAAATGCTTTTCCCTTGGAGTGTATCTTCATGTGGGAAGTTATTACATTGATGTCAAAACCTTATGTATAGCCAGTTCCTGCAGTATATGTGAAGTTCAGGTGCCAACCACATTACAGTTCTCTTTCAGTGGGTTTGCTTTTTTTATTTATTTTTATTTTTTATTTATTTATTTATTTTTATTGGTGCACTGTATTCATACATCATAGTGGGATACAAACTTTTGTAGACATACATGCACACATCGCCCAGTCAGCCCCCACCCGATCCCCACCCCATTCTCTCCCCATCCCTCCCTCCCATGCTTGGCTTAGTGGTTGACATCTAGTATTATAGCAATTTATCCAAAATTAAAAATGATAATCTCACATAACAGTTTCATTTGTCTGATACCAAGCTTTTGATGACTTAAAGATAACTTTTCAATATTTCTTTTTACTTTCTTTCTTACCAGAGAATATTTTTTTTTCTATTTTTTTAGGTGAAACTATCATATATTTATATATTTATTTTTCAGAAAAAAATCTATCCTAATATGGAAAATGGACTCTAGATACCCAAAACGATCTTGAAAAAGAACAAAGCTAGAAGATATATATTTTCTGATTTCAAACCATATAAAGCTACAATAATTGAAACAGTGTAGTACTATTCTAAAGGCAGATATATAAACCATTGGAGTTAAATAAAAGCCTAGAGCTAAATTCTTCCCTATATTGTCAAGTTATTTTTGACAAGGTTTCCACGAACATTTGGTGGGGGAAATAATAATCTTTTAACTAAATATTGTTGAAAAATAATAATTACATGGAAAAGAATAAAATTGGACCTTTACCTAATCCCATATACAAATATTAACTCAAAATAGATAAAAGACCTAAATATAAATCTTAAGACTATAAACTTTTAGGAGAAAATCTGGGTCATAAAACCTCACAACACTGAAATTGGCAGTGATTTCTTGGATATGATTTCAATGGCACAGGCAACAGAAGAATATACAAACTCCCTAAAAAAATAAAAGAAAATATTGTATATCCAAAGACAATGTAAACAGAGTTAAAAGTTACTAATAGAATTGGATAAAATATTTCCAAATGCTATATCTGAAGGTATATTAATATTCCAACTAGAAATCCTAAAAATTAACAACAATAAAGGCAAACAATACCATTTAGAGATAGGTAAAAGACTAACAAATAATGAATCTCCACAGATAACCAATCTTAGTTGTCTGTTGGATGGAAACTCTTGTTTCTCTGGTTCTGGTGTGTGTTACCTATTTCTTCTTTGTAGTTAATCTCTTTGAGTATTTTCTCTAGTGCTGGTTTTGAAGCCATAAATTCCTTCAGTTTCTGTTTGTCATGGAAGCTTCTTATTTCTCCATCTAATTTGATAGAAAGTTTTGCTGGGTAGGAAATTTTTGGCTGGAAGTTGTTTTCTTTCAGAGTTTGGAATATGTTACTCCAAGCCCTTCTGGCTCTCATGACTTGGTTTGGGAAGTCTGGAGTAATTCTAATTTGTTTGCCTCTGAATGTCACTTGGCCCTTTGTTTTTGTTGCCTTTAAGATTCTCTGCTTGACTTCCACATTGGTCATTTTGACAATTATGTGGCGTGGGGATCCTCTTCTCCGATCCTGTCTAAAGGGAGTTCTATAAGTTTCCTGGACCTGTGTATCAACTTCTTGCTCTACGTTTGGAAAATTTTCTGCTATTACTTCCTTGAAGAGATTGTTGATCCCTTTGGTTTCACTTTCTTTTCCCTCCTCTATTCCAATTATTCTTAGGTTAGCTCTCTTAAAATGGGCCCATATTTCTTCAATATCAGATTCCTGCTGTTGGATATTTTTTCCTAGATTAGAAACTATGCGTTCATTTTTGGAATGATCATCTTCTAAGAGCGAGATTCTGTTCTCCATGTGGTCTAATTGGTTGTTTGTGCTTTGAATTGAGGCCTTTACTTCATTAATTGCATCCTTTATCTCTTTTTGACTCTCTCTGAGTTCTTTTCGAAGCACCTCTATTATTTCTACAGTTATTTTCCTGATTTGATCTTCTAGAAATCTCTGATTTTCTGTTTTATCGGGTTCTGATGTTGTGGGGTTGTGGGCATTCATTGCTCCAGTATTATTCCTCTTTCCCATGATTTAGGAAGTTTGTGCCTTCTCTGGGTTCTTCCCTTGGGTCACTATGACTTCACTTAAGGTGTTCTGGATCTCGAGTCAGTAGTATCTCAGACCCCACTACTCCTTTACTGGGTTGTATCACAGAATCTCCGACCCAGAGAGTCGATAGAGGCTGCTTTAGACTGTGGGGGGTGCCAGGTTGCACGTTCTCCTATGGTGTGATATCTCTGCCACCACCCCTCCCCCACTGGTTCAAGTCCCAGGGAGTACAGTACTGGGATTTCTCCCCTGTGGCCCGCAATTTGACTCACTGTTCTTGAGTACACAGATGTAGCTGTACTGGATTCGGTGAATTCTCTGCTGCTGCCGCCGGTGGCAATGTGGCGCCGCTGCTACGCCCTCGGCCGTGAGGCTGGCATATTTCTTCTTGGTTTTGATTTCCACTCTGAATCCCTGCAGCGTGTGCTGAGCTCAGCCACTGGGAGCTTTAGATGTTCCTTCGCTGAGAAATCCTGCCTAGCTGTTCCACAGCGGCTCACTTTGGCTTGCTGTAGCCATCCGTTGAAATTGCCTCTGCCGCCGGCAGTATGGCGCTGCTGCCGCGGCCTCGGACTTGAGGCCAGTGTATCTCCTCTGTGGCTCTGAGCTCTGTTCTCAGTCTGCTTTCTCTCTGGAGCCTGGTGATTTTTTTTGTTTCTCTGGTGATGGTGTTTTCTGGCTATGAAAGGCGCTGATTTTGTGGTAATGGAGATTAGTTGTTAGTGGGGCTCTTAAGCCCCGCTTTTCTCGGTCACCATCTTCTCTTTTTTATTTTTAATTGGTGCATTGCAATGATACAGCATAATGAAGCTCAGTGTGATGCAAACACACTTGCACACAGCTCCTAGTGCATTTCCCTCTACTTCCCACCCTGTTCCTCCCTTATCCCTCCCCACATGATTAGTGAGATAGTAATACCTTCACATTTTACTGTAGTATTATTTGAACTGTTTTCTTCTTCAGTCCTCTCATTCCCCTCCCTAACTCTAACCCCTAACCTCCTTCAACTACTCAACTATTCTATTTATCTCTCTTTCCATAATCATCATCACCACCACCACCATCATAATCACCACCACCACTACCACCACCATCATCATCACCACCACCACCATCATCATCATCACCACCACCACCACCACCACCACCATCATCATCATCACCATCATCATCATCATCATCATCATCACCACCACCATCATTATCATCATCACCACCATCATCATCATCATCACCACCACCACCATCATCACCACCATCACCACCATCATCACCACCATCATCACCACCACCACCATCATCATCATCATCACCACCACCATCACCATCACCACCACCACCACCATCATCATTATCATCACCACCATCATCATCACCATTATCACCACCACCATCACCACCATCATCACCACCACCACCACCATCATCACCACCACTACCACCATCATCACCACCACCACCACCATCATCATCATCACCACCACCATCATCATCATCATCATCATCATCATCATCATCATCATCATTTGTTGTACTGGGGATTGAACCCAAGGCCACTCTATCTCTGAACTATATCCCCAACCCTTTTTATATTTTGTTTTTGAAACAGAGTCTCACTAGGTTACTAAAGAGTCTTGCTGCATTGTGAGGCTGTCTTTGAACTGTGATCCTCCTGTCTCAGCCTCCCAAGTACTGGGATTACAGATATGTGCCACCATGCCTAGCTCTTTGTGTTATTTAAAATCCCTCTGTTTCCTCTTTTCTTTCTAGCTTCCACAAATGAGAAAAAACATACCATCCTTGACTTTCTGTGATTGGCTGATCTCATTAACATAATATTTTCCAGTTCCATTCATTTTCCTGCAGATGACATAATTTTGTTCTTCTTTGTACCTGGGTAGAATTTCACTGTGTGTATATATACAGCATTTTCTTTATTCATTTATCTGTTGATGGATACCTGGGTTGCTTTATAATTTGGCTATTAGAAATCATGCTGATATAAATGTGGATATGCATGTATTACTATAGTATTCAGTATTCTGACTTTAGTTCTTTAGGAAAGATACTAAAGAATATTGTAGGTAGTTCATATGATGGTTCCAGGTTCCATTTCTACTTTTTTTGTGTGTGTGTGGTACTGAGGGTGGAACCCAGGGGCTTTTCTACCTCTAGGCTATACTCCCAAACCTATTTTATACTTTATTTGGAAACAGGGTCTCACTAAGTTGCTGAGAGCCTCACTAAGTAGCTGAGGCTGGCTTTGAACCTGTGCAGTCCTCCTATCTCAGCCTCCCAAGCACAGGGATTACAAGGGTGTGCCACCAAAAAAAAAAGAAAAAGAAAAAGAAAAAGAACCTTCTCCACATCTGCACCAGTATTTTTTATTGTGTGTATTCTTGACAATTGCCATTCTAATTAAATTATATGGACTCTCAATGTAGTTTTGACTTATATTTCCCTGATTGATAATGATACTGAACACTTTTTCATTTATTTATTGGCCAATTGTATTTCTTCTTTTGAGAAGTATCTATTCACATCAATTACCCATTTTTGGATTGGGTAATTTTACTGTTGTTGTTTGGTTTGGTTTGGTAATTTGGTTCCATTGGGAATTGAACTCAGAGGTGTTCTACCTCTGAGCTGTATCTCCAGTCCTATTTTATTTTTAATTTTCAAGCAGGGTCTTGTTAAGTTGAAGGGGCTAGCCTCAAAACACGTGATCCTCCTATCTCAGCCTCTCAAGTACCAGGAACAAGTGTGTACAACCACACCTGGCAGTAATTATTTTTTAGTGTTAAGGTTTTCTTGTGGGGGAGGTTCTTTATATATTCTAGATACAAGTCTTCTATAAGAGGACTAGCTGGCAAAGACTTTCTCCCATTCTGTAGGCTCCCTCTTGATTGTTTCCTTTACTGCACAGAAGCTTTTAAATTTGATGGTATCCCATTTATTGATTCTTGATATTATTTTCTGACTTTTAGGGGTCTTACTGAGAATTTCCCTACCAGTGCCTATATGTTGGAAAATTGGTTCTGTAGTTTCTTCTAGTAATTGCATAGTTTCTGTTCCAACTTTTAGGTCTAGATAGGCCAAAGACTCAGTGGGCTGGCTCTTTTGCACTCAAAAGTGATTAAATTCTTCTATATGCTTCTTGGCTTCATAGTCTGGGTGGGTTATTGTATCTGTTTCCTGGGGAAACCATAACAAAGCCACAGACAACAGGGATGTATACAAACATAGTTCTGAAAGCCAGAAGCCTAAAACCAAGATGTTGGCAGGACCATGTTCCCTACAGAGTCTGTAGAAGAGAATCTGATCTTTGTCTCCTACAGCTTCTGGTGGCTGTCAGCACTCCTTGACTCCTGGCTACATCACTCCACCCTCTGTGGGCACATTGACCACTCCTCTTCTGTGTGTTTCTTCTAGGTGTTTCTCATAAGGACAATTGTCATTGGATTTAGGACAGACCCAGATAATCCAGGTGGTCTTATCTCAAGATCCTTAATTTAATTACATCTTCAAAGACCCTTCATCAAAATAAGGGCACATTCACTGGCTCTGGGAATTAGGACATAATATATAATAGAATAGAACATTCATAGGCATATCCCTGTGGGTCCGGCCTTCAACTACTACAGTTACCAAGTGAGTACTGTTGTGTTTATTTGTATTTTACAATTAACTTTGAAACACCCAACACTTACAGCTCATTTTAGAATGAGTTTGGTTTTATACCTAAAATTTTTCTTTCTTTGCTCCAGTATTTTATTGAAACACAGAAATAAGTCCAGAAATTTTGTGGCTTCCATAGGCCTATGTGTCACTGAGAAGTTGCCCAAAGTCCGTCTATCTGTCCTTCCTTTCTTTCTCTCTTCAATTGATAGCCCATCAGTTGTATCTGTTAGGCTTTCTCTTATAGACTGTGCTAATGTTTCTAGAGGTTCTGCATGTAAGAAAAGTCAGATTTTTCACCTTTGATAAAAATGGAAATTTTCCACATAAATCTTGATTGACCAAGATTTTCTAGGAAATTCTCCAGTGCAGTCTGTACCTGAAACACAAAGTCATTATGAAAGATGCTTTATGACAAGAAAAATCATTATAATTCCAAAGAAGTTGGCCTGTGATTAATTGTATCTGAAAATAGGTTACATTTGCTTTAGTGCTTTTGGAAGAATTAAATGTTCTTTGATCTCTGAGAGGAAAATGTCAACCTATTCATGTATAGCCTTGTTTTTTTTCCCCCTAGTGTTTGATAAAAGCTAATGAGGCACATTTTCTCTGTTAGCACAAGTCCCTGCTTTCCATGTGAAAATATATTGATATTTGCTGCCCCTTTCATATCAGGTGTAAGTGATAGAGGTCAGACAAAAAGAAAGAGTGGTAATTTGTTGTCATGGAAACGAGTTAATACAAAGTTGGTGGTTTGAACTCTGACTGGAGAGGCTTCGGAAAGGGGAGGAGAAAGTTTAATACATCTGTGTCACCAAGAAGTCAAAATCCTCAGAGAAATGGGTGGGATTTTGTTCACTCACATACTCTCTCTCTTTCTGTTCCCTTCACATGAGTATTTTGGGTTTGAGTCTACACAGAACTGGACAAGAACTGGACAAGTTCCCCAAGCGCCATTATCACCCCGGTGAGCATGGCCCCCTGCAGTGTTGGGTGTACTCAGTGTCCAGCCTCATCTTGCATTTCTTGGGCAAGTATGATGCCAATTGAGATGAGAAGACCAAATTGGAGGCGCTCTTGGCAGCTCCTCTTCACTCCCCACAATTAGGTTGGCTTTCCAGCCTTCAAGGGTGGCCCACTTTTCTGAATGTCTCTAAGTGACAGAGTCATCCTCACGGCCACATTTGGACTATTGACCTTGACTCCTGCTCTATCTCCTTGTTTCAAGTTTGAGCCCTGATTCAGTTTGGCCAGTTGTGGTCATTTGTCCTCCTGGACACGGTTGACTGGTCCAAGCGTGGCCCTCTGAACCAAACCAGACCAATTACCCAGAATTTTCCAACTGGAACTAAGAGAAGAGAGTTGTTTCATTTTGAAGGTGATGATATGGGACATGAGACCTAGCGTTGCATTTGAAGGTGGCCATGTGGCCATGGGTCCCACTGCTCCAGAGAGATCCTTTGAAGGGAATGAAGCGTGGAATGGCGGATGAAAAATGGAGAGAAAGTCAGGTTTCCATGGTCCAGCTGCACCTTACCCTCCCCAAGGTTCTAAGACTCCACCTCCAATAAATTCCTGTTGTTTGACCAAATTTTTCACAGATGGATTTCTATCCCTGAAAATCAAAGGAGTCTTAGTTATTACCGCTCAACTCACCCTTTTTTGGTTGTGACTCAAAGCCCTCTCAGTCAAGTCCTAAGCTTCTTAGATGTGAAGACCTTGTTTGACCCCAGGAAAGGAAGTCACAAAGTCCTTAAGATATTGCAGTGCTCTGCGAGGCCAGAGGCAACACAGAGAGTTTTCATCACAGGAATTTTCTGTTTTGATCAGATTGCTGAAATCTGCTTGGGCTCTTTTTCTTGGGTTAAACATAAACATTCCTTCAGGTTACTGAAATGTTTTTGTCTTTCAAAAAAAAAAAAAAAAGGCATACATCACATGCAGTCTTTGGCAGAATTCTCTGAATCTTCTCAATATTCGGCAAAGCTTTTCATCTTTATCATGGTTTACCTCTTGGGAGCTCCTGGAGGTGGGGAGCCAAATGTCACATTACCATTTTAAAAGGTACCTACATCCCCAAGATCAAGTGTTTTGCAAAAGATGTGCCGAGTTAGTCCAGGACAAAGCCAGCCTGAAATTGGGTTTCCTAACTTGCAGGACTTTATTTCTGTTCTACCCACATTTGACCAAAACAAATGAGTTTAATGGCTTTTCTGGTTTCTCTTCTGAGGAAGCAGAGACAAGGAGCTGAGAAATGCCCCTCTGGCTCCAATCATGGTGGGATGTGGTGGTCAGGCTCATTTTCTGCCTTCTCACAAAACAGAATGAGGGAATTAGTTGCACATTATTAGCATGGTCTGGTGAAGTGCATTAAGGACATTACAAGAGAAATGTGGGCTGAGGCCAAGGAGGACAGTCTGACCAGAGGAAAACCAAACAGCGTGTGTTTCTATATTTATGTATGCCCCTGGAGAGGTTGGTTTCATAGCTGGGGCCATTTTCCAAATCAAGAGATGGGATTTCTCCTCTCCAGAAGGGTTGAGTGGGTTCCTCAGAGGCAGAAGTTAGCTTTCAGAAATACTTGAGCGTGTAGCTGGTTGTGGTCAGCTACAGCCCAAACACAGGTGAGGACTGGGTGAGGGCGAGGGTTTCCTGATGATTGCTCTGCTTTACTCAGCCACAAACCTGGCAAAAGGAACCCCGAGGCTCCATTAGTTTAGAAAGAAAACATTTGGAGGGTACCTGCTGCCAGGGATGAAAACCAAGTAGATTCAGCAATATACCCTGGTGCTCCTGTTTCCTGTTTTTCCTATTCAGGGTCCTAAAAAGATCAGCAGCTTTGTAGATAGTATTTAACTATTCTTGGCATGTAAGGGCCCTTGAAATTTGGAAGTAAAGGAAACAGGCCTGACTTTTTTTTTTTTTTTTTTTTGCCATATTGGGGATGAAACCTGGGAGAATTTTACCTCCCAGCAACACCCCCGGCCCTATTTTTTATTCTTTATTTTGAAACAAGTTCTCACTAAGTAGCTAAGGCTGTTCACGAACCGTGATCCTCCTGTCTCAGGATTACAAATGTGTGTTGCCACGCCCGACATAGGCCTGACTTTTTGAGTGCTAAACTAATAACAATAGTATTGGGTTAGATATGAAATATCAATAGAAAACAGATTATTTCCTGAGACTGGCTGAGACTGATGGGGTATGGTAGAAAAGGAAGTAGTGGTTCTGATGGTCAGCCATGGAATTAGAAAAAAAAAAAAAAAAAAGACACAGAGACAAATGTGGATAGTGTTAGCCGGGCATGGTGATGCATGCTTGTAATCCCAGGATTTGGGAGGCTAAGACAGGAGGATCTCAGGTTCACGGCCAGCCTGAGTTACTTAGTGAGGCCCTCCACAACTTAGTGAGACTCTGTTTCAAACTAAAGAATAAAAAATAGGGGCCAGGCATGTAGCTCAGAGGTAGAATACCCTGGGTTCAATTCCCAATACCGTAAAAAAAAAAAAAAAATGTTGATAATGTTTGTTCAAATCCTTCTCCGTGGAGAAGGAGTCTTAACCATAGGAGTTTGACTGTGTGGTACCGTTCCTAATGACTGGATATGTCTAGAAGGTTGTAGCTATTGGGTCTGAGTATTTACATATCATCTGTAAGACCATCCCTGTGACTGAGTGATGCACCAGTAGCTCACTCTCCTGCCTGTAAATCTTGGGCTTATCTAGTTCTCCTTGCTTTAATGTTGTACACAATTAGCAATCCCCTGATGAGTATACCGCTTCCACGGGGAAATAATGTCTTGATCCTCAAGACTTCAAATACCTGTGTCTTCTCATGCTTTTCAAGGGGAGGTGCTTTCTCGTGAAAAGTAGAGAACCTGATTCTTTATATCAGCCTCCTGAACATGAAGAACAGAAGCCTGCGGGTAGGTGAACTGCATGGTGTGCTGACAGAATCAGGTTTAGACACTGCCAAACTAATTATCTGACTGCTGGTGGTTGTAAAATTGCAAGGTAATAAATGACGTCCTCTCAGGCCATCCGAGAAATAGTCAGCCAGCCTTTTCATGATGAGACATTCTTCATCACTACTTGATTGACAGCACATATTTTGAACTTTAGTACAACACTTTTGAAGGAGAAAATAGCTACAGCAAAGTAAAAACAGTCCTCCTTCTCCTCCTCCTCTTCCTTCTCCTCCTTTACTTCAGTTTTAGGGATCAAATTCAAGCCTTGGCTTTGCCAGGTACATACTCTACTAGAGAGCTATATCCCCAGCCCTGTAAAAAGCAGTTTTGCAGCTGGACGTGATGGCATACACCTGTAATCTGAGTACTTGAGAAGCTGAGACAGGAGGATCATGGGTTCAAAACCAACCTCAGCAACATAGCAAGACTCTCAGCAACTTAGAGAGACCCTGTTTCAAAACAAAAAATAAAAAGGATTGGAGGTATAGCTCGGAGGTTAGAATGCCCCTGGGTTCAATCTCTAGTACCGCAAAATAAAAACAAAAACCAACCAAATAAACAAAACCAGTGTTGGCAATAGGCAATAGGGTTAGGAATGGTGCCACAAATGCTTATAAGATAAATGTGGTAATTATATGAATAGTGCCTCACAGGCTACCACCCTCAGGGAGGCAGTGCATGCTGAGATCTGTTACCAGATTCCCAGAGGCCGTGGCCGTCTCCAGCCAGTGCTTCTCTAGACCCACTCCTCTCCCCCAGCAAGAATGCTAAAGGCTGCCCATCCTAGGAGACACAGGACTCCCTGCTGGCTCACTCTATCCGAGGACTCCCCAGCAGCCCCAGGAAACCTCTTCAAGATTGCATGGAAGTTTACAATGTTCCCATTCACCCGCCCTCCTCTTGTCTTTCTTGGGGTCATATTTCCATTGTGTTTCTTATATATTTAGTCTTGTCTAAGCATCTGCTCCTCAAATGCCCCAAATGAACACAATGAAGAATACTCACCATTAGGATCCCAGGATGAAGGAGAAGCCATGCTTAAGCTGGGGTGTTTTGAGTAGAGTTCACTAAAGGCACTATTTTCAAAGGAATGGGCAGGATATAGAGAAACCACAAGGTGATTGGTCAGTGCTAGTGAGACTCTGTTGCCCCGCCCCAGGCCTGCAGGAGTAAGGGGAGGGAGCAGGTACTGGCATCCAAGGACAGTGGGATGGATGCCTTTCAGAGATCTTTGTACAAGGGATGTACCCAGCGGTAGGACCTGTGCTCCTCCTCCTGATCATTGGCCCAACCCAACTGAAGCTGCAGGGAGCATCAGCCTATGGATGCCTCAGGTCCCTTCTGGGTCCCACACAGGGAGGAGAAAGATGGAGGGTTGGTCTGGAGAGGCAAATGGGATGTCTCCAGCAGAGGGCCAACAGTGGGCTTTTCTGTGGTGGCAGCAAGCCTGCCCCAGGCTTTTCTGCAGTAAGCCTTGATCAAAGACAGCCCTAGCCTGGAAAAATAAAGACGGGCTCCATCAGAAGTAGTGTTGGGTAAAAGAGAGAGCTAGCAAAGACTTAATAGGAAGACCTAGTTCAGCTTTGAGTTCAGTCAAAACAGGGCTGGCAGGAGGAGGCCATCAAAGTATTTAGACTTTGGTACAGTATTTAGGCTTTGGGGACCCTCAGGATTAAATTTATGAGATAGTCTCTAATAGGGTCAGTAGAAAGCAGGACATCTCCTCAGCCCAGAATGGGCTGATAAATTCAGAATTCAACTTCATGACTACTCATAAACATAGAAAAGAAAAGGAACTCAGTGCCAACTAAGGGAGGGCATGTTACTCTAGTGTTATATTACAGTCTGATTGGAGACTCTTCGTGGAGGGAGCAGAGGAGTTTCTGGAGTCTGAACTGATATTTCACAAGAAGAGAGACTATCTCCTACAAAAGTGTACTTATGGGTCTTTGTGGAAGTCAACCGAAAACAATTCTTCTCCCTCTCCTTTCTTCTCCTCTCCTCTTCCCCTCTCCTCTCTTTCCCTTTCTCTTGTAGCTTTCTCTCCCTCCCTTCCCCCTCTCCCTCAATATCCTTTGTCTTTATCAAGCACTGTGCTTTGTAGAGTCTCCCCCTCACTGTCTCTCGGATCTGCCAATTTCTGTTCATTTCCATGACCAGGACAGTCCACCATCATATTTGCTTAGGTTACAGTAGTGGCCACCTGGTCAGTCTCCCTGCCTCTGGCTTATCCTAAGTGCCAGTTAGGATGCTCTTAGCTGCAAGAAAATGATTAAAATTGCCTTCCTGTCACACCTAATGACAAACTCCTCCTAAGGCCTTGCTCCAGGGCAGAGCACCAAGGCTCTGGCTCCACTTCCTTCTGCATCTCTTAGCCTCAAACTCCCCCAAGTGGCAGCTTCATCCTCAGGCTGGTATACTGATAACCATATCCATTCCTGGTGTTGGATCCAATGTCCAGAGGTTAAAAAAATAATCTTTTCCTGAGCTTAACTTAGTTGTAAGAAAACATTATAAAACATTTCCAGGAGATTCTAATTCCCATGGTCATCAGAACAGATGATCCCTGAACAAGCCTGGAGTTTTATTAGGAATAAAGGGGGCTGCTCTATTTTCTACATGGCAAGCTGAGTGATCTTTCTCATGCACAAACCTGACTATATCATGTTCCTGCCTAAGATCTTTCAGTGGCTCACAGTACCCTCATATGAGCACACAAGGCCATTTATTCTACAACCCCTGCCTACCTCCCAGCCTCATTTCTCTGCCTCATTCCCCTCTGTCCTGTGATCGTACTAAACTCCTTGCATTTATGCAGATGGGCCATGCTCTTGCCTCTGTCACTCGCTCCTGGGCTTTTGCTGGTCCCTGTTTGGAGACTGACCAGCTTCTTCTGGTTTCTTCACTTTACCCTGGGAAATGCCACGTGGATGTTGCTTCCCATGAGCCTTCCCTGGCCCTGCTGTGTGTGCTGTGTGCCCCATAGCCCTTCATGATATCTGGCTGTGTTCAGAGCACCTGTTTGCTAGCCTGTCTCTCCTGCTTTCTAGGCTCCAAGAGAGAAAAGGCCTCCTCATGTCCACCATGACAAGCTGTCCAGTGTCCTGCGTCAGCACTCAGGTTCTAGTATTAGACAGCCTGGATTTGGCCCTCAGCTTCACCATTCGTAGCTAGTGACGTTGCCTAAGTTATTTAACTCCTCTGAGTTCCGCTTCCTCATCTCTAAGCATAATGATAATAGTAACTATTTCAAAGGTTTTATCATAAGCGTCAAATGAGGTGACTCATAAAAAGTGCTTAGCACAGTGACCAGCACTGAATTGCTGCTCAGTGGGTATTTGTGGAATGAACAGTGATAAGATAAGCAGAGCTGAGGCTCTCCCACTGTACTGTCCTGAGGGCCACAGAGCACTTCAATATGCATGCTCAGAGAGAGGACTGTTACTGTTTGGATCTGGAATGTCCCTCAAAGTCTCATGTGTCCCCAGTACAGCAATATTCAGATGTGGGGCTTTAGGGAAATGGTTGAATCATCAGGGCTCTGACCTTATCAGCAGATGAATCCAGTGATTTCTGAATGGAGTTCTGAGAAGTGGGACCTAGTTAGAGGAAGGAAGTAGGTCATGGGAATGTGGCCTGGAAGAGCTTCTCTTCCCTTCTCTTCTCTTTCTCTCTTTCTTACTCTCTCTGTCTTCCTCTCTCCTTTCCAGCTGCCATTAGCTGAGCAGCTTTCCTATATCACATCCTTTTACCATGATGTTCTACCACAATTCAGGCTCAAATAAGTAGAACCAGCTGCCAGGCACAGTGGCACATGCTTGTAATCCTTGGGAGGCTGAGACAGGAGTATGGCAGGTTTGTGGCCAGCCTCAGCTACTTAGTGAGGCCCTCTACAACTTAGTGAGACCCTGTTCCAAAATAAAAAATAAAAATGGGGCTGGGGGTATAGCTTGGAGGTAGAATGCCCCTGGGTTCGATCCTTAGTACTGCAAAAAAAAAAAAAAAAAAAAAAAAAAAAGAATTAAAGAAATAGAGCCAGCTGACCATGGGCTGACTCCTCTGAAGCCATGAGCCAAAATAAACTCTTCCTCCTCTATGTTGTTCCTGATAGCTTTGGGTCACTGTGACCCAGATTACCTGATAGACACAGGAACCAGTCAGGGCCAATCTTATATACATGATTGAGGAAGATGTAGGAGTACATTGGCCTCTCAAATGATTCCTTTACCAGCCTGTCATGCTCAAGTCCTGCCATCACAGCTTGATTCTTTCCTGGTAGCTATCAGTCAATATTAAGGAGAAAAAAAATTCTGATGATGGACTCACTTTCTGCTCCAAAAGACGTTGATCAATTAGTCAAGGTATAGACAGAATGTGCTACTAGACTTCAAAGGGGAATTCTACATTGGATTTGGAAGCTGCTATTGTCCTTTCAGGTAGAGCAGGAAGGAGAAGATGGCCCACATAATGAGGAAAAAGAGAGAGGCTAGAGGGATTAGTGCATCGCTGAGGATACCTTGTAAAACTTTGGGTGACTGGAGGGTTTTATGGGGAAATCTTGGAGATTTTCCCTTTAAAAATATGACTTCACTTTAATTGATATTTTATCATAAAACCTTAGTACCCGAAAAATTCCTTATTGGAAGAAATTGGAAATCAGAAAAACTTTTATTTTGACCAAAGCCACTCAGTTAATAGGCAAGACTGATTATACACCCAAATTCCCTGATCCTAAGTATAGACTCTAGAGCTCTTTTACCCTCTACCAATCCACTTCTTAATTGATTCAGGCAGTTTCATTTCTTTGTAATAAGCTGGTGAAATGATTGAATTGGAGAAATTGAGGTTTCATTGTGTTGGGGGCTGAGCAGGAATGGTGCATGGGAAGGAAGAGAACTAAGAAGCTGGAAGGTGGTAATGTGTGAGTCTCCTTTCCTGGTACTACTTTCTTTCTTCACAGAGTCTAAGCAATGTATTCACAGAGAATTGTAAAAGACCCTATCCAGAATTAACAGCACCATGCACAAGTGGCCTGTTACCAGGAGTAAACCTGGGTAGGGGTCTATGTTTCAAGAACCAGCACTTAGGAAACCTACTACAACCTTGGGGGAAAACCATGTATAAAATCCTAAAAGGATTTTAATTCCTAAGGTATTTGAGGACAGATGGCATAACACAATTCTCCTCCAAGCCTTCCATTATTTAGTTTGAACACCTTCCATTTTTTATCTGTATCTTATTTCTATTTTGCCCTTGTTACACTGGCCTGTAAGGTGCCCAGGTAAAAATCTGCAGTTCTAGTTCTATGAAAAAGAAAAGAAGACACCTATTGAGGGAAACTTAGAAGTCTGCCATACTCCAACCCACCAGACTCTCCAAACCTTTTGAGTATTCTCCCACTCTTGCAGATCTGAAACTGTAAAGACACTTTTATAATTATGAAATTTTACTCTATTCTTTCAATCTATTCTATTTTACTTCTTAATTTTTTAAACCTACCCCTTTCTATTTTCACACTCACCACCATTTGCACACTGAGGGTCATCAGTCCTTGGTTTTGCCAGCTCCATTCCGGGGGTTCAGAGTCATCTTCCATCTGCTGGCTACTCAGCAGGAAAGGATATCAGAGAACTCCTACACTGGTGAGCAGCATTGGACATAGCTCTATGCTCCAAATACTGATCCTATTTGGAAGTGGACTGAAGATGAGGGACCACCGTTGTGGCCTGCTGATGCTTCCTCGGAAGGAAGTAGTCACTGCTTTTGTCTCTGTGACCTTGGGCCGGGTCCGCTGATTGCCCATGATCTTCCTCAGCCTGCTCCCTCGCATTGCTCCTCTAGTTTTTGCCATCTCTCGCTTCCCTACATGCATTCCAGTAGTCACATTTTGCCATTCTGTCATTTAACAAGACTTTTAACTTTTTTTTTAAAGCATTTGTCTTCCTCTAATCCACTCTACCCAGAGCCAAATTAATCCCTTTAAAACTGTGACTTCATTTCTTAAGACCCTTCAACTTAAACTTTTCTTAATAGTGAGCCATTTGTTACAGCAGGGAGAGTGGATGCATGGTGCCTCATTCAAGGTCGATGTCTGTAGTTCATCAAGACATTCTTTCCTGCTCAACCCAGATGGGCTTTAGATCCTTTTCCACAATTGAATACCACCACCCATGGAAAAGGAGTAGACATTAGCATGGGAGATAAACCTTGTTCATCATGTCTCCACTTACAAAATTATTTCCAGATGTTGGGCTTTGACAGTCCTGTATCTCTGAACATCCTTGAGTACCAAATCTTGCTGGTCAATGTAGGTAGGCCCTGTTTCCTCAAAGAGGCCATCATTTCCTGGTTCTGTTTTTGGGATTTTCCTTAAATGACTGGGTTCTGCTCATTGGGTCAAGGCAAGCACCAAAGTGTCCTCCAGTCAAAGAGATGCTGAAGGTGTTGAGGGCTGACTTGATGGCAGAATAGAGTGAGGCTAGAGGGAAATCTAAATTCTTATCAAGAAAGGCAGCAAAAGGCCATTGTCAGAAAACTGGTGCCAGGGGTAAGGTCCAAGGAGCAAGGCAAGGTCACAAGTGGAAAAGGCAGATCTCGGGGTTCAGAAGGCTGAGAAACAGGTGGAGTTGCAGAGTTCAGGTTGGAATGAGGCTGGTCCCCTTCAAACCCCAGGTGGTGGAAATGCTCTTTGGAGCCATCAGGCTCACCCCCGTGCAGGGTTAGCCGCTCAAACAGAACTATGCATGTAATATACTTTCATGCATAAATAAGCAAAAAATAAAAACTGCCTAATCCTATGTTGAAATGCAATATTAACAAGCAATTTTTATGGCTTCCTCAGTCTGCTCTATCCAGTTTTATATAAAAAGAGAGTATTAGCTTGACATCTCTTCTTTAACTTACTGGGCTCTCTGTAGGTGTCTTTAATATTGTACTTAAGCCAAAGTGAAAAAGCTGGCTCTCAATACATGCACTAATAATAAAACTCACCTTAAAAAGTGGCAGATGGAAACAAGAAAAATACCACCCATAGAACCTTTGCAGATTAGATCCACATGAAGCCTTGCTTCCCTCTCTATTCCTGCCAAGCCTGAGGGACAAGCTTCCTACCACAGCTGCAAAAATTAACATCTCACTCCTGCCAAGAAAGCAGGTGACGAGCTCAGCCGCTCTCCTTTGGTTTGTTTTTTCACGTGGCAGGAACATGTACCTTCTGACTAACATTTGTTTGCAGAATCAATAGGACTTTAAAAGCAAAGGCAAGTAGGTGGTGAGTCAGATGGAAGAAAGCAGCACCTGGAAGTGAACAGAACATCCCCCAAAGCCAGGGGGATGGAAACAGGTCCAGCTAGCCTTCACCCACATTGGTCCACTCATGCAACCCGGGGACGGCCAAGAGTGTTTGCATGCACACAGCGAATTACCTAACGTGTAAGGCAAGCCACCGGCTACCATCAATCTTGTGCATTCAAACAACTTGAATAGTTTGAAAAGGCTCTAATGAAATTGACCTGTGTGGTCACGCAGCTCTTGATAGTTGGGTAAGTGCATCAAGGACGAAAGAGAAACCCGGCAATGCCTTTGGAAAGTGTCTTTCTTGGTGGCCTGCAGTTTCAACATGTGAGGTGAAGAGCTAGGACTCACCCCCACCCATGCTGCCCTCAAGTCTTCTTTTGTTTATTTGCAGGGCTGGGACAGGGAGGATGTCTTTTGGAATACAAGTATTATAAGGTGTGCTCGTGGCTCTTTCCATTTTACATTGGACTTTCATATGGTTGTAGCATTTAGCGTACTAGGATGGCCAGCTGCTGGTTGTTATTGTCCAGACTGGTCGTGGGCATCTGTTAGGTTTTGGCAGGCTGGAATCTATTGCCTATTCCCTTGTAATAGTGCCTGGTTTCTCTTGAGTTTTACTCTTCCCATAGAGAAAGCCTGTTAAGATTTGTATCAAGGTTTCTTGTTCTCCCTCTGGCAGGAGGACCAGGCACATGACCCAGTCCATCTATAGGCTCCTTCCCTGTACTTTTATCCTGACCAGAAAGACACACTTTAAGGAGTAGCCTCAGCATGTACAGCAGCAGCTCCCAGGAAAAAAGGATCCATGCGGTTGCCCTGGTGTCAGCCTGGGCTCTCCAGCCGCCTTTGAATTTGATTGGAGTCCGTTCCTTTGGATGTCCTTTCCAAATCTCCCCTTTTCAACTTAAATTGCCAAGAGTTGGTTTCTGCTGCTTTCAACTAAAGTACTCTATATGATACAGATTCATGTACCCAAAGTTTCTCCTACATAGGTTCAAAAAAATGGATATATATATATTGGTGGTATTGGGGTTCCTGGAAGCCCTTCTACCTCCAGGCTACACTCCCAGACCTATTTTTTATATATATATTTTTTTAAACAGGGTTTCTCACGCCAGCACGGCTGGCTTCGAACCTGCACTATCCTCCTGTCTCTGCCTCCCAAGCACAGGGATTACAAGTGTGCACCACCACACCCGGCCAAAAAAATGGATATTATTAGTAAAGTTGATTACACAAATGTTGGTTAAGAAAACTCCTAAGCATTTTATTGATCAACATCATATTTTGTCTTCTTGATCTTCCTCTGCCTTGAAGTCTTTCTTCCGAATAATTTTTGACTCCTTTAATAAATATCCCCAAGGTAAAATAATAATAAAACCCCGGTTATCCACAAACTTCTTTTACCCTGGCAGGTCTCATAATGGGTAGAGGGGTTGGTAATTTTTTATAAGAGGTTTATGCATTTGATTATCAGTATGTAGAAGAAATGTAATCATTTATAAAATACAAAAATATAGTAAAACATAAAAAATGATGGGGGAATAGGTGATCAAGTCATGAGGGCAGAGTCTTCGTGAGACACCTGCCCTTACAAAAGAGAACCCATATCCCCCTTCCACCATGTGAGGGCTCAATGCAAAGCCGACTGTCCATGAGTAGGGCAGGTCCCTCCACTGAAGCTGCTGATACCTTAATCTGACTTCCTAGCCTCTGGAACTGTGTGACATGAATTTCTGTCATGTATTAGCCACCTGGACTATGGGATTTGGCTATAGTAGGCCAAACAAACCCATATCCATCCCAACTTCAGAGATATTGCAAAGAAAGTACATGAAACTTGGTAACAAAAATGATAACTGGATGATATAAGGAGCTCTAGTTAGATGAAAGGTCCTGTTCTAAGAGCTTCCCACTGATGAGTTCATTCAATCCTAACAATATGATGAGGTAGAATGCTATAGTAATACAAGCAGTAGCCATAATTAGCCAAAGAGATGGCTTAGGCTTAATGTAAAATCAGAATTTGGCTAGTAAAAGTTATATTTGAACTGGCAAATATACGTTATACTCAAGGTAACAATTAAAATCATATGAGCAAATTATACTGTTTTCTTTTATGAAATCAATATCTGAAATGTAGCCTTGTCTTCTTAGTTTTAAGTCAATCTTTTTTTTAAGGCCATTGTTTTTCTTCTATTCTTTGCTTTATAAATACTGAAAGGCCTTTGGACCAAAGGCAAAAAAAAATATTTTGCTTAATTCTTTATCTTTATTCTTGTCTGTATAAACTAAAAAACAGTGTTATTCAGCATTTCTCTAAAGATATTTAATGGCATACTGGTGTGATGTTTTGTTGTAACTTGAATAAACCCCGTGGTTCACATGGCCAATCTCAACAAAGTGAGCACTGAAGAAACACAGCTCAAGGACCAAGTGTGATCACTATTTTATTTTTACTTTATTGCACTTCTCCAAAAATTTGAAAGGGGATCCAATTAATAATTTACAGCATAATCCCTTAAATTATTTTCCTATAATTGCCTTGCAGCTCACAGATTCCCCAAGACCTTCCTTTCCAGGTTTCTTATACCCAACTTCTACCAAAGTCTTGGACACCCCTTGCCTTTGGAGAATCTTCTCTTCCTTTCCTTCTTTCTTTCTCTCTTTCTTTCTTTCTTTCTTTCTTTTTTCTTTTTTTCTTTTTTTTGGTGGTACTGGGGTGCCTGGAAGCCCTTCTACCTCCGGGCTACACTCCCAGACCTATTTTTACATTTTTATTTGGAAACAGGGTCTCCTAAGCCAGCGCGCGCAGCTGGCTTCGAACCTGCGCGATCCTCCTGTCTCTGCCTCCCAAGCGCGGGGATTACAAGCGTGCGCCACCACGCCCGGCTCCTTTCCTCCTTTCTTTCCATCATTTTAAATTTTTGTCAAAGCCATGGCTTTCTTATTTTGTGTCAATCTTTAAAATTAAAACAACAACAAAAAACAAAGGACTGATGACAGTCCCTCATTTTGGACACACAGAGTCTTCTACCTTTGACCAGCTGAATTATATAACAAGGACCACAAGGTGAAAAGCAGGTTGAGGGAAGATGCTGGTAAGCTTTGTAAGGGGCTTTCATCTAGGGCATAGGTCAGGAGAGAGCAAAACATTTATCTATGCATTTAATGATGTTTTGTTTTTCTGAAAAAGATGTGCCATGATCACTTACACTGACGAACACTAGGTATCCTTTGGAGATTTATAATCACGTTAGCCTTTTTATTGGTACTAGGAATTGAATGCAGGGGCATTCTACCTCCAAGCTATACCCCCAACCCTTTTTATTTAGTATTTTTCTTTAACAGGATCTCACAAAGTTGCTGTGGGTCTTGCTAAGTTGCTAAAGCTGACCTCTAATCTGTGATCCTCTTGTCTCAGCCGCCCAGATACTGGCATTACAGGCAGGTACTACCACACCTGACTCATATTAGCCTATTAAAGGCTCTGAGAAGCCTCATAATAAATAATCCTATTTATCTTTGTTGTGTTCAGTATTTATCAAAAACACTTGAAAATGGATCCTTTTTATCTTCCCTCTTCCCCGTGCAGGTATAAGTATCCATGAAATACCATTTGGACAAAGTGGCCTTAAATAACAAAAATCTAACAGAAGCAATTGAAGGTCCACGTACACACATGGCTTGCTTGGCGTGTCAAGATGGTCAAGACGGTAAATTTCATGTTATGTCTGTTTTGCCTATTTCAATGAGATCAGAGGTAGCTTGAATGTGGTCTACATTCTGCACACAACAAGCACGGTAGTGCCATTTCCCCCTTTGTCTTGCAGCTGTGACATGAGATAACTTTTGTGGAATAGGTACTGAGTCTGTGTGCTCTGTGTGTACAGAGACCAGTTGCATAAGTGACTCTGGACAACATCCGTGGACTTGGTTTTCCTATGATGTTTTTTGTGTTACTACCTCCCTGGTATCTTGGTTTACCTTGGCCAGTGGCAGCCCCCCCACCCCCCGCCAGTTAATGTTGCCCAGCAGCTCTTCCTTAATAAGTTTAATGCCATTGGGTGTGAAGGGTATATACTTGTAGATGGACTTGTCCTTAGCTGGAGGTAATGTGTATGTGCGTGTCTGAGCATGTTTTTGTGTAGGATCACTTGGGAAAGATTGAGAAACAGCAGCTGAAGCCACATGGGCTTGCTTAGACATCCGAAGCCTTGCACAGATTCAGTAGTGGCAACAACAACTGACAAATAATTCCCGAACTGGTAAAGTTTTGCCTGTACCTGATAATGTTGAGAATCTTCCTATATAAAGATACTCCTAAACCATATGCTTTTAGATGGTCAAGATGGTAAATTTTATGTTATGTCTATTTTACCAAGATTCTTAAAATAGAAGTGAATAAAGCCTCTCTCTAGAGGGAGAAGAAAGTTGCCCTTTGGGTTGAACTCCCTTTCGGGACCCTGTTAGTTTTATATCTGTAAAACGACTGAATGCTCTTTTTTTCCCTTGAAGAAAAAATTGTGCCCTCTTTCTGGGTTTGGAGAGGGCCCTGGGCCTTTCCTCCAACAAATGCAGAAGCCTAATGGGTCCTGGCACTGGGGAGTAAGCCCACCGCAGTCTCAGAGAGGTCACGGGGCAGCCAGTTGGAAGCCATCCCCAACTCGGACTCCAAGCCCAGCCACCTGATCTAGAAGTTGGAGGGCTCGTGTTGTATTTGGAAGAAAGAGCATTAGAACTTCTGAGGAGGTATGGACAAGTCCAGCATCCGGTTACTGTGCTTGTGCTTCCCTCTCCCCCTCCCTAGAGGGCAAAGTGCCTTCAGTATGCTGTCAGGATGAAGCCAAGTGGTCTATAATCCCAGCACTTGGGAGGCTGAGACAGGAGGATCGAATATTTTAGGCTAGCTTTAGCAATTTAAGAAGACTCTCAGCAACCTAGCAAGGCCTTATTTCAAAACAAAAAAATAAAAGGGGCTAGGAGTTCAATCCCCAAGGAGACACACACATACCACACACACACACACCACACATACACCATATACACAGCACACACACCACACATATACCATACATATACACACACCACACATATACACACACACCATACACCACACACATAGCACAGATACATGCACCAAACACCACATACAAATACACATACCAGACACCACACACACACCATACACCACACACACCACACACATATACCACACACACACCACGTACAAACACATACCACACACCACACACACCATATACCAACACACCATACACATACACCACAAACACACACACACACACACACACACACACACACACACACACACACCATGTCAGGAGGTACAGACGGAGGAAGCGCACAGGGGAGCCCCACCGTGCTCACTTTTCCCTGCTCCCCCTGAGACACAGGAGGTGACAAGGAAGGACAGCTCGCAGCAGCGGGGAGCTTTCCTCTGCCGCGGAAAGCAGCCTCAATCCGGGAAAAGAGAAAACAATTATCTGGAAAGGCTGCAATTACTAGTGTCAGATTCAACCTTTGTTCCACTGTGAGGCTCAGAGGCGCTGAGTTGTCACCTAAGACCTAGTGCCTGCCCGTCTGCCCGGTGACAAAGCTCGTCTGTGTGTGGAAGTCAGTGCTTTCTCCATCCAGGGCCGACCTCCCGGGGGACGGGGGACGTGGCTCCTTCCAAGGCAGCCTGCCAAGGACGCCGATAATTAGGTGGGGGTCTGTGGCTCCGGAGTCTGCTGTTACCAAATTAGCTCTTGCTGCTGGGCTCCCAGAGAACGCGGGCCAGGAGGAGGTGCAAGTGCCACTTCTGGTGCTTATTAAGAAAATGTGAAATCATTTGCTCGAAGCTGTGGTTGTAGAACAAAAGTATTCAAAATGCAAGTTAAAAATCGGTATGAGCGCAACATTCATGTGGATGGTGAGGACGGGGAGTACATGGATGTATGCATGTGCAAAGGCGCGCGCGCGTGTGTGTGTGTGTGTGTGTGTGTGTGTGTGTGTGTACTTGAGGGAGAGATTCTTGTTAAGTCGGCATCGGCAGAGCTGATGAGGGGGGTGGGACTGTAAATCCATATCTTAACGATGGTTTTTCCTTCTTCACAGTCAAATGACATTTTTTTTTTCAAACATGTGTTCTGTGAGGAGAAGGGGGAGGGACGCAGATCAACATTAAGTGCTCAGGAGAGGAATTATGGAGAAATACTACCCACTTCACTTATCTCAGTTCCGTGAATGATGACAGGGTCCGGGCTATTTCTGGCCACATATGAGTGTCTGTGAAAAGTGGAAGTAAAGTCATTAAGTGGAATGGGCATTTATGCGTTTAGTAATTTGCCTTGAGTCAGAAAGTCTAGACACTCCCCTGGGAGCGCGAGGCGTGTGGCGTGTTTCCGTGACCTTCAGGACTCTTTTGTAACCGGAAAGACAAAGACCATTTGGGAGCTCCGGGGGTGAGTGGGCCCAGTAGCGTCTGATCAGGCAAGTAAAGCCAGAGCACACCTGCCTGGCCTCGCCTCTCCTGGGGTCAGCCCCCCGAGCAAGCGGGAGAGTAAGACCTCAGCTGCATCTGTGCGCCAATTTCCTACCAGAGCAACCTGAGAATTTTAAGAACCAGAATAGTCGGGCATGGTGGGGTATTTCTATAATTCCACTACGTAGGAAGCCGAGACAGGAAGATCTCAGGTCTGAGGCCAGCCTCTGCAACTTAGACTCTGTTTCAAAATAAAAAATTAAGAGAGTTTGGAAGCGTCTGTTGGAGATACATATGCCCCTGGGTTCTATCCTTGGCACTACATCTCCCACAAAAAGGGGTTTGGGAGTATACGTCAGAGATACAATGCCCCTGGTTTTAATCCCCAGTACCAACAAGAACAACAAAACAAAAAAGAAAAACTCAGATTAGCCCCAATTTATCAAGGACTGCCAGGTGCCCAGTACCGTGATAAGCACTAGACTGATTAGCTCTTCTTGGTGACCCCATCAGGTAGGTCATATTGGTATATTTCATTGGTTCTAAGATGTTCATTTTTTTCATGTTTTAACAGTCTCTGTTACTAGGATGCATCATACTGATCAGGAAACATAAGTCAGAGCTGAATATATTCTTTTGCACTTAGTGCCACAAAAATGGATGATATGTCAGATTCGGTCAGATTTGGAAACTGAGGCACAGCTAGATTAAATGACTTGTCTGCGATAATCCAACTTGAAAGCATCGGAATTGATGGGACACGGTGGCCCAGCCGGTAACCTCAGCAACTTGGGAAGTTGAGGCAGGAGGGTCACAAATTGGAGGCCAGCTCAAGAAACTCCAGTAAAATAAGCAAGGCTGGGGATGTAGCCCAGTGGTAGAGCGCTTGCCTAGCATGCGGAAGGCCCTGGGTTCAGTACCCAGAAGGAAGAAAGGAAGGGAAAGGGAGAAGGGAATGAAAGGGAAAGCACTGAACTTAACTCCAATCCAAGCTGCTTCTGGAGTCGCCTCTCTTATAAGGGGGAGACTTCCTGGGTTTCACGCTGGTTCCTCCATTCACTAGCTGTGTGAACTCCAGCGACTTCTTAACCCCCCTCTGCCTCAGTGTTCTCATCTGTGGAATGATGATACTGACAATAGTATCTACCTTCCAGATTATAATGAGGAGCAAACAAATTTTGACATCACATGTCTTAAAATAGTGCCTAACATTTGGTAAGTGCCCATTAAACTTTAGCTCTGCTTGCCGGGCGTGGTGGCACACGCTTGTAATCCCCGTGCTTGGGAGGCGGAGACAGGAGGATCGCGCTGGTTTGGAGCCAGCCTTGCTGGCTTAAGAGACCCTGTTTCCAAATAAAAAAATATAAAATAGGTCTGGGTGTGTAGCCCAGAGGTAGAAGGGCTTCCAGGAACCCCAGTACCACCAAAAAAATAAATAAATAAAATTTAGCTCTGATTAGCTTTACACACTCATTATGAAGAAGAGGAAACCGGAGAAAATAACACTTTAACTAGTAAAAACAAGATGTTCATCTCTGTGTCTCTCTAGCGATACTGGTTCCAGGGTAGTTATCTTACTGTATTTTAAGAAATACTCTTCTTGTTGTTGTTCTATTTCCCCTAAATCAAGAAATCAAGTCAAATAAAATAGAAGATAGAGCTGAGAGATGGTGTCTGACAGAGGGAGCAGGAAGGGACAGTGGAGGGGACAGTGGGTCAGTGACTCTAGGCTCCCTCAGGAGGTGGGTTTGCTTGAACAGGTGGAAATAGCAGAGGCCAGGTGCTGAGGCTGGCCGGAGCAGCTTGAAGGAGTTATGCTCCACCAAACAGCTATTAAACCCTTGGCTAGAACTAACTCATGGCTTTTGACCTGCAGGTTGCAATTCCTTAGTAAACTGTAGTTTGGATTTTGTGGGTCGCAGCCAGCATCTGCAGACGCACCAGAAGGGAGGGAAGCTGGGAAGGCAAGACGGGGGCCCAAGGGTGTCACGCGTCATGCAGTAAACATCGTCGCCCCCCAGCCTGGATTTCAGTGAGGCGTGTGCAGATGCGTGTCAGGGGTTAGGAGGTACAGTGTGGTTCTCGCTGTGGGTCTCAATGCAAAAATGAGAAAGCTACTGGACAAAAGCAGATATACGAGTGGGCAGTAGCTAAAAATTAATACATGGTATGAGTTTAAAGTAATGTGTTAACAACCAGCGACCTCTGCTTCCACATGCAGGTAGCTTTCTAAAAGTACTCAGGCATTCTAGCAGACCGGAAAAGCCCTACAGAGTTCTCCCCTTTTCAGTGTCTTTTTGCTTTGGGGAAAACTCTTTCCCTACACACTCGATTCTGGCCCATCCTGGGCTGACTTTGCCTCTCCTTGGCTCACCCCTTTTGCTTTAGACCCACTTCCCGTCTCTCCTTCTACATCTTTCCAGATGTTACACCCTAAGCCCAAACTTCCCCAGGATAATGGCCAGTCTTTGTTGATCCACAGTGCTTGGGACCTGCATGTGGAACATCTGGTCACTTCAGGAAGCAGTCTTTTGTGTTCCTGTTTTATTAAAGTACAAATGAGAAAGGATGGCAAAAGCACGGAGAATTAGCAGTAATATCAACTCAGTCCTGTTTGGGACCCAACTCTGAGCGGCTGCTTTCAACACTCAAATCAAGAGTTGAGCAGGGGAGCCGGGTGTGGTAGCGCACCCCTGGAATCCCAGTACCTGGGAGGCTGAGGCGGGAGGATCGCAGGTTTGCAAACAGCCTCAGCAACTTAATGAAGCCCTCAGCAACTTAGAAAATCTCTGTTTCAAAATAAAAAAGTAAAAATAGGGCCGGGGCAGGAACTCAGAGGTAGAATGCCTCTAGATTTAATCCCAGTATTAAAAAAAGAAAAAGAAAACGTTGGGTTGGGGAGAGGATTCAAAATAGCTGAATAGAGGTGCCCCCTCCCCAGCCTCTGCCACAAAGAAGAACCAGCACAACAAAGGAATTAGTTTTGGGGGAGAGTGACTGAGGGAGGGCACAGGAGCTCAGCCAGGCGGTGACGGAACCCTCAGTGACAGGGTGACAGAGCAGAGTGAACCAAGAGCGCCATGACTGTGAGCCTGGCTCCTCGCCCGGGGCAGTGCCAGGGACCTCGCCAGCCTGGTGGGCTGGCACTCCTAACAACCCGTGAACAAACGTCACGCCACCTCAAACCCAGTCTGAGGTCTACACAACTGCTTCACTCCAGGGAAGGAACTCACATTGGGTCCTCCCGTCCCCACAGCCCAAACTGCTACAGCATGGTGCTATCTTAAGATCTGAGCCACTGCTGAAGTCCACCCTGCCCTAGGAGCCAGTAGGCAGCCTCGCCATCACAGCCACTGCTGCTGGAAGCCCCAGAACCATTGGTGTTCCCCTCTTGGTGCCTGAGAAGAGGCCCCTCTGCTGCCTAACGTGCCAGGAGCATTGCTACTAGAAACCCCAGCACCACTGAGGCTTTCCTCGCGGGGCCCGAGAACAGGCCCTTGCCCAGCTCCACATCATAAACAGCACTGCAGGGCCGGAGGTCAGGCCTGCCCGTGGCCAGTACGCCCAGAAGTGTGCCTACCACTGCTGCTACCAGCGTTCACCACCACGGAGCCCAAGGATGTGCCCTTCTGCAGCCCTTGCCACCAGTATCACAGCCACTTGGTTTTTGTGGGGTGTGAAGATATGCTCCTCTACGAACTGAGCCACCTGCCATAGCCACCATTAGCATTCACCCTGGGGAGCCCGTGACCATGTACCTCTGAAAGACCATGTCCACTATGTGGCAGCTGAGACCACTGAGGCACTCAGACATCACCAATAAGGATGACAGCTAAAGAAAACACATGGAGGTATACCTCTGTGCTTCCTTGAAATCAAAGCCAAAGCACCTACCCAACACCCTACCTCCCATCTAAACAAAAAAGTCCCACAAAAGCTATTCCATAAAGTTGGAAGAGGCAATTGTTATACCAGATGTGAGGACATCAACGTAAGGACACAAGACGGATAAAAATGTAAAAAAGCAAGACCCCTCTGAAGGAGCACCAAAGTCCTCCAGCAGCCAACAGAATCTATGAAATACTTGAAAAGGAATTCAAAATAACAATCTCAAGGAAACTCAGCCGATTATCCAAGAGAACAGAGAAGAATAATTCAACAAAGGAGGAAAACAGTTCATAACTTGAATCAAAAAATTAAACAGATAGCCAGGCGTGGTGGCGCACACTTGTAATCCCAGCATTTGGGGGGCTAAGACAGGAGGATTGAGGTTTGCAGACAGCCTCAGCTACTTAGCAAGGCCCTTTTCAACAAAGTGAGTCCATGATTCAAAATAAAGAATAAAAAATAAGGGCTGGGGATGGAGCTCAGAGATAGAATGCCCCCGGGTTCTGTCCCCAGTACCAGAAAGAAAGAAAGAAAGAAAGAAAGAAAGAAAGAAAGAAAGAAAGAAAGTTCAACAGAGATTACAGTCATACACAGAAATCTTGAAACAGAATAATTCAATCAATAAAACACATTTGAACTACAACAGTCTAGACCAAATAGAAGAATTTCTGAACTTGACCAATTCTTTAAAATATCAAAAGCAGAAAGAAGGTGTTTTAGTCAACATTCTCACCACTGTGACCCAAACACCCGACACCCAAAACTTAGAGGAAGAAGAATTTATTTGCTCTCTGTTCTGGAGATTCCAGTCTCTGTTAGGCAGATTCCGAGCAGGAGCTGGGACTGTAGGTTGTCAGGGCATCCTGGCAGGAGGAGAGGGGGGAGGGAGAGAGAGAGAGAAAGAGAGAGGGAGAGGGGGAGGGGGAGGAAGAGAGAGAGAGAGAGAGAGAGAGAGAGAGAGAGAGAGAGAGAGAGAGAGAGAGAGAGATTATACTAGCTTATAGCAGCAGGGGAGAGAGAAGCTGCAGGGGCCAGGGAAGCATTGTCCCTGTCTCCACACCTAGGGACCTACTTCTAGCCCTGTCATGCCTCCAAACATGGCTGCCTTTCCTAGCACATGGGATGTTGGAGGACATTTTAAATCCAGACCATAACAGAAGAAAAGAGGATGAATAAAGACATTTAGAAGAGTGAAGAAAGCCTATGGGCTTTGAAATATAAAATGAACAAGTTTTTTCATTATTGGGATTCCAAAAGAAGAAGAAAAAGGTATGGGGAACCTATATAATAAAATAATTGCTAAAAAACCTTCCAAGTCTTGAGAGAAATATGGATATCAAAAACTAAGGAGCTCAAAGGATCATGAGTAGGCTCAGCAAAAAACAAGAAACAATAGAAACCTTTTTAAAGGTATATTGTAGTCAAACTGCCCAAAGGCAAAGTATAAATTTTTAAAACACCAACAGAAAAGTGTCAAGTCACATATAAGAAGATTCCCATTAGATTAACAGCAAATTTTTTATCAGACACATTATAGGTCAGAAGAGAGTTTAAATGATATATTTAAAGTCCCAAAAGAAAAAAAAGGTGTCAATCAGGAAAATTATTCTTCAGAAATACCCAGCAAAGCTATCCTTCAGAAATAAAAAAGAAATAAAGTCTTTCCCAGACAAGCAAGAATTGAGAGAATTAATTACAACTAGGCTGGCCTTACAGGAAAGGCTTAAGGAAATTCTATGTCTGGAAACGAAGGACAATAATTACCATCATGAAAATGCATTGAAAGAGTCAAATTCACTGGTAAAACAGATTCACAAAATGAAAAAAAAAGAAACACTCAAACTTTATAATTACGGAAGACCACCAAACTACAAAGATAAACAATAAGAGAGGCATAAAGAGACAAAGATTATTGCAAAACAACTAGGAAACAATTAGCAAAATGCCAAGAGTAAGTGCTTATCTATCAATAATCACTTCAAATGTAAATGGATTAAGTTCTCCAATCAGAATATATAACTAGCCAAATAGATAAAACAGTAAGACCTAAGTATGTGCTTCCTACAAAAAAAATCACTTTACCAGTAAAGGGGCTCATAAAAACTGAAAGTGAGCCGGGCGTGGTGGCGCACGCTTGTAATCCCCGTGCTTGGGAGGCTGAGACAGGAGGATCGCACAGGTTCAAAGCCAGCCTCAGCTACTTAGTGAGGCTCTCAGCAACTTAGTGAGACCCTGTTTCCAAATAAAATATAAAATAGGTCTGGGGGTATAGCCCAGAGGTAGCCTCTAGGTTCCACTCCCAGTACCACCCCCCCCCCAAAAAAAAAGACTGAAAGTGAATGGTTACTGCAAATAAATATTAAAATGAGAAGCAAGCAGGAGGGACTATACTCATACCAGATAAATCAGACTTGAAGTGAAAAAAATATAAAAGAAACAAAGCAGCACATTTATATACTGATAAAAGGACCAATTCATCAAGAGAATACTACAATTATAAACACATATGCACCCAACCCCAGACCACTCAAATATATAAAGCAAATATTATTAGATCTAAAGTGAAAAAATACTTCAATATACCAATAGCTGAAGACTTTAATACCCAAACCCTTTTATTTTTTTATTTTGAAACAGGATCTTGCTGAGTTACAGAGGGTCTTGCTAAGTTACTGGGGCTGGCCTCTAACCCGTGATCCTTCTTTCTCAGCTTCCCAATGCTGAATTACAGGCATGTGCCATTATCCCAGGCTTCAAAACTCCACTTCATTAATGGCTAGATCATTCTGGATCGGAAATCAACAAAGACACATCAGAATTGAACTATGGAGCAAATAGTACATTGAGTAAATAACACGGAGGAAGTATTAGTCTGAATCAAATGAGCATTGCTTTAGAATGTTTATATGTAAATTGCCAAATAAGGATTTAAATGACTGCCAAAATTTTGAGAAGCTTGGCAACATCGAAAGGGGCCAGATGTGAATGGAATGCGGTGACTCTCACCAAGATGCCCAGGGGTACCACCATCGCCCTCCCCTCCTGAGGCCTGCCCTAGTCTAGTCACAGGAGCTTGTGCTTTTTCTAAATTACTTCCAAATTTCCAGGTAAAACAGTATCTGGAAATCAGTGGCTAAAATCACAGGGAGGCCCCCAGAAGAAAAAGAAACCCAAGCTTATCGATATATAAAAATGGAGCTATTAACCTGTCTTCCAAAAGGTGAGTGGAATAGACATTAGCAGTTTCAGAATCATTCACTAAAAATTTCTCAAGATTATAAAGTACAAAACCTGGGTACCATGGAGTTCGACAAAGGCTCCACATGCAAGAATTCCCGTAACTCGGTCATTAAACGCACAGCTACTCCATGCAAATTCATGTTGTTTGTAATTCAGTAAGACATATTATCCAGGGGCTTCTCTGGGGACTATTACATAATTTATTTTTTTTATTAACTATTTATTCTCCCTATTAATATGAAACAAGAAATTTTAAGCTTCTAGGACTTACCCCTTATTTTGAATTTATTTTTAAGAGGAAACAGATTTTCATATAAGCATTTAAAATTTCTCCTGCACTTATAAGAACTTAACTGTTGACTAAATTGAGAAATAAAGATCTTATTTAAGACCTGAGGGAAATGCAGGTCAAAATTGGCAGCAGGCAGGAGGAAAGGTTGGCTAAATCCCCGGATCTGAAGGGATAAACAGCAGGCTAGTCCGGCCCCAGGCTCTGCCGCAGAGTTGAGCTAAGAGGGGTCCCGGTCCCTTTGCGGCCACTTCCCAACAGCATTTTTAAGCCTCCTCATTCGCAAGCTCCTCTGGGTCTGCGGCACATTGTTTGGGACTTTCCTGGAGGTGGCCAACTTTCCTCCTGTTCAAAATGGCCTCAGGTCATTTGTTGTCAGATGTGGTTTATCAGATCAAGTGTGTGAAAACAGGTTGTAAGTCTGAAGTGACAAGTCTATCTTTCTCATCTAGTTCATACACGTCCCCACAAGAAAGAGCACATCATGAAGTTTCATGGAAAAGATGGGAGGAGAAGTGGGGGGGCAGACCCAGGGGAATATTAACCTGTTGGCCTGCTCTACGATGAGAGATAATGAAGTGGACGCTACCTTTCCCAAGTCTGACTTAAAAGTTCAGCAACATGGTAAAAATAAAGAGAAGGAATAAATTCCATCCCCCCTAATGAGGACAAGTTCCAGGGAGAAAAAATGAGAGCCATAAAAATACCCCCAGATTTCCCCTTTCTTACTTCCCTCAGAGCTGAGGATAACCAAACTAAAATGAGGAGGGACAATGGGAAAAGAGGAGCGTTCACTTCCTTTGTTGACATGAGCCAAATATACAATGCAGAAAAATTAGAAAAGGGAAACCAGAAATCACCTATCAACCTGGCACCAAGAGACAGACCCTGTTAATAAGCTAATCAGTATATGGTATTTTGTTACAGCAGTCTGAATAGGCTAAGACACTCCTGATATAACCTGAACATATCCATTGCAAGAAAATCAATATAGTAGGGTAAAAAGAAAAGCTCACCCGAAATCTACCTTTCTGAGAATACAACTAAGTAACTCTATGCATTACATACACATAGGTGTAATTGTATATGCACATATAATGTGTATGTATATACACAAAATTTAAGGGCACATTTTTATTTTTTTTTTATTTTTTATTTTTATTTTTTTATTTTTTTTATTTTTTTATTGGTGCACTGTATTCATACATCATAGTGGGATACATACTTTTGTAGACATACATGCACACTTTTCCCAGTCACCCCCACCCAATCCCCACCCCATTCTCTCCCTATCCCTCCCTCCCATGCTTGGCTTAGTAGTTGACATCTAAAATTAAAAATGATAATCTCACATAACAGTTTCATTTGTCTGATACCAAGCTTTTGATGACTTAAAGATAACATTTCAATATTTCTTTTTGCTTTCTTTCTTACCAGAGAATATTTTTTCTATTATTTTAGGTGAAACTATCATATATTTATATATTTATTTTTCAGAAAAAAATCTATCCTAATATGGAATATGGAGTCTAGGTACCCAAAATGATCTTGAAAAAGAACAAAGCTAGAAGATATATATTTTCTGATTTCAAACTATATAAAGCTACAATAATTGAAACAGTGTAGTACTATTCTAAAGGCAGATATATAAACCATTGGAGTTAAATAAAAGCCTAGAGATAAATTCTTCCCTATATTGTCAAGTTATTTTTGACAAGGTTTCCACGAACATTTGGTGGTGGAAATGATAATCTTTTAACTAAATATTGTTAAAAAATAATAATTACATGGAAAAGAATAAAATTGGACCCTTACCTAATCCCATATACAAATATTAACTCAAAATAGATAATAGACCTAAATATAACTCTTAAGACTATAAACTTTTAGGAGAAAATCTGGGTCATAAAACCTCACAACATTGAAATTGGCAGTGATTTCTTGGTTATGATTTCAATGGCACAGGCAACAGAAGAGTATACAAACTCCCTAAAAAATAAAAAATAAAAAATTGTATATCCAAAGACAATGTAAACAGAGTTAACAGTTACTAATAGAATGGGATAAAATATTTCCAATTGCTATATCTGAAGGTATATTAATATTCCAACTAGAAATCCTAAAAATTAACAACAATAAAGGCAAACAATACCATTTAGAGATAGGTAAAAGACTAACATAAATAATGAATCTCCACAGATAACCAGTTTTAGTTGTCTGTTGGATGGAAACTCTTGTTTCTCTGGTTCTGGTGTGTGTTACCTATTTCTTCTTTGTAGTAAATCTCTTTGAGTATTTTCTCTAGTGCTGGTTTTGAAGACATAAATTCCTTCAGTTTCTGTTTGTCATGGAAGCTTCTTATTTCTCCATCTAATTTGATAGAAAGTTTTGCTGGGTAGGAAATTTTTGGCTGGAAGTTATTTTCTTTCAGAGTTTGGAATATGTTACTCCAAGCCCTTCTGGCTCTCATGACTTGGTTTGGGAAGTCTGGAGTGATTCTAATTGGTTTGCCTCTGAATGTCACTTGGCCCTTTGTTTTTGTTGCTTTTAAGATTCTCTGCTTGGCTTCCACATTGGTCATTTTGACAATTATGTGGCGTGGGGATCCTCTTCTCCGATCCTGTCTAAAGGGAGTTCTGTAAGTTTCCTGGACCTTTGTATCAACCTCTTGCTCTATGTTTGGAAAATTTTCTGCTATTACTTCTTTGAAGAGATTGTTGATCCCTTTGGTTTCACTTTCTTTTCCCTCCTCTATTCCAATTACTCTTAGGTTAGCTCTCTTAAAATGGGCCCATATTTCTTCAATATCAGATTCCTGTTGTCGGATATTTTTTTCTAGATTAGAAACTATGAGTTCATTTTTGGATTGCTCATCTTCTAAGAGCGAGATTCTGTTCTCCATGTGTTCTAATCGGTTGTTTGTGCTTTGAATTGAGGCCTTTACTTCATTAATTGCATCCTTTATCTCTTTTTGGCTCTCTCTGAGTTCTTTTCGAAGCACCTCTATTATTTCTACAGTTATTTTCCTGATTTGATCTTCTAGAAATCTCTGATGTTCTGTTTTATCGGGTTCTGATGTTGTGGGGTTGTGGGCATTAATTGCTCCAGTATTATTCCTCTTTCCCATGATTTCCGATGTTTGTGCCTTCTCTGGGTTCTTTCCTTGGGTCACTATGACTTCCCTTAAGGTGTTCTGGATCTTGAGTCAGTAGTATCTCAGACCCCACTACTCCTTTACTGGGTTTTATCACAGAGTCTCCGACCCAGAGAGTCGATGGAGGCTGCTTTAGACTGTGGGGGGTGCCAGGTTGCACGTTCTCCTATGGTGTGATATCTCTGCCACCGCCCCTCTCCCACTGGGTAAAGTCCCAGGGAGTACAGTACTGGAATTTCTCCTCTGTGGCCCGCAGTTTTACTCACTGTTCTTGAGTACACAGATGTAGCTGTACTGGCCTCGCTGAATTCGCTGCTGCTGCCGCCGGTGGCAATATGGCGCCGCTGCTACGCCCTTGGCTATGGGGCTGGCGTTTTTCTTCTTGATTTTGATTTCTACTCTGAATCCCTGCAGCGTGTGCTGAGCTCGGCCACTGGGAGCTTTAGATGCTCTCTGCGCGGAGAAATCCCGCCTGGCTGTTCCACAGTGGCTCACCTCGGCTTGCTGTAGCCGTCCTGTGAATTCGCCGCTGCCGCCAGCAGTATGGCGCTGCTGCCGTGTCTGCCGCGTCCTCGGGCGCAAGGCCGGTTATCTCCTCTGTGGCTCTGTTCTCAGTCTGCTTTCTCTCTGGAGCCTGGTGATTTTTTGTTTCACTGGTGATGGTGTTTTCTGGCTATGAAAGGCGCTGATTTTGTGGTAATGGAGATTTGTTGTTAGCGGGGCTCTTAAGCCCCGCTTTTCTCGGTCGCCATCTTCCCGGAAGTCTCAAGGGCACATTTTTAAAGGTATTAGTGACATATAATTTGCAGCATCTTAGCGACATGTAGCAGCAAGCCCTCCAGGTCAAGTGGTATAAGTTATTAATTTTTAATTCTTGCATAATTTTCTATTGTAAGAATTATCATAATTTATTGGGCTATTGTTTTATTAATGGACTTTTGATTCACTACCGTTTTTTTATTATTAAAAAATAATGTTGCAGTGACTACCTTTGAATATGTATACTTACATACTGGGGCTTTTATTGCTACAGTATGGGGTCCCAGGAGTGGAATTCTAGATGGAATCGTATGTGGATGTAAATTTTTAATACAGATCATGAATAGCTTTTTCACATTTCCACTCATGATGTATGACAGTGTCCTTACCCTGACTCCCATCTCTGCTAATAATGGGTGCTATTATACTTTGAAGTTTGGCCACTCTTCTGGGCATCATCATGGTCATTTTAATTTCCATTCTCTGCCTGCTGGGGGAGGCTGAACGTTTATCTACTTGCTTTTCTAACAGTAGCCTACTCACATCTCCAACCCACTGTGCTACTGGGTTGATTATCTTATTAAATTGTGAAAGGCCTTTTTGCTTATTATAGATTTTTAAACCTATTTCTTAATTTAAAATTTTTTTTCCAACTTGTTTGCCTAGCAACTTTGTTTTGGTTATCTCCTTTTTTAATTTTTTATTGGTGCATTATATTCATACATCATATTGGGGTAAAAAACTTGTGTGTACATACCTGTACACATCATTGATTTAACCCCTACCCAATTCCCACCCCATTCCCTCCCCGTCCCTCCTTCCCTTGCTTGGCTTAGTGGTTGACTTTGATATGTTTAAGTACATTGTGTGTTTTAGAGATTTTCCTTCTTCCCCTCTCCTTTCTCCTCCTTTAGGTTGTCTTGTTTGCTCCTCTGCAGGATTTCCTTTTTTAAAGTTCTTCCTATGACCCATTTCTCCTTAGCTTTCACATATTAGGGAAAGCATCTGATTTCTTATTTTTTGTGACTGACTAATCTCACTTAGCATAATGTCCTCCAGTTCCATCCATTTCCCTGTAAATGATGTAATTGTGTTTTTCTTAATGGCTGAGTAAAATTCCATTGTGTACTTATCCCACAGTTTTGTAATCCATTCATCTGTTGATGGACATCTTGGCTGGTTTCATAGTTTGGCTATGGTGAATTGTACAGCTGTGAACATAGATACACATGCATTAGTTTGGTAGTTTGGTTTCCTTTCTTTTGGGTAGATACCCAGGAGCGGTATTGCTGGATCAAATGGTAGATTTGTTCCCATTCTTCTGAGGATTCTCCATACTGTTTTCCAAAGAAGTTACACTAATTTGTAATCCCACCAACGTTTTAGAGTTCCCACTTCTTCACATCCTCACCGGCATCTGTTGTTGTTTGTGTTTTGTGTTTTGGGTATCTCTTAAACTACAAATAATACCTTCAAATTGTATGCAGGTATATTCTGGTCTTAGCTTAAAACATTTCTCCAATTCCTAGATGTAAAAACAGTATATCATTTTTTATTCTAAAATTATTATTATTTATTTATTTTTACTTTCAAGTCTTTAATACATGAGGAACTTATTTTGGGAATTAACATAAAGACCCAAGTTTGTTATCTTCCAGGAGTATATCCAATTGTTATGAGACAATTAATTAAATTTTACAATGAAATACTACCTTTATCAGGTATAACACATACATACATATATATATATTTCTGAGCTTCTTTTTATTTTTTTACTACTTTTTGTGTTTTATGCCGCTATTGTAATATTTTATTAGCTTTAATACCACATTTTATTCATCAATTTAAGATAATTTTATTCAATTAAAATATCATTGAGATTCTATTGGAGTTGCACTAAATCTATATACTATCTCTAGGAAAATAGATTTTCTTACAATAATGAACATTTTTAAAAGAACATAGATTAGATTCCTCCTATTTGTTAAAATATTCTTGGCTTCTAGTAGGATTTTATTTTTTATATAGATCTTATTCCTTTCTCATGTAACTAATTACTTTATGATTTTCATCACTATTATGGATGAAATATAATATTTTCCTTATTTTCATTTCTAGGTAGTATTCCTAGGTAGTATTAAAAAACTAATTAGGACTGGGGATATAGCTGAGTCCTAGACCACTTGTCTAACATGTGCAAGGCCCTAGTTTCAATCATCCCTAGCAACACACACACACACACACACACACACACACACACACACACATACACGACTTTTATATCTTCATTTTGTATCTATCTATCAAGTTTACCACATTCCTTTTTATTACTTCTATTTTTTTTACTAGTTTCTTGGTGATATCTATCAATGGCAAATTTCACCTCTTCCTTTCTATATTTATACCGTATATTTTGTTTTTATTGCATTTTCTAGCTTATCTAGACAATATTAAATAATAGTAGTGATAGCTTACATTCCTATCTTGTTCTTGATTTTTATCAGAACTGCTTTCAGGATAAGAATAGGAATGCACTACTCACATATCTTTAGATGGCTTAGATTGTGCAGCAACAACAAACAACACTAAAATATCAGGGCAAAATATCAGCAGCAATACAACTTATATTTTGCCCACATTACATCCTGACTACTAACAGGCTGTCGTCTGGTCCTTGTGTTTGATTCTGTATCTTAACTTCAGGTGGAGCATCTGTTTAGGATGTACCATTCTGTGGTAGAAGAGAAGGAACAACGGCCAGAACATGAGATGGTCCTTCATGTTTCTGCTCATATTCTTTGGCCACAGCAAGACACAAACCAAACCTAGTGCGGATGCTGTAGAAAAAGAATAACTCAAAAGGGGAAGGAAGAAAATAACCGAAGACAGTAATATAGCATATCGAAATCTGTCGGTTGGCTCAAATATATTTATCTTCCTGTTCATTCATAAAATAAACTCACCCTTTTCCTATGGAAGATCCATAAAAAGTCTCACCAGTCATGTTCGCAAACCAACCAGCCAGTTCTTTTCTGTGTTTATTTCCTTCTTCGGATAACTTGTCAAACTTAGACTATACCAACGAGGGAATGCCGTAACAATTTGTTTCTCAACTTTTTCATATAAATCCATGAGGATGTTTGGTGCATTTTCTGTCTTCTGAGATCTCACCAGCAATAATTCTGAGACTATTTTGCTATTAGATAATATGGGCCACTATCTTTCCAGCCCCAAAGGATAAAGTTCCTTACCATAAGGATAAATTTTCTTATCATAGTTGTCTGGCTTTGAAAGTCAATGCTATATTTTGTTTGTTTGTTTGTTTGGGGTTGAGTTTTTGTTTTATTTTTTTATCAAAGTACTCAGTTTCTGTTGATAATCTTTGTATGTTTTAGCTTTTGCTACAGTGCGCTATAACCATCACCAACTAAGAAATTTCAGTGGTTTGCAACACTATAGTTTAATTTTTTACTTACCATCCTATTGGGTATGTGTGAGCTCCGTGGCTCTGAATTTGTGTCTTCTCATTTTGGGATCCAGGCTAAATCCAGCTTTTCAGATATTTACCATTTTTGTGACAGAGAAAGTAGCAATGGCCAATTCATAATGTGACTCTTAAACTTCAGCTCTGTGGTGACCTATATCAGTTCCCATCATATTCATTGGCCAAAAGAAATCAAATGGCCAAACTATGTCACAGAGATGCATAATCCTCTCACAAGGAAGGTAATAAATAAAAAGAACAATAGTACAGTCTGCCACAGAATCTCACCATTTATATTTCCTACTACTTTTTCATACATAATCCTTATCATGAACTGGGTAGTTTTCTTCTATTCCTACTTCTCTCTCTCTCTCTCTCTCTCTCTCTCTCTCTCTCTCTCTCTCTCTCTCTCTCTCCCTTCTCTCTCTCTCTCCCCTTTCTCTCTCTCTCCCTCTCCTCACTCTCTCTTTCTCTCAGAAATGGCTACTGAATTTACTTATTCAAAGTCTCCACAGCATTGAATGATATGATCAACGTTAATTTGTTGATGTAATATTTCTAATTTTCCCTATACTTACCTATCCTTGAAGTTTAAGAATAACTATATTCAGTAACTGTGAACTATTCTAATTACCCAATAAGTCCTACTTAATAAAATGTATATTTTTTCCTCTATATTGATCAATATAATTTTACTTGATAATGCTTTTCTCTGGCTCAGTTTCAGGGTTGGCTTTTAGATTATGCAGGTTTCATAATGGAAACTGGAAAGTCTTCAGCTTATTTTTTATGAACTGAAATAATTTACTAAAATTAATGAAATATTTACTATTAAATCTCAGGTATAAATTATCTGACTATGATGTCTTTTCTCCTTTTTTGGTACTGAGGTATTTTACTTCCAAGTGAAACCTTCAGCCTTTTTAATTTTTTAAATTAAATTAAAAAAAATTTTTTTGCAGTTCTGGAGATTGAACCCAGGGGCATCTACATCCAACCTGCACCCCAGCCCTATTTTTTATTCTTTATTTTGAAGCAAGTTCTCACTAAGTTGCAGGGGACTGTTTTTTATTTTGAAACAGGGTCTCACTAAGTTACTAAGATTCTTGTTAAGTGGCCGAGGCTGGCCCCAAACCTGTGATCCCGCTGTCTCAGGAACTTAACAAGACTCTCGGCAACATAGCAAGACCCTATTTCAAAACAAAACGTTTTAAGAGAGCTGGGGGTATAGCTTGGAGGGAGAATGCCCCTGGGTTTAATCCCTAGTAGTAATACACACACACACACACACACACACACACACACACACACACAGACATACAATCACAACTATAAATTTTTATTTAGCAGTCTTTCATTTCTTATAGTATAGGTCACTTTCAGTTTTCCAGTTGTAATGTAACTGTATTTATCTTCAGACACACTAAAGATGTGCTTATATATTCTCTGTGGTTAATCTCATCCACCTCCATGCTTCAAGCTGTCTGTATGTGTGTTTCTGGAGCTTGAACCCAGGGACATTCTACCTCTGAGCTATACCCCCAGCCCTATTTTATTTTTATTTTGAAGCAGGATCTTGGTAGGTTGATCATAGTCTCACCACTTGCTGAGGCGTACTCGAACCTGCAATTCTCCTGTCTCAGCCTCCCAAGTACTGGGATTACAAGCATGAGCTACCATACCTAATCAAGCTGCCACTTTTAAATAAATGGTTTCCAAATTCCTCGGAAGCTTTAGACTAAGATATTCACCTTGCCTCATCAATTTAAACCCTCATGGTCAGCCGGGCGTGGTGGCACACGCTTGTAATCCCCGTGCTTGGGAGGCGGAGACAGGAGAATTGTGCAGGTTTGAAGCCAGCCATGCTGGCTTAAGAGACCTAGTTTCTAAATAAAATAAATAAATAAATAAAAATAGGTCTGGGAGTGTAGCCCAGAAATAGAAGGGCTTCCAGGAACCCCAGTATCACTAAACCCTCATGGTCTGTGGCAGATTCATTCTTTTCTCTCTCTTTCTTTCTTTCTTCTTTCTTTTTTTCTTTGTTTCTTTCTTTCTTCCTTTCTTTCTTTTTGTGGTACTGGGGGTGGAACCCAGGGGCCTTTTCTACCTCTGGGCTATACTCCCAGACCTATTTTATGCTTTATTTGTAAACAGGGTCTCACTAAGTTGCTGAGAGCCTCACTAAGTAGCTGAGGCTGGCTTTGAACCTGTGCAATCCTGACTCAGCCTCCCAAGCACTGGGATTATAAGCGTGAGCCACCATGCCCAGCAATATGGCAGATTATTTCAAAGTTGCAAGACTCTCCTTTCCCCGTCCCTACCCTTTCTTGTTTCAAACATGTCCCACAAGACCTCTAGCTTGATTTATCTAAAGTACAAATCTCATAATATTAAAATTCCTTCAACACCCTCCATTTCCAACACCAACTCAACATAGCTTTCAAAGCCCTTTGTCTTCCCTTCTGAAGAAATGAGCAACTAACAATGTGAGTGGCAGGATGAGCCATTTAGTGAGCTCTTCTATTGATGTGCCTTTGTGTTCAAAAAGATGGAGGGCATTGGGAAGAGAAAAAGACTAACATTTATTCTCTGTCTACTGTGATCCAAGTCTGGTGCTGAGTTTCATCATCTTCTTTGATCATTATACCATGCTTGTGAGATGTCAGGAATGCTTTTACGGTCTGCAAGTATCAGAGTATTTTCTTGATGGTGACTTAAATGACAGCGAATTTTCTCATGTTCCATCAATCTAGAAGTTGGTGTCTCCGGCTCAACAATGCCATAAAAGCTTCCCAGACTCTATTTGTCAGTTTTGCTATGGTTAGCATTTTTGTACTTATTTCTTCATGAATAACTGGCTAATGAAGCTCCAGTTATCACAGGGAAAGAGGTAGAGCAGTGAGTCTCCTTTCAAGCCTAGCTCCTTGACGAGGCAACAACAGCCCCAACAGGTTTCCATGTGCATCTCATTGGCCAGATGGGTCACCTGACTAGCCCTACCTGCAGGGAAGATGAAAGAACAAGAACTTAGGGTTTCCAGCCTCTGGCGAATGGTAATAAGGGAGAGGGGGTAAAAGGCAACAGGTGCACCCAGGATAGAGACTCCCCAGGTCTCATTACCTCCAACTCATAGATGAAGTTAGTATTGCCCAAAGTGACTCTTGGGATAAGTGTTGAGTTCCATTTCCAAGGTTTATGTTCTATACCACCTTAGTCTCTCTATATATGATGCCAGTAGAATTTCAGGTGTTTAGATATGACTGAGAGCCATTTTCTGATGCCTGCTGGTTTCCCCCCATACATTCTCAGGTAATCAGATAGAATTACCTAGAATGTTTTAAAGATGAAGCTACTCCCCTGCCTCTTTGATAAAGCCACATGTAAACCGTGTTCCTTTTTTAAATGGAAACATTAGGAGCTGCTATACTAAGGCCGTCTGAGATTGGCTTCAAAGTATAGTACTTATAAGAAATTGCATTCTCCAATGCTCTCTCTGGCCTGCCAGATCTCCAGTTGGGAATACTTGCCAAATTTAATCATTTACTTGTGAGTAAGGTTTTAGACACAATCCTCCTGACCTTCGAACACCATACTTTGCTTAATGATGAGCTTGTAACTTGGGAGAGATGGTTAAATCTTTTCTAATATATCAAAGAAAAAAATTTAAATACCCACCTTAGGAGCAGGTTCATATCAAGATAAAATTTCTAAGGAAATAAGATATGCATATGACACTTTGTATCTTACCTTCCTTTTATCTTTGTTTTAATAAATCAGAATGCACAGGGTGATAGTCTTTTTTTTTTTTTTTTGGCTGCTGTAAAAAGAATTTAAACCTTTTTTTAGTTACCATGTGAGGTTTGTGACATTACAATGGAAAGACTATGATTTCAGGCCATCAGAAGTGGAGGAAGTCTACATAAGCAGTAAAAAAACATAAAATGTGTGCTAATTCTAACCTACTGGGAACCGTTTTCCCCTGACAAGAATTTTCAGTTCCACCTGCTGAAAACCCATTTTTATCAAAATGAAGCCACAGGCAACTTAGCAGTCAAGGTTACAAAAAAAAAAAAAAAAGTAGTCTAAGAAGTCTAAGAAAATGGTCTCAGGAACATGTAGATGGATGTGGGGAGGGCTTTTTTTTTTCATATATTGAATCTTTTTTTTTTGAAGCCAACCAATCTTAGCCATTAAAATAGACCAAAAAAAAAAAAAAAAAAAGCTACATCCATCATCAAAGACCAGATAATCAAGAACACTCATGCCATTCTGAAAAATATCAGGCAAAAAATTACTATTTTGTTTGCAGCCTTACTAATGGTTTTAACGATGTCCTCATTTTTCTTTCAAACTTAGTCAATTTTCCTATGATGGAAGCATATTACTGCTGGAGAAATAAAACATCTTGCATATAATTTTCAGCTTTGAAAAGGAAACAGCCATTTCCTTACACAGCCTTTCCAAAAGCATTTGAAAGACCCAAGTTTCTTCTGTGATGTATATTTCCAGATGAGAAAACATGTAGAAAATATACTTATAATAGGCATAAACAGTATATAATCTATTTCATATATTATAATAGAGATGGACCATGACTTAAATGAAATGATTCAGTTTGCCTTTTTTTTTTTTTTTTTTTTGCTTTACGATGGTGCAAAAGTGATTACCATTTAGTTCAGACCATACTTCATATTTTGAATTAGATCTTTCTCAGGGCTAGAGAGATGGCAAGATACTGTCTGGAGATGCTGGGTAGCATCACCAAGCTGCAGTTTCCACTTAGCTACGCCATCACAAGGGTAAACAACCAACACACTACCACGTACTCTGTTGCTAAGCTATGGTGTTTGGCAGGCTAGGTGTTTGAGTGCATTTTCAACTTACAATATTTTCGACTTACTACGGGTTCATCAGGCTGTAACCCCATTTTAGACAGAGGGGCATCTGTTTATATGCATCATTTTGAGACCCTTTGTGAAGTAAGGCACAGAGATGAAGTGTAAGTCAGAAGCAAACCCTGCAGCATTCTTCAGACTTGGTTTGTGCAGTAACTGTTGCTATAGAAACATTAAATCCCCAACAGAATTCCTGGAAGTTAAAGATCTGCCTGCAGACTTGTTTCCAGATGCTGACTGCCTTGCTTATTAAATAAAACTTGGCATGCATCGCATGGGAGATTTTATCTTGAAACACGCTAGGATAACTAGCTGGGACGCCGAGTGCAGTGCTCACAATGGGGAGAAGAGTGTCCGTACAGTCAGAAGGACGAGTTTGGAAGGTGGCTCAGGAGTTTAGATCCAGCGCCTGGCAGCCTGATTATTTTCCTCTTCCATTATCGACCCTTCCAGTATAGAATTAGCTCTAAAAAGGATTAACCCTTAATGACCAGATGATGGGAAATTGCTTTGTTAATACAACTGTTCCTCTGTGTTAAGCAAGTTAAGTTGTTCTGGATAACAGTGAAGAAATCACGTGTTCCTCTAGACCCTTTGGGGTGTCTCTTTGAGAGTAATTTTCCCCGAGTAATTAGACAGCAGTTTGCTCTCGGAAAGCAGACTGATTAATTAGGAAGAAGCTAAATGAGTTCTTTAAGACGGTCTGAAAGTCTTCTTACTGCTCCTTTTCTAATGCTCCCCAACTAAACTAACAGCTTTTAAAAAGAATCCCCTGAAGTAATGACTGCATGACACTTATATTGGAACTCTTACCACTAGCCTTAGTTTAAGGAGAGGTTTTAAATTATGAGGAGGAGGAGGAATCTGTTCACTGTAAGACCATGTGTTGGACGTGGCCCTCCTCTGATACCACCCCACATCCACCTTCCTCGATCCTGTTGTTTTACTTCCTTCTGTTGTTAGGACCACTTTGGATGAGACTACCACTCTTCCCATGTCCCCAGGCTACGAGCTCAGCCTTCCACTGAGATGACCCTGCCTTGCCAGCTGCTGTTCATTAATTACAAAACCTCCACATTTTGCTAAATGAATATAAATACTAGATAAAGTCTCTTGTGCCCCCCAAAAGTTGGGAAGCCCCCACCTCTTACATGTGGGCTGTTCATAATGACTTTCTTCCCCAAAGTGCAGTATAGATAGAGTAACTTTGCAGGGGAGATACCTGACAGCTACCACCTTGGCCAGGTGGTCACGGTCAGCATCTGCAGTTATAAACCATGGTGACGGTTTGCATCTTCAATACGATGTGATATAAATAGAACTTTACCTCTGGGCTCTTATCCCCTCAAATCCGTAACTCTAGTCTGACGTATATCAGACAAACCCATGTGGAGCATTCCAGGATATACCTGACCAGTACTGAACTGTGAAGGTCATCAAAAACAAGAAAAGTCTAGCTGGAGTGGTGGTACACACCTGTAATCCAGTTCTTGGGAGGCTGAGACAGGAGGATTGAAGATTTTAGGACAGCCTCAGCAACTTAATGAGACCCTCAGCAACTTACTTTAGCAAGAGCTTTTTTCTAACTTAAAATAGGGTTTGAGGGTATATCGTGGAGGTAGGATACCCCTGGGTTCAATCTCTAGTACCACAAATATAAATAAATAAATGGGAGAAGTCTGAGAAAGTGTAACAGCCAACAGATGCCTATGGAAACAGGATAACTAAATATAATGTATCCTGGATGGAATTCTAGGACAGAAGAAAGATAGGTAAAAGCTAAGGACATCTGAGTAAACTGTGGACTTTTGGGGGGAAGAGTAGAAATGTGGGTATTTTATTCTGTGGTGCTAATGTGAATGGAACTGCTTTCTTATTTTTCTTTTCTTTTTGTTCTTTTATTTATTTAAAATTTTTATACTTTTATTGATGCATTATATTTATATACACCATAGTGAGATCTAAACTGACACATCCACACAGGTTCACATCAATTGATGTAAACTGGACTTTTTCTTTCCCTACATGGGAGAGTTGAGGAGTATGGGTGGCTAACGGGGTATACAATGTTCAGTGTTCTCTGCCTTTGAGTTTGGGGACCCATGTGAGACTCTGGGAGAGCTATGAGGCACCAAGCCCTAGGGGGGCATTAACCTGGCTAACTAGTCTGAACTCAAGTGAGAATGGGAACATGTCTTCATTTCTGTAATTCTAAGGCCAGCTCAGCATCTTCAATGTGAGCATTCATGTACATTACATATAAAACTATGCATCCCACACTGAGTGCTTTAGGTATGCTATCACAGGCAGGTATAAACTCTGCTGTGCAGATAAGGAAAACTGAGACTCAGAGAAGTTAAGCAGCTTATCCAAAGATACAGAGCTAGTAAACGGCAGGCAGAGCCAGGGTTTGAATCCAGGCTGTTTAACTTCAGGGTATAGTACTACATACTGTCACAAATTAATAAATGCTAATAGTATGAAATTATTTTCTGCCCTCATATGCAACATCTCAGGGTTTTTTTTTCTATCAAAAGTGGTTTTTATTCAACTGACAAGCACTTTTCTACACTTATGAAACATCACATGGCAAATCACAAGAGGTTTATTTCTTTAGACGTTTTTTTAACCCTATTAGAAATTAGATTGGTCCTGAGATGGCGTTGTCCTGCTGGGCTCTGGGCTTGCCTCTTCCCTGAGAGCCAGAGTGGAGGAGATACCCACAGAAAAGAGGTCTGGGGTCCTGGGGCCTGGGGTCCTGGGATCTGGGGGCTCAGGCCTGGGAGAGGGGGAAAAGACCCCAGCTCAACCATGGAGCCTGAGTGGAGCCCACATCTCAAGTCTTTTATGTTTGAAAATCATAAGATCCTGGCACAGTGGTGCACACCTGTAATCCTAGTACTTGAGAGACTGAGACAGAAGGATTGCAGGTTTGAGGCCAGTTTGATGACTCAAGATATAGCTCAGAGTTAGAACACCCCTGTGTTCAATCCCAAGTACCACATACCAAAAATGAAAGGAAGGGAGAAGGGGGGAAGAGAAGAGAGAAGAGAGAAGGGAGGAGAGGGAGAGAGAGAGAGAGAGAGAGAGAGAGAGAGAGAGAGAGAGAGAGAGAGAGAGAAGGAAAATAAAAGAAAGCAAAGCTCAGGTTGTGTTTGGCAAACTCAGTTGATCTTCAGATTGAGAAATGCATGGTTCTTGGATTTGACTATGGGGGTGTCACAGCATGACATGTATAACAGAACAATTTATAAAACCACTGACACGTGAACCAGAATCACCTTCCTGCAAGGTCAGATGCTGGATCCATTAATTTGCAGTCTCTTACTTTGAGTATTTCAGGTCAGACCCCTGCAGCTCAATGGCCACCTCTAACTTCACCAGCTACCCAGTGCCCAGCAGCTGGCCATGGTAACGGGGGACTTCTCTTTGGCTAGACAGTATCGGAGCTATGCTGATGACAATCATGGGTGTTAATTTTCCTACTTTGATGCCTAATTACCCATCCCCACACTATTTATAAACATGTCATTAGATATGAGTTTCACATGAACATATTACTAGATGTTCTTCCTATTTGAATATCACAGGTTTTTGTTTTTGTTTTTGTTTTTGGTGGTACTGGGCTTCCTGGAAACCCTTCTACCTCCGGGCTACACTCCCAGACCTATTTTATACTTTTATATTTGGAAACAGCATCTCTTAAGCCAGCACAGCTGGCTTCGAACCTGCATGATCCTCCTGTTTCTGCCTTCCAAGTGTGGGGATTTCAAGCGTGTGCCACCATGCCTGGCAAATATCACAGTTTACCCAGGACACTTCTAGCTCATGACTGTTGTCTCCACAGAGCAGTCTTCCCCCTTACCCTTAAGGAATACATTCCAAGACCCCATGTGGAGACCTAAGGCTGTGTATGGTACTGAACCCTATATGTATTATTTTTTTTCCTACTGTATTGCTATATAATACCAAAGTTTGTCCATATTTTATACCCTGGTTCATCCTTTGTCTCACTACCCTTGAACCTTGGGCAATTATTAAGTAAAGTAAGGATTACTTGTGCTCGAACACTGCAGTGTCATGACAGTCCATCTGATAACTAAAAACTGCTACTAAGTGACTAACAGGTGGGTAGTATATACCATGTGGATACACTGGACAAAGTGATGATTCACATCCCAGGCGGGAAAAATCTTGACAGCATGAGATTTCATCACACTACTCAGAACAATACACTTTAAACTTAGAGACTGCTTACTTTAAAAAGTCTTCAAGCCAGGCATGGTAGCACACACTCGCTCGTAATCCCCGCGCTTGGGAGGCGGAAACAGGAGGATCACGCAGGTTAGAAGCCAGCCTAGCTGGCTTAAGAGACCCTGTTTCCAAATAAAAATAAATATATAAAAAATAGTTCTGGGAGTGTAGCCCGGAGGTAGAAGGGTTTCCGGGAACCCCAGTACCACCAAAAAAAAAAAAAAAAAAAGAATTCTTCAAGGCCGGGTGTGAGACCTGAGTATCACCGTTTGTGAACAGCCTCAGCTACTTAGCAAGGCCCTACACAACTCAGTGAGACCCTGTTTCAAAAATAAAAAGAGTAAAAAGTAGAGCTGGGGGTATATCTCAGAGGTATAATGTCCTTGGGTTCTATCCCCAGGACCACACAAAAAAAGAATGTTCCATTTAATATTTTTATGCCAACATTGACACGAGGTAGCTAAAACAGTGGAAAGCAAAACCACAAATATGGGGGAACTAATGTGATGATTAATAGTGTCTTCCTTCACTCTCCAAAGTACCCTAGTTTGAATGGTAACTGGCCCAGCCACCATATCTATAACTCAGAGTCCTGTGCCACTTCTAAGCTACAGCCTCTGGGGACCATGCCACTGCTGTTCTAATATGTCAGTGACAACTGGGCCTACTGTTCCTAGAGCTTTGCTAGAGTGAATTAATCTGAAGAAAGAAAAAAAGAAGGAGTGGTTGTGAAACAAATTATGGTCTTCTTGAGTATGATTATCCCTTTATTCCATGTGGGTAATTGTTTTACAACTTTGATAAATTTTAATTATGTTGGTTTTGCACTCAAAAAAATATAACTATTGCAAAAAAAAAAAAGAATGTATTTCAAACTAAATGTACTTTCTGACCATCACCTGAGCTCCCAAAGCTAGATGGTTGCCCTTAAAAAGCAACAGACGGCATCTGCCTCTGTGAGGACCGTCAGCGAGGAACCACGCGCTGCACACAGAGCATCGGCGCCCGCGGCTCAGCTGTTGGAACATGGCCTGGAGCAAGAAATGCTTCAGTTCAGCCCCAATTTTCTTGTCATTTGAAGAAAAAAAATTTTTTTTTTTTTTTTTTTTTTTTTTTTTGCTGTTCTCACTCTTGGCACACATATTCAACGTCTTTTCGGGTCTAATATACCTTGTTTTACACTGAGTGTGCAAAATTGGATAGTTTTGCCCTGCCACCTGTTACCCTAAAACTCATACACAGTTCTTGTCATTTCTTTTCTATCTCCATCATTTGTCCTCATCGCCCTGACCCCTTGTCTATCATTTTCAAGGTTAATAGACTCACTGAAGAATTTGGAGTCTCACTTCCTAAAACTTTTTAAGCTACATACTAGCTATTGATTCCTATTACTTGTTTTTTCTGAAGAATTCTACGATTTACTGCAAAACTCTTTCCTCCCACAGCCACTGATTCATAGCAGCCTCTGAGAAACCTAAATATGCACTCGGTTCTAAGCCTCAGTTAAGGTTTTTGATAAAATGTGGTCTTCTTTCTGGTAAAGGCCATCTTGGTTAACTGTGTCCAAACCGATTATAAAATACAGAATAGACTGAGTTCTGGAAAGGGATAGTTGTGATAGTTGTACAACAAAGTAAATGTAGTTAACGCTGGCTGAGCTGTGTATTTATGATTAAAATGGTAAGTTTTATGTGATGCATATTTTACCATAATGTTAAGAATGTGTGGACCATACCAATCAAAAGCAGAAACATTGGGGTGCCAGGGCCATGAGTGTGTGTGTGTGTGTGTGTGTGTGTGTGTGTGTGTGTGTGTGTAGGGCTTGGCTGAAAAATAAACAAACAATAAAAGAAACAAAGAAGAGCTGCAAATTTTAGAGAAGTGATTTCCCATTGTTAGATGGCCTAAAAATGCAGTGATGTTTCATAAGGAGAGGCATGGGGGCTGTCTTACTCTCCAGCCAAGCAAATGACTGGGTAGAGGTGGTCACAGAACTGCAAAATAAAAACTTTCCATCATTCTATATATGAAAACAGGTGGTAAATGCATTCACTTATTCAACAAGTATCTGCTGTACTCCTGGTACCATAAATCACCATCTCTATACAATGTAAATTATTAATTTTTTATACTTCTCTTGGTTTATTGTAGTCCCATATCATAATGTAGTTGAGAATGACAGGGACATACATGCACAGGAATATAAATTATTAAACCGGTTATGGAGTACACACATACTAATTATATAATTTTCTAATTTTTATATATCTAAAACACTCAGATACTTAAAAACTTTAATATTCTCACAAGTACCTTGAATCCTGGTTTGATGTAGTTTTACTTCATTTACACAGAACCGAAACAGGATTGATGTAGAGGATCACAAAGCTGAGATAATACAGAGAAGCACTGGGAGGGGGCTTGCGGAGAACAGTTGGCAGGCGACTCCTGGGATTTAGGTGTGAAATGACCTCTTCCCAGGGATTAGTGGGGATCCCGGAGAAGGAGAGAAGTGGACATGGCTAAGGAAAATTAAAAGCCCAAAACAGAAGACATTGATGACACTTCACAACCTCAGCCTCTCCTTACCTGGTGGGAGGGAGCATCTTCTCCCCTCTGCCTGCCTCTCTTCCCACCTCTCTTCAAGGGAAGAGCAGAGGAACCTGATTGGTCTGCTTCATGACAGCAATTGGGATGTGTTTCCTGTGGACACCAGTGCTTACCACTATGCTCAAAGGACACAAGTCCAGGTGTGGGTAGGATAGCGGGGTCACATGCCCAGGTGTGGGTAGGATAGCGGGGTCACATGCCCAGGTGTGGGTAGTAGAGCAGGGTCACATGCCCAGGTGTGGGTAGGATAGTGGGGTCACATGCCCAGGTGTGGGTAGGATAGCAGGGTCACATGCCCAGGTGTGGGTAGGATAGCAGGGTCACGTGCCCAGGTGTATAGTGGGATCACAAGACCAGGCATGGGTGGTATAGTAGGGACACGTGTCCAGGTGTGGAGAGTATAGTGTGGTCAGATCCCTGGAGTTTTTAGCTTATTGTCGCTGCTCACATGTCAGGTCACCTTGGGAAACTTATCTAGTCTATTTACACTTCTATTTTCTGCCGGGCGTGGTAGCACATGCTTGTAATCCCCACACTTGGGAGGTGGAGACAGGAGGATCACACAGGTTCGAAGTCAGCCGCGCTGGCTTAAGAGACCCTGTTTCCAAATTAAAAAAAAAAACAAACTTCTATTTTCTCATCATAAAATAGAGAAAATATAAATTCCCACCCAAAAACTAGTTGTCAGTTTAATGATATTATTTATGGACAGGGCTTAGTCTGAAGCCCGGCACGTAACCTGCATCTAGGAGACACTAGTTTGGATTCCACGTCGTAAGCAGACTCATCTTGCTCATGCCCTTTCGCTCTATTTCCTTGCATACGCGTGCAAGCACGCACCTTGTCTCCTGTATCATAACCCAAAATTAGACTTCAGATTCAGTTCAACAGAGGTGCACATTCAGCCTTCATCCTAATTAACTTGTTCTAGCTCAGTCTGACCAGGGCGCTCTAGCCAGAGTATCAACAACCGTCCTCACTACAAAAGAAGTCGTTCTCTGGTTATCCTTTGTTGAATCAGCACATTGCTCCCCCTGGTTTAACATCATCAAGAATTTTATGGGATGAAGTGAGTTATCCAAGGGAACCTAGATCCCTGGCTGAAATACTATTCATTCAGCATAATGTGAGCATACACTGTGGGCTCATTCTGTCCTAGAGAGTGGGATTTGCCTGGGACAAAACCAGTTTTAACCCACTCACATTTTTTGCTTGGGCATTTATAAATAAATTATTATAGTCTTTGTCCTATTAGATTGTAACCGTTGTGTTTTCTCTGTCCCCTCTGGTAAGCCATGGAGTTCTGAGGACTCTCCCCTCTCCATGTCGACAAGAGTGGGAAAGACGGAGGCTCAGAGCTGCCACTGGAGACCTGGCCCTCATCTGTGCCTCCTCCCTCATCTTCTCTCTGTGTCATGTTCTAATTTCTTCAGCTCTACCCTCTCAGTTACTAATTCTCATCCCAACTCTGTCTAGTCTGCTTTTAATTCATGCATGGAGGGTTTGACACTCTTCAAAATTTAATTTTTTCTCTTCAGAAATGTAATTTTTTCTCTTAAGAAATTCCATTTGGATCGTTTCTAAATTGATCTTTTCTAAATTAGCTTTCTTATATATCCAGTTCTATCTCTTATTTTCTTTAAATATATTAAATATAATTTATACATTCTATATCTGATAATTCTATTACCTGAAGTTCTTCAAGGAGTATGGTATTCTTTTATTTATTTATTTATTTATTTATTTATTTATTTATTTATTTTTATTTTTTTGCTAAAAGTAACTTGCTAATACTTACCTGGCAGGGGAGATACCATGATCACGAAGGTGGTTTTCCCAGGGTGAGGCTTATCCATTGCACTCCGGATGTACTGACCCCTGCGACTTCCCCAAATGTAGGAAACTTGACTGCATAATTTGTGGTAGTGGGGGACTGCGTTCGCGCTCTCCCCTGAAAAAAACTTAAATAAATAAAAATAAAAATAAAAAAGTAACTTGCTTACACATGATTGTAATTTTGGATTGTGGTTCAGTTTAACTGAGCTCTCTCTGTGGTAAGATGATAAAGCTTGAGTTAAAGTTTTATTCCTGCAGGAGGGATTTTTTTTTCCCCTCTAATAAATATCTTAGAGCATTATAAATCAGTGGCCATTTAAATTAGTTCATTGCTTTGGAATTTCCAGGACTATGCAAGCAGTAAGTCTAAGACCACATGTTAAGAGGCACCTGGCCACTCATTTTTCTGTTTTTATTCACTTGCCATCTTGGTCAAGAGAGATACGGTTATCTCTCACTTTCCATTATAGGGCAAATGGTTTCTATCCTACCTTTTCACTAAGTTGCACCCTTAAGTATCCCAGTTCTATATGACATTCTCAGTCCCACCTCCCACTTTTTACAAGGGTAAGGTCTTTTTATTCTCATGAAGGCGTTGAAACCATGTTTCTTGATTACAAAATTGGCAAATATCTTCAGAACTTGAGCTGTTTATTTCTTTGTTTTGGGTACCCAAGGATTTCTCTTATTTTTTTTTCCTTCTGTTCTCACCTCTGCATTTGAGAATATGTTTATTATGTCTTACCCAGCTTCTCAGTGTGTTGTAGTGGCTTTAAAATTACTACTCATTTAGTAGGTAAGAAGCGGTTCATAATGCTCCCGGGGAGGTAGAGGAGGGTTTTATTTTTATTTTTATTTCTACCTCTGAAGAGTTTACAATCTTTTGGAATATATATTTGGAAATATCTTTAGGAAGATATAAAGAGATATCTTCAAACATTTGACTTATCCAAGCCAGGTGTGGTGGTGCATGCCTATAATTCCAGTTTTTGGGAAACTGAGACAGGAGAATCACGGGTTCAAGGACAGCCTCAGCAATGTAGTGGAACCCTCAGCATCTTAGAACCTGTCTCAAAATAAAAAAATAAAATAGGGCCAGGGTTATAGCTCGGATGTAGAATGTCCTCAGGGTTCAATCCCCAGTACCAACACACAACAAACTTGACTTATCCGGACAGTGCTCAACTGGAACAGATATGATAGATATGAGCCTCGTTACTGTTACTTAGGCTAAGCAGATACAAAACCAAGTGGAACTCCAGCGTGTAGTTGAGTCCATCTGAAAGTTAGAGCAGAAGAAAAACCACCTAAGAGAAAAAAGACTTTTGAGTAATGGAGGAAAGACTTTCAAATATCAGTCAGGCCAGGCAAATTAATTTTCCAACCAAATACAGGGATCCTATTGAACCTACCACTGGGGAGGGAAGGCATCTGATAGGTAGAGTATTTCACAGAGGAACTGCCTGACCAGTAGCCTGAAGACCATCTCTAAGTTTGTTTGAGAAGTCAGATTTCTAAGTTCACCCCCAGACACTCTGATTTCAGCAGTCTGAGGTGGAATCTGGAAGCCTGTATTTTTAACAAGCACCCCTGGTGACTCTTAAGTACACTGAAGTGGGAGAAGCACTGGAGTAGAGTGTATTTTTATTTGAAAAGAGTCTGTTGCTATAATTTCAGGAGCCCCATGGATTCACACGGTGGGAATACAAAGAGCTAAACAGAAATTCTATTTCAGCTCTTCAGACCGAAAGTCTCCAAGACTCTTTTGCATTGTTCTCTAAACTTTGAGTGAGGACAAGACAGAGACAGACAGACAGACAGACAGACAGACAGACAGGAAATCCTTTGTAATCAATTCAGCAGCCTTGACCCAAATACGTGGCTATCTGGGCTCCCATGACATTATATTTGGCTCTGGTACTTTGCAGAAGTAACTACAAGAGTCAGAGGAATGGATCTGGGATCATAAAAGAAGAGCTTCTTGATGCAGAGAAAAACTCCAGGTCCTTCTGGAAAGAGTCAAATCCTTCCTAGTTGTAATTTAGGAAGGGATTGGCATTAGTGCCAGAATCACACTGTGTCTAGAACCATGACTTATTTGCTGTCTATTGTATATAAGCATCTCCCATTCCACCATTACTTAACTACAGCCATTCTTTCCCATTTTGTAGATTTGATCCTTTTCCCTAAATTGAGATTTTATAAAACTCAAGTTAAAAGAGTGCCTTCTGGAAAGTTTACATGTGAACATCAGAATCATAATCCTACTGCCCAGAGCAGGTATGTGGCATGTCTAATATGGAGAGGGAGGAAGAAAAGAGAAGGAAGGGAGGGAGGAAGGAAGGAAGGGAGGGAGGGAGGAAGGAAATTTTAATGAACAGTACATAATCAATAGGATTAGACAGAGGAATAGGCTTAGGAAAGAAATTTTATTTATTTATTTATTTATTTATTTATTTATTTATTTATTTATTTTTGGTGGTACTGGGGTTCCTGGAAGCCCTTCTACCTCTGGGCTACACTCCCTATTTTATATCTTTTTAATTTGGAAACAGGGTCTCTTAAGCCAGCAAGGCTGGCTCCAAACCAGCACGATCCTCCTGTCTCCACCACCCAAGTGTGGGGATTACAAGTGTGCGCCACCACGCCTGGCGGGAAAGAAAATTTTAAGTGCACTCGTGAATGTTAACAAAGATTGTAAATATCAAAATGTATTTTCTATGTTTACCTTTGGCCTGACAAGTGTCAGGAAGTTACTAGACAGAGGGGAGAATGTGCCAGTATTGGGAAGAGGTATCAAAATGTATTAAGGTGCTGGTATTGGAAAATTGCTTTGATAATTTCCAAAGTGTAAAATATAGTCAGCGCTTAGGTGCTGTGCAAGCACTCAGGCAGGGTGGGGGCTGCAGCAATTACAACGCAGAGTTCCTCTCTGTCTTTGCCCTTCATTCTAATCATTAACCTACAGTAAAAGCCTTAGAGTCAACTGAAGCCTTTAGCCCTAAAATTACAAGAGAGGCAACCGAGGCCTCTGTTTACCTCCTCTTCTCTGGGATCTGGCTTGGGCATAGGAAAAGTAAACTTTGTGTGTGGCTTCAAAGCACCCTAGTTGATGAGCAACTAATACTGCCCAATACAATAGACCCAAGAGCCAGGTAGATTCTTGACCCTTGCACTTAGTAAGTGTACTGTCTGGAGACAAAGAGGCACCACCTGGCTAAGGAATAAGTAACTAGCCCATTGCCTTGGTAACGCTGATGAGGAAGATACCAATACAAAATCTATTTAAGGGTTGGGGTCCCCAAAAGGGGCCAGAGTTCCATTTTCGGGCTCTCCAGCATGCAGGGCAGCATTGCTGCTTTTTCTTTCTCTTCTCTGTTTCCTACTGATCTATTTCCTACTAATTTTGTAATAAAGAATTGTTAAAGCTGAAAAAAAAGAAGAAAATTTTAAGTGCAATGGTCCTTTAAGGAATTCCATTAAGATGAATATTTTAAAGAATGCCATCCATTTGGAATGGTTTTAGGGGAAAATTTTAGAGGAATTTCAAATGAAAAATCTTGCTGTAATTGTTGCTTTAAGCTCCATTTTTTTGGTTTACAAATTACATGCCATTTTACAGACAACTAAAGAAACATGATCCAACTGTATTATTCTGTTACCCCGTATTTTAATGTTTCCATATGGCTAACATCAGCCCAGTGGTTTCTTTAGCAACAATTAAAAACCTTGCCAGACACACAAGAAACCATGTGAGCATGTTTTCTGCTTGCTAGTGACATTTTATCCCCTCCCCAAACTTTTAGTCTTTAACAAATTACTCCGTCTGCTGGAGTAGGCTCTCTCGAAAGCTGGCAAATGATGGCCGTCGTCTGAGACGTCCCCTCTTACCGCAACCCCAATTGGGCCTTTAGGCAGAGTCACGCAGGAAGGGGTCTGCTTTGTTTCTGTGGCACCCAAATGACAGTGTTGGGAAACAAAGTCCAGAAGAAAAGCAGCTGGAGATGTCCTCAAATGCAGCGCACCATCCCAAGAGAGGGGACTGACAGTGAATCTGTGGAATGGGAACCTTGGTTGGAGATTGTGTCGGTCCAAGTTAAGAGAGTTTGGGGAGCACCCTCACATCTCAGTGGCTTCTGATGGCCAAGGTCTGTGCCTCACACATCCTGTTACTCAAGGTAGGAGCAAGCCTGGCTCATCACCAGAACCATCACCCCACGTAGGGGCAAGAGAACATGCTGTTTTTGTTTTTTATTTTTTAAATACAGCATCTATATGTGTGTTACTAGAGATTGAACCATGAGCATTCTACTTCTAAGCTATACCTCCAGCCCCTTTAATTTATTTTCATTTTGAAACAGGGTCTCACTGCAAAGGGCCCTGCTTGGTTGTCTGTGCTGCCCATGAACCTGCGATTCCCCTATTTTAGCCTCCCAAGTATTGGGATTACGGGCATGCGCCACCACACCTGGCTGCTACACACATCTTATTCAACCATCCCATGATGTTGGTAGATAAATCTCTATAATATAGTTGCAGAAACAAGTTTAGAGTAGTTCAAGAACTTATTCAATCTCACCACCTAGTGAGCGGCAAAGGAGAACTCAATTCTAGATCCGTCTGCCTTTGGCAGCAGGCTTTGCCATGACCTGCACTGACCCTGGTATTTGTGTTCTCGTATAATCCCCTGAGTGTAGCCCGGCCCTAGTAACCTTCTCGTAATGAGTGGCATGTGTCAAAGGTGATGGAATGTTGCTTCTGGGGTTAGGTTACAAGAGATAATAACTTCCACCCTGCTAGCAGTCTCTGTTGATTACTAGCTTTGGTGAAGCATGCTGCCGTGATGAGTGAATTTCCATGTCCAGGAGCTGAGGGAAACCTCTGTCCTCAGCCCTAGAGGAACCGAATCCTGCCAGAAACCACATCAGTCAGCTTAGAAGGAGATCCTCCCCCAACAGGGCTTTCAGCTGAGACCCCAGCCTGTTCAAGCCTTGATTATGGCCTCCCGAGAGACCCTGAGACATAGGACCCATCTGAGCCCTGTCCAGATTCCCAGAACACAGAAACTAAAATAACAAATGTGTGTTGTCCTAAGCCACTAGATTAATACTCTGGCTACAGAATAGCCATGTTCTTTCCCATGTATGTGTTGTCCTCTTTGTGTGTGTGTGTGTGTGTGTGGTGCTAGGGATTGAACCCAGGAACATTCTACTCCCTAAGCTCCACCCTCAGCCCAATTTTATTTGGAAACCAAGTTTCACTAAGTCACTGAGAGCCTACCTGAGATCTAAATTGCTGAGGCTGGCTTTGAACCTGTGAGTTTCCTGTCTCATTCTCCCAAAGTACTGGGTTTATAGGCATGCAACACCACGCCCAGCTGAGTCGGCCTCTTTTTCACAGAGTGTACCACCCACCTCTTCTCTATCCTGAATTCCTTGTTTAGGTTGAGGATATCCTCTGCATTTAGTCTCCTAAACCAGAAACTTGAAAGTCATCCCAGATACCACCCATTCCCTCACTGTTGGTGACAAAGGTCATCACCAGATCTGATGGACACTAGATCTTATACCGCTCAAGTTTTCATGGTCTCCCCTCCAATCCCACTGTTTAAGTCAGGCCTCATGTGTCATCTGTTTCCCTGTGCCCAGACTCTTTCCACTGTACCACTCCTCCCTTAGACCACCGCGGCTTCTGGGATGAGTCCATAGCATCTTGGGGTGACATTGACACTATTTGCTCCAAAATTCCTGCTACCTCTAGAACCTTCCTCTTATTGAGGTCCTTGATAGATTGTTCTATTTCCTGCTTTAAGGAAAGATTGTTGAGGCAGAAATAGGAAAGCAAGGTCATCAAAGCTTTGGCTTCTACATTCTATGAATTTGGACAAAAGGCTTGAGTGACTTGGGCTTACATTTTATGCCATATAAAGGATATATGATCGGTGGTTCTGTGGGCTGGAGCACAGTGGCTTTGTGTGCTGGGACATGGGGAATGCACAAAATCTAGGCATCTGAGTCCCTGAGGAAAGGTTTTACTTTCTGACTAGATGCTCCCATCCCAGGTCTGAGAAAAAGGAACAACAGAAACTCCACTTGGGTCTGAGGGATCAGAGACTGGAAAGAGGCCCTCACTTGACTTCCAGGGCCAAGGTACACATGCAGGGTAAGGCTGCAGAGCTTCCTGGCACCGGGATCCCACCATGAGCAATAGATCCTAGTTGAGGGAGAGGCTGGGCAGAGGGTGTTCTCCTGAACAGACTACTGATGGGAGGCCAATGGGATTAGGGGATGTTAATGGATACCGACAGAAACAAACAGGCACAAAGGACTCGCCACTTCCACTCTCTTGATTCGTCATTAATATTTCAGCACTCTGTAAGCCCCCAGCAGACACAAAGTAGGAACTGGGAGAAGTTTAGCTAGGGGGACTGAGCATCTACTACTGGTCAAACAAGAGACTCGAAATGCAAGTTCACCTTCTCACCAAGTTTCCTTCTAAAACCTTTCTATTCTTCCTGCCACCTCCTTCATTTGAGAAATTAAGTACCACCTCAAAGGCTGGTGCTCTGAATAGGAATGTGGTTGTTGAGAATTCCAGGATGTTTTAAGAAGATGCAAAGAAAGGAATCCAAAGCTCAGCCCCCCACACCTTTGCCTGCTCTGGCCCTTCCCTACCTGCTCCGTAGGTAGCCTTGAGAACTGTTCCCTGAATTCTACTCCACTTTTTTTTTTTTTTTTTTTTTTTTGGCACTGAGGATTGAACCCATGAGCATTCTATGTCCAAGCTACACTCCCAGTTCTTTTATTTATTTATTTATTGTTTGTTTGTTTGTTTTTATTTGAAACAGTCTTGCTAGATTACTGACAGATTCACTACATTGCTGAGGCTGGTCTCAAACCTGCAATCCTACCAGGTGTGGTGGCACATGCTTATAATTTCAGTACTTGGGAGGCTGAGATAGGAAGATCGCAGGTTCACAGCCAGCCTCAGCCACTTAGCAAGGCCCTCTGCTCCTCACCACTCCATCCAGTGTTGACTGAGATACTCCACAGAAGGAAAGACTTGTGCAAATATGGATCCTTTAGAACGTAGTCTAAAGGATCAATACAATTTCCGTGAGACACTTGATGGTTGTTCTTTGGTATGTTTCTAAGAAGCACGAAGTGTTGTGTGATGATAAATCTGTGACCACAAAGGAAATCGTGGAAAACAAAATAAAACGCAGATCTTTTTTGTTGTGTGTATGTGCGTGCACATGCACACTCACTCATGCACATACATTGTCCCACAAACTAAGGAAACCTAAAGGACACATCAGCCTTAGGTACAGCCTAGTTAACTGGTGTTTCTGTTTCTTCCTGTCATGAAATCGATTTCTCCTTTTCCCCTACCCTTTTATCGGCTTCTAGTCTATGTTTCCCTTTTTTAAAAAGCAAATTCTAACTTTCTTTGGCACTTCTCAGCCATGGTTTCCTCTCCCTTTCTCATCTCTATGTTCTTTTCTTTAATCACTTTTGGGGGAATGAAACAGTCCTTCCCCTCTCCCTCCCTCATCATTTCCAAAGGGAGTCTGTGCTCTGTCAACCAGCTCTACCTTTCAGGAAAGTCGCACAGTAGAAGAGTCCCGGTGCTGTTAGTATGTGGCTGCTGTAACAAAATGCCAGAAACAGACTGGCTTATAAATAACAGAAATGTATTGCCTTCTCAGTCTGGGGGCTAGCACTCCAAAACAAAGCGTTGGAGGGCCAGGCGCCCCCGGGCACCTATAGGGGTGCACCCTTCCTTGTCTCCTCCAGCTTCGGGTGGTGGCCGTCAGTCTCAGCTTTCCTTGGGTGGCAGCTGCACTGCTCCAATCTCTGCTTTTGCCAATGGGCGGTATTCTCTTGTGTGCCAGTGTCTTCATGGGGCACTTTCTCTGTAGGTGTCTACCTCTAAATTTCCCTCTTTTTACAAGGAAGCAGTCATATGAGATGAGAGAAGAGCCAAATGACCTCAGGTTTTACTTGATCCCATTTCAAAGGAGCCTGTTTTATTAAAAAAAAAAAAAAAGTGACGGATACAGGTGCCAGGGATAAGAATTTCAACTTATATTTTGAGGGGGGGTGGGATGCAATTCAACCCATAAATGTCTTCATCTCATCTCCAAGTTAAATTGGGAACAAATTAACATGGCCTCTTTAGAAAACTGAATCAAGAGGAGAAGCCTGTATGGGCCAAGGGAAGAAGTTCAAGATGTTTGGTCAAGAAATTCCAAGCATGGTCTAGAAAGGGAAGAGTCTGGGCTCTGGGTGGGCAGCCAGTCCTCTTAGCTCATCGGCACTGCACTCTAAGGAAAGCTACACCAGGAGACATAGCTGCACAGGGTCCCTGGAAATAAGGTATGGCTATGGGGGTGGGGCTGGGGAGGATGCAAGCATTACCAAGGAGCCCCTTAGAAATACAGAATCCTAGCCGGGCATGGTGACGCACGCTTGTAATCCCCGCGCTTGGGAGATAGAGACAGGAGGATCGCGCAGGTTCGAAGCCAGCCGCGCGCGCTGGCTTAGGAGACCCTGTTTCCAAAATGAAAATGTAAAAATAGGTCTGGGAGTGTAGCCCGGAGGTAGAAGGGCTTCCAGGAACCCCAGTACCACCAAAAAAAAAAAAAAAAAAAAAAGAAAGAAAGAAAGAAAGAAAGAAAGAAAGAAAGAAAGAAAGAAAGAAATACAGAATCTTAGACACGTATCTGAATGTTGGGAAGGGAGGAACAGCAAGTATCTGGTTATTTCCCAAGTTCTCACTCTCTCTTCCATGTTCAAGTTTGAGAGCCACAGCTCTAAAGTTTGGGTTCCAGGACGGGGTTCTTCTTACCCCATTAAGTGTCTGAGGGCAGTACTAACTCCAACACAAGGCACATAGCTGCCACTGGCCACTCAAGTCATCTACAAAGGCAACCAAATTCATTGTTGGGAAGAGCCCTTGAAGCAAACTGCATTTCCTTTATTGAGCAAAAATCTGCATCTCTGATGTTTCCACCTCTTGATTTTAATGTTACAGTTTGGAACTCAAAAAAAAAAAAAAAAACCTGTACTCTTCTGTTACATCCTTAATTTCCCCCCCTCCCAAGTCTATCTTCTAGAGCTCTGCTCTTTGATGTAGGAGATGGAGGCTTGACCTAAGGGTACATTAGAACTGAGGGGAATCGCCATGGTTTAGGCAAGTTCCTCAAGAGTTCAAGCTTTGCTGCCTTCATGTCTCAGTGTGACAGTGTTGGGAGGTGTTGGGTCTTGGGGAAGGAAGACTCATGAATGGATTAATGTTCTTCTCATAGAAATGGGTTAGCCATTAGCAGGAGTTTGACCTCCTGTTCTCTCTTCCACATGTAACCACTTCCCTCTGCTTTCTGCCGTTCATGGAAACTGCACAAGGCCTCACCAGCAGTCAAGCAGATGTTAAAGCCATGCTGTTGGATTTTCCAGTCTCCAGAACTACGAACCAAATAAACCTTTTCTTTCAGAATTATCCAGCCTCAGATATTCCATTTTAGCAACTGAAAATGGACTGAAGTAGGGCATTGTTTAGATGTGTTATTGATGAAGGCATTTTATTTTGACACCTCATATTATAGAAGAACATGAGGGTGTTTTCTTCTTTTAATGCTTAACAATAAGGACCATAGGATCTGGGTATAGTGGTGCACGCTTGTAATCTCAGCACTTGAGAGGCTGAGACAGGAGGATAGCAGGTTCGAAGCCAGCCTCAGCAACTTAACAAGGCCCTCCACCACTCAGTAAGGCTCTATTTCAAAACTAAAAAGAATAAAATGGGGCTGGGAATGTGGCTCAGAGGTAGAATCCCCCTGGGTTTAATCTCCAGTACCCAAAAAAAAAAAAAAAAAAAGAAAACAAAAGAAAAGAAAAAATTGAGTTTAGAAATGATCTTTTCAGATAATAACAGGGATAAGAATTCTCTCTCTTTTTCCCCCCAGATTTCTGCTCACAGAGGTAAAACAAGCCAAGACTTCCTCAGTAGTGTATTTACAAGGACAAAAGAATATTGGGAGGAAAATCATAAAAGATTTTTAAATAGGCAAAAGGGATTACTGGATGTCCTTTCTATAGAACAATACAAAGATCACTGAAATCTATAAGGGTATATACTTTTCTCTTTAGTGTGTTAGATCTCCATCACTATGAAAAAATACCTGAGAAAATCAACTTAGAGGAGAAAAGATTTATTCTGGCTCATGGTTCCAGAGGTTTTGGTCCATGCAAAACTGGCTCCATTACTGTGTGAGACAGAATGTCATGGAGAAGGCATGGCAGAGAAGTCCTGGCTGTTCACCTCAGAGAAGAGCTGGAAAGCAGAGAGAGAGAGAGAGAGAGAGAGAGAGAGAGAGAGAGAGAGAGAGAGAGAGGGAGGGAGGGAGAGAGAGAGAGAGAGAGAGAGAGAGAGAGAGAGAGAGGGAGAGAGAGAAAGAAAGAAAGAAAGAGAGAAAGAAAGAAAAAAAGAGGGGCTAAAGACAAGATATAGGCCCCAAGGGCACTCCCCCAAGGGCCCACTTTCATCAACTCGGTCCTACCTCCTATAGTTTCTACCACCTCCCAGTATTCCATTCAAATTAGGAATCAATCCATGAGTTAATCCATGAGTTAATCCAGTTCCCCAATGCCCTGCTTCTGAGCTTTGCTGCACTGGCACCAAAACTTCAACATAGGAACATTTGAGGACATTCAGACCCAAACCATGACAAGCAGGCTATTTACAGCTCTGTAGAGATGGAAGTTAACTTGCAGAGAATCTATAGTAATGCAATGATTCTTCATAGAAACACAAGTTGTATCCAGGGGAATGTGATTGGTTATCACCCTTCAACGATTGCCTAGTTCTCCAGTCTTCCATCTCTTCATAAGTTTGCTTCTTCCTTTTTTTTTCTTTTAAATTATTTATTAATGCATTATATTCAAACATCATACAGACATGTACATATCACTGATTTAACCCCTACCCAATTCCCACCCCATTCCCTCCCCGTCCCTCCTTCTCTTGCTTGGCTTAGTGATTGACTTCGATATGTTTAAGTACATTGTGTGTTTTAGAGATTTTCCTCTTCCCCCCTCCTTTCTCCTCCTTTAGCTTGTCTTGTTTGCTCCTCTATAGGATTTCCTTTTTCATCTAGAGTTCCTCCTATGACCCATTTCTCCCTAACTCTCACATATTAGGGAAAGCATCTGATTTCTTATTTTTTGTGACTGACTAATCTCACTTAGCATATGTCCTCCAGTTCCATCCATTTCCCTGAAAATGATGTAATTGAGGTTTTTTTTTTTTTTGATGGCTGAGTAAAATTCCATTGTGTACATATCCCACAGTTTTGTAATCCATTCATCTGTTGATGGACATCTTGGCTGGTTCCATAGTTTGGCTATGGTGAATTAATTGTGCAGCTATGAACATAGATACACATGCATTAGTTTGGTAGTTTGGTTTCCTTTCTTTTGGGTAGATACCCAGAAGTGGTATTGCTGGATCAAATGGTAGATTTGTTCCCATTCTTTTGAGGATTCTCCATACTGTTTTCCAAAGTGGTTGCACTAATTTGCAATTCCACCAACAATGTCTTAGAGTTCCCACTTCTCCACATCCTCATCAGCATCTGTTGTTGTTGTGTTTTGAATGATTGCCATTCTAGTTGGAGTTAGGTGAAATCTCAGGGTAGTTTTGATTTGCATCTCTCTGATTGCCAATGATGTTGAGCCTTTTTTCATGTATTAAGTTTGCTTCTTCTATTCCTTATCTTTCAATCTATGTGGAGTACTTTGAGTTCTCCTCTGAACTGGGTGTAGCATCTTCCTGGTTCTCTTGTTAATTAATAAGCTAAGTAAAATCTTTGTCTTGTATTCATTTTTATGTGAATTAGAGACACAATTATACCTTATTTTGGAGCTCATCCTTTAACAATGGTTTGGATATGGGATGTCCCCTGAATGAGCCTGTGCATTGATGTTCAGAGCTGATGTAACTGCATCGTGAGGATTCTAATCTCATCAGTGGTTAAATCCATTGTGATGGATTTATTGGTTGATTGGAGGAGGCAGGTCGTTCGGGGTGTGGTCTTGGGGACTATGTATGTCCACAGACCCCCTTCTCACTCTCTGCTTCCCCCTGACATGCCCTGAGTTCCATAGGTGTGACTGAAATCTTCAGAACAGTGAGTGAATGAATCTTCCTTCCTCTAAGCTGTGGTCGTCAGGTATTCTGAGTCACAGCAAAGGAAATGCCGACTGAGACAAATAGTTTTCCTTACAATTCCCCATCTCTCCACCTCTCCCTTGACTTTTTCATCTCTGCTACCTTCCTGTTGTCCACATTTTGTAGGTACTGATGCACCTACAGTTTTCATGCTATTATTGGTGTGAATTTGGGAACCAGGCTGCCTGAACTCAAAAACCCAGAACCTTAAGCAAGTTCCTTGAGTGCTCTATGCCTAAGTTTTCTCATATGTAAGTGGAGGGTGCCTCACTGGGTGTTTTGATGAATACATGACTTATACAAAGCATTTAGAAAAATGTGTGGAATATATGGGGGGGGATCTGCTAGTTTTGTGTCCTTCGGGTGACAAAGACAAAGATGATTTCCCTCTTACTTGGAGACATGCTCCTTCTTACAAATCCTGAGACCCCATCCAGCTCCCATGTTGCTTCTGAGAATAAAAACCAATTTCTAATTTAGGACTCTTTGGGTATCACTACTTTCTAATTTTCTCCTCTGTCAGGATATTATTATCAAGTAAGAATTTATATGGCAATTTTCATCTGAGGGAGCTCAATATTTTTAACAGGATGAATTTATCACATCTTGACTCACCACTGTAATGGCCCTTCAGATAGATCAGATGTACTGACTACAGTGATTTATTCTGAACATCACATTGTAGCAGCCTTCAGGAGCCTCTACCCAAACACGAGGCTGCCCATTAAATCAGAAAAGACCATGCTTTTATAGGTAGAAGAATTAGGGAACTCAGAGGAACTGCTTCCCTTGGAGAAGAGAAGGAAAAAAAAAAAAGGTTTTGTGTCAGCATCCTCATTCTGTTCCTGGACTGCAAGACTCCTTCAGAATTGAGCTGTTAGATCCAAACTTCCACAAGGGATTATCCCTGGAACAGCCTTCAAAGGCTGTAGCCCCAATTTTATCAGTCAGGATGGGCTTGGTTCTGTTGCTATAACAAACAAATCCTCAAATCTCGGTGTTTCTTTCTAGCTCAGGCCACACATACACCCAATGTCTATTAGCAGTGAGCCCTGCTCCATGGCCTCCCAACTCAGGCCGATGTCCCCAGATTGGCAGTAAAAGAAAGAAATCATGGGAAATTCAAAGCCTCCCAACAGCTCTTGAATGATTTTGCCCCAGACTGAACAACCTCACCTCTGTTCACCTTCCATTGGCCAGCTCATGGTTCATGACTACACTTCAGTTCTAGTGTAGGGGAGGGTGCCCTTCCCATGTGCCCCTTCCATATACTCAGAGCAAAGGAGAACTGAGCATCAGTATTGGTGAACGCAGTCAGGTTTTCATGAGCTTTGCCTGCCTTACCACCTTTGTTCTGACTTATTAGCTTGGGTATCAGCATTTGGAACACGATGTAATTCCTTTTCCCTGGGCCTCTCTTTTAACCTGGCAACGCCCTACTATTATCTGAAATCTGTGGGTGGGAACTAAGCTCCTCAACAATAAGAATTAGTTCCCTCAAACTTCTGGTTTCCCCTAAAATGATGCCTTTGGTGTTGTCAGGAGTGAGCCTGTTTTTCCTCCCGCATTTCCTGCCTAGCCCAGCCCCCACCTGGGTCTAATTGTAAAACGCATCTGCATGCTTTAAACGCTCATTATGTAAATGTATCAGAGTCCATATCCATCAACAGATAATTAAGGAGACTATACATATGTATGAGTTCGCCTAATATTGCTTTAATGAGGAGGTTTACTAGAAATACCAAATCAAGGAGGCAAGAAGAAAATCGATCATAACAAGGATGAGCATCCGTCTTCAGCAGTTCTCCGTAGTTCTGAGAGCTGTCAGAACACTCAAAGAGCTGTCAGCACTCGGCTTTCCCGCGAGCCGACCATAAATGGGAGGCAGCAGCGAGGGAAGAAAGTAGGTGTCACTCCAGGCTTCTTTGAAAGGAAGGCGATATAGTTTTGTTTGAAATAGTAGACTTTTGAGGAGCCAAATCTCATGTTTCCACCTCCTTGAAAAGAATAGTCACTGCATGATATGGTCAAAAGTGTGATGTGTCAGTCTCCTACTGACGGACGCCCAAAATAGAGGGGCATATGGCTGCTTGTGCATTCCAGAAAAGGTGCCTCTGAGGAGGGGAGGAACCGCATGGCAAAGCGCTGCAGGTACTGGGTGTGGTGAGTGTTTCACAGGGAGGTGGAGGCGGCCCTGTCCCAGGTAGATAAATCTACAGCCAAGACATACAGCCAGGGGCGGGTAGCATTGCCTGGAATTTAGCCTTTCTTGCCCTGCTGGCCAGACACATTATCTGTACAGTGGCAACCCTGTCTAGAGAATCCACGAGTTCTCACCAGACTCATATACCAGGAGCTGACCCCAATGTAGGAACAGAGAGCCCATCCTCATCCTACCTACCAACTTGTCCCTTCTCTTCACCTAAGTTGCCGAGGTTGGCCTTGAACCTGCTCAACCTCCTATCTCAGCCTCCAGAGTTCTGGTATTATAGCATATGCCACCACACCTGGCCCTGACGTTTACCAAATGTGCTCTCTCCCACCTCTGGGACCTCTCTACTGAACCTCTCTTAATTTTTCACATATACTTTTGGGGGGGAGGTAGGGCGGGTAGACATTAGTCACATGGTGCCACCAAATCACAAAGAACACTGGGAGGCGTCGGCTTGCTGTGTGATCAGGAAGAAAAAGAAACCAGGTTTGTTTAATTCATAGCCTGGTCTCTACACAGTGCACCCTTCTGTTCACCAAACATCTGTTTCATGCTTTGTCCTTCACATAGAACATCCTCATTCCAAGTGAGACAACCCAAAAGACCAACCAGTTACTACAGCCAGCTCAAAGGCCGGGATCTCAGCGATGTTATACACGCCTCGCTGTTGGGTCCAGATCAGCTTCCTGTGCTCTGGTGACCTGTGAACTAGAAGACAAGTTATCTGCCCATCCCAGCCCATGTGCAGTGGAGCAGCAGGAACCCGATATCCCAAATGCAAACTCCTGTTCAGTCAAGGCCATATAGAGGAAGATTCCCTCCCCATAGCTGTTCCCAACTCCCAACAGTAGAGAAGTTCCTTGTTTTGACCTGATGCTGGTTTCTGGGAAAGGGCCTTGTCTGCCATTTTTTTCTTTTTCTTTCTTTTATTTTGCACATCTAAACTGGATGCTGAGATGCTAACAGGATACTTTCTTAGGAAGTGCCCCATCTTTGTAACCCTGAGTCCTCCTGGAGAAAGCTTACAGGTATAAAGTGGTTTTACAACTTCAACAATCAAGGGCTATTTTTACCCCCTTGTAAATTCAGGCTTGTGATTTCTTTGACTTAAATACAGTATCTCTTTTGTTCTGTGTGTAGGCAATACTATGTGTCAGGAACCACATTCAGATAATGGAGGGAAAAACTTCAGTGGAGAGAGGGAGGTGGTCTAGAGGAAGGGGAGGAGAGGAGAGGGAGGGCCAGTGGAAGAGTTACTTCCATGGACATTATGAACACACGTGAGGACAGGATGCCAGTCTCAGGACCCTGTGTGGGGAAGTGCTGGAGTCTAGAGTTCACCCCGGGTTTGCCTGTTCTTCCCAAACTCAGCTTCTGTCCTGTTTGAAGTCTCCTACTTTGAATTTCAGCTGGTTCCACCTAGTATGTGATAGGTAGCCATCCAATACCCCCTCTCTCATCTCTCCAAGAGTCTGCCATCTTGTCCTTCCTTCAGGAGAAAATGATTGATTCTGAGGTCAGAGGAAGACTGAGCGACATGGGAAGCTTTTGCAGAACATCGGCAAGAGCCAGCTCCACACGACTCCCCTGGGCGTCAAACCAGGACCTTCACGGCTTGTTAACCGTCACCTCTGGGCCCACTTCTAGGCTACGGTGTCGAACACAGAAGTTGTTGCTGAGCTCAGCTGTGAGCGAAGGGACCGTCATGAGCCGCTGCCACTCGCCTGTCAAGTGCTCTTTACCCTTCAATCCTCTCCCTGACACATCCCTCCCCGGGCTTGTTAGTGTGTGTGAACCATCCCCAAATGCCCTCCTAGCAGCTGCTCAGAGGGCGGAGAAGAAAAAGGAGCCGCTCAGGAGGAAGACTGTGTTCTTCTCCATCCTCCGTGAGACTCATTCATTCCATCCTTGGCCAGCTGGTCTCTAACCTGAGCACTGCTGCAGTTACCGAGCAAACTGGAGTGCACTGAAATTGGGTGGGAATTTTAGAAGCAACCTCACAAGCTACCGATGAGTAAGATTCCCACGTAAATTATCTGGGAGCAAACACTCCACCACTGAGCTCCACTGAAGCCCTGAGAAGCTCTGCTGTACTGCTCTCCAGTGCCGCCAGCGATGGAGTTGCCCACCTTACCACTCCTGGAGGCTCTGAAGTATGTCACGTGTCTGCCTCGGTGCCCTCCACGATGGCCCCGTGCCCGCAACACTGCTGGAGCGCCATAAGAAGAGCTAAGTAGCGTCTGGTAAAGGTTGTGCTACGTAGGCACAGGCTCCACAGTTAACTCACCTAATCATCACAGCCTCATGCATCACTTTACAGGTGAAGAAACTGAGACACATAGGAGTTAAATAACCCGCCCAGGGTTACTCAGATAGCAAGAGGTGGAGTGCAGAGTTGAACTCAGGCTGCGTGATATCAGACTGGACTGCCTCTTACAATAAATACAGAGTGAGCTAATGAGCGATTTTGGAATTCTATATCGGGGGGAGCACGGCTGGGGCACAAAGGTGGGGATCACTGTGCCATCCCTCATCCCTCAGCCTGAATAGCTATCTCTTAGGAAGCTCAGATGAGGAATCTGAGCTGCCTGTTCTTGTGAGCAACGTCTTGACACCTGACAAAAACCCAGTTTCTATGTAAGACATAGAAAGTTTCATGGGCTTTGATTGCTTACAAATCAGATAGACATTCATCATGGGCTCCTAAGCCCATCAAGAAGGATTTATCAAGAAGCCCATCAAGAAGGGCTAGGCACAGTGGTACATGCCCATAATTCCAGTACTTGGGAGGCTGAGACAGGAGGATCACAGGTTGAGCTCAACCTCAGCAACTTAGCAAAACCCTCAGCAACTTGGTGAGACCCTGTTTCAAAATAAAGAATAAATAAAAGGGGCTGGGAGTGTAGTTTAGAGGTAGAATGCCCCTGAGTCCCATTCCCAGTACCACAAAAAATAATAAAATAAAATAAGGGCTGGAGATATAGTTCGAAGGTAGAATGCCCCTGAGTTCAATTCCCAGTACCCCATTCCCTCCAGTTTAAAAAAAAAAAAGTATTTGGATTGGGGAATGGAAACAGACAAAGAATGACTTAAAGGATTGACCTGTGCAATTATGGAGGCTGATGTCATTATGAGGGCTGGTAAGTCCAAAATCTGAAAGGCGGCCATCAGGCTGGAGATCCAGGAAAGAGCTAATGAAACAGTCTAATTCCAAAGACCACCTACTGGACAATTTCTTCTTATTTGGTGGAAGTCAGTCTTTTATTCTATTCAGGCCTTCAACTAATTGGATATGGCTTACCCAGTTATGGAAGACAACTGGCTTTGCTCAAAGTTTATCAATTTAAATGTTAACTCCACCCAAAAACACCCTCACAGAAGCATCAGAATAACATATGGCCAAGTATCTGGGCACCGTGGTCCAGCCAAATTGACACATAAAATTCACCATCACACAGTTGACCCCAGCCAGGAGCGCGATGCACCAGAGCAACCCCGCTGATACCATGGGGGACAGAAGAACCCCCAGCGGAGGGGGGGGCAAATTCCCTGCCCCCCAAGTCACAAGAAATAATAAATGAATGATTTCAGGACACTAAAGTTTTAGGCTGTTTGGTATAGAGCAACTGAAATCTTCCCTAATGGAAATTACAGGTTAGCAACTTAAATTTTAATAAAGAAGAAAAGAAGTATCTAGATGTATAATGACAGAGCTGATATATATTAAGAACAGAATCTTTCTTTGGTTGCATTTATTCAACACGTACTAGGTGAAATACATGGTGACGTCAGCCCCGGCTCTGCCTGATTTGCAGGGACAATTTGCGTGCACATCCCCGGCCCCTGCGGGCCTCGGCTTCTCCCCCTGTGGAATGGATGTGGCGATGTGCATCCTCTGCCCCAAGGGCTCTCGTGAAAATGAAGAAAAACAAGAAACAAAAGAGCTGTGGTTGCTGAGACCTCCTGCGAGCTGCTTCATCGCCAAGTCCACGTGCCCTTGTGCCAAGAATGCAAAAGTGCTTTACAACGGAGTTCTGCAATGGAAACATCTGGCCGCAGGGGCTTAAAGGAAGCAGCAACCTTTTCGGATGTAACTATTCCATCTCATAGCTGGTCCCCTGGCTCTCCTCCTTCGGCTCTCATGATCTGCCCACCGCTGAGAGTTCTACTTGGAAACACGTCAGCTTGGCTTTGTTTACTTTTTTTTCCTACACATCTGCTCTTTCTATTTTTACTTTTGACCAGGGTAGAGAAGGAAAACTTATAAATAGTAAATATCCCTCATTAGGCATCCCCACTAAACTATAGAAGTCTCTCCAGAAATGCACTCAGTATGTCTTTCTATTGTAGGTAACAAGCAAACTGTAGTTCACTTGGATTGTGTAGGGATTTTAAGAGGCAACCTCAGCAAGCTACAGTTAGTCTACCGACAAGTAAGATTCCCACGTACACTAGGAGACAGAGAATTCAGGAGTCAAAACTAATCATGTCTTGTCTTTGTATAGGAACTCCTCAGCAATTCCCTGATGCCCTCCTTACTAAAGACCAAGCTCCTTGGCAGAGCACTGGCAGCCTCACTCTGGTCATTGCTTACCTCTCCAGCCCTGCCCCTCACTACACACCTTCTTAGGTTTCATGGCTGGTGTTCATGCGGTTGACTCACTCCTGGACTTTACTGACCCTAAGCCCTCCCCCAGCCCACCACCCTCTTCCCTCACCCAGATGACCGCTTTGCTCTTCAGGTCTGATATTAAGTGACCTCTCTGATAAATCTTCCCTAAACTCCCAAGACTGTATTTGCTGTCCTTTGTCTTGGACCCTTTAGTGCCCTGGACTTACCACTAAGGTAGTATCAGATTATAATTTCCAAAAAGTTAAAGACACATAAGATATACAAGTGCATTGTGAGCTGACGATTTATTTAACTCACGCCTAAGGACGCCAACAGGATCATAAAGCTGGGTCAAAGGAACCTATGAGCAACTTAGTAAGTACAGCCAATGAAAGAAAGTGCTGAAGGAAGATGGATGAGCGAGGCGCGTAGCTGAATAGCATCCTCTGCGCAATAGGACCACAACCCTTGGGGGCTGTCTTTTCCAGTAGACAGAAATTATTAACATCTCTTCCAGACAAAAGTCATTTGTGACTTATCAGTTTCCTACAAACGAAGGCCTAACTTTGCAAGGTCTAGCCCTTAACTAGGAGAGACCGTAAGCTAAATCAAGGGTGTCCGAACCTGCTTCAGAATGAGATTGAAAGATACGCAGTCACCTGTCTGGGTAATTTCTTTTTACCAGTGGCATCAATACTCTATTACAACGATGTGTTATCTTGCCTGAAATCCTTAGTGAATGGAAAGTGTCTAGGGGGAAGGATTGTGTTTGGGTCACTCTCGCAGCCTCTGACCCTACTTCATTGCCTAGTACCTAGTAGGCACTCTTAGAATGATTGTCGAAATGAATTAAAAGGCTTTCCCCCCTGAGCACTGCAGTACCTTCCCCCAGGACCTTATCAGTTTCCCACAGACCTGGATTATATGTGGTGAAAATCTGGGCAGCAGCTGGAGTCTCTCTCCAACCCCAGCCAAGTGTCCCCTTTGACCTGGTCCCCTCCACTGCCAAGGGCTAACAGTCACCTGATGATCAGGCCAGGCCCTTCTCCCTCGAAGGCACTGCCTGTCCCCGTCCCAGAAGATAGGCTGGGTCGCAGCCATCCCTGGCTGGCCTCTGCTCTGGGAGCACATGAGCTCACTCTATTCCTGGAGTCGACTCCCCAGGGATGGCAATTGGGGCTCCAGGACTGTTGCTCATTATTCTAATAGGCTGATGGGGCAGCCAGCTCTTCTCACAGATAACGAGCCTGTGTCATCTATATTAAGACTGATTTATGCTTAAAACACTTGAAAACATGTGTTGCTGAACGGGGATCAACCGCCCGGTTTGTGACTTGTTTCTGTGAGCACAGGAGGTAGAAATCACAGAGGGCTCCATTTGGGGGTGCACTCCAAATGTCTTCAAGCTACGGGGGGTCCAAAATGGTCTGGAAAGGGCAGAAACCAGGTGGATGGGAGGGACATCATCACTTTGTAAAATGTCATCGCCAGTCTTGTGGGGATCTCAGGGAAATAGGGAGCAGTCTGGGTTCAGATGGAAAAATCCAGGAAAAGCTTTAGACATTTTGGTTAAGTGTCGGCTCTGCTCAGCCCAGGCACTGGGAGAAGGGGATGGATACTGTGAGAGGAGACAAGACAGCAGAGAAGACAGACACACAGCAGCAAAGCCTTTGTGTGACCTCAAACAGGGCAAGGCTGAGACGTCTACAGAGTGGGTGTAGTGTGTCTACACAGTGCCCCACTGATTATTTCTGAGCCTTTTCTCTCCTCTGGTGTGGAGAGGTAATAATTACATAGTTGATACATATTAAGAACAGAAGCATTCCTTGATTGCATTTATTCAGCACAGACAAGGTGAAATCCATGGTGACATCAGACCTGGCTCTTTTTTTTTTTTTTGTGGTACTGGGAATGGAACCCAGGGGCCTTCTACCTCCAGGCTACACTCCCAGACCTATTTTATATTTTATTTGGAAACAGGGTCTCTTAAGCTAGCTGAGGCTGGCTTCGAACCTGTGTGATCCTCCTGTCTCAGCCTCCCAAGTGCGGGGATTACAAGCGTGCGCCACCACGCCTGGCCTGGCTCTTTTTACTACATGAGCTTCCTCCAGTCCCTCAAGCTCTGAGTTCGCCATTCACCCTTTTATTGTGAATGCGTAAGTCCCCCCTCTCTCCTCCTCCTCCTCCTCCTCCTCCTCCTCCTCCTCCTCCTTCTTCTTCTTCTTTTTCTTCTTCTTCTTTCTCTCTCTCTCTCTCTCTCTCTCTCTCTCTCTCTCTCTCTCTCTCTCATATTCATGCCTGAGCCTTTTCTTTCTTGGGGGAGACAGAATTTTAAAAAAACAGCAGGTGAATAATGGATCATCCATCCAAGAATATTTTTCAAGTGCTCTTAAAAATACACTAGAACAATAGGAATAAACTAGAACTGTCCCAGAAGAGTCCTGGGCAACCTGCACCTAAGGTCCTCTCAGAATGAAAGGTCTCTCCTCTTATTTAAGAAACTGTGGGCATCACTGGACAAGGGAACAAAGTTTGAGATTCTTTCTAAAGGGTGTGTAGAAGGTATGGAAGGAGATTTGAAGGGAGCTGAGATATATTCAGTTAAGATTCTAATAATTACATGTAACAGAATAGCCTATGAGCCAGATGTGGTTGCTCACGCTTGTAATCCCATTATTTGGGAGGCTGAGACAGGAGGATCTCAGGTTCGTGGTCAGCCTCAGCAACCTAGTGAGGCCCTTTGAAACCTAATGGGACTCTATTTCAAAATAAAAGATTAAAATAAGCTGGGCGTGGTGGTACACACTTGTAATCCCAGCATTTGGGAGGCTAAGACAGGAGGATTGCAGTTCACAGACAGCCTCAGCTACTACTTAGTAAGGTCCTCTGCAACTCAGTGAGACCGTTTCAAAATAAAGAAAATAAAAAAATAGGGCAAAATAAAGAAAATAAAAAAATTCGAAGGTAGAATGCTCTGTGTTCCCTCCCCAGTGCCACAAAATAAATAAATAAATAAATAAATAAATAAATAAATAAATAAATAAAATAGGACTGTGGGTATAGCTCAGAGGTAGAATTCCCAAATTCCATTCCAGTAGCGTGCGCGCACGCGCGCGCGCACATACACACACACACACACACACACACACACACACACACATCAGTTATAACAGGTTTAAATTATAGGCATTAGTTTTTATCACTTAACAGTGGCACCAAAAGGGACGGATCAGTGGCTGAACCATGTCAGAGCTTCTCTGAGAATCTCTTGGCAATCTTCCTCATGAATATAAGATGGCTTCCAAGGCTCTGTACATCATGCCTTGACAAAAGCTCATTCAAAGTGCTGGGAATAAAAAGATGTGGCTTTTCCTCTTATCTCTTTCTTTTATAACATAGATTATATTTTGCCCAGAAGCCCTCCAGCAAAGTTCCCCTTGGGTTTAACCTGACAACATTGGGTCTCATGGCGACTTCCGGAGCTGCAAGGGAGGCTGTAAATGTGAGGACAGGCTTTTCCTCCCTCGGTGATGGGAATGAACTCTGCTGACCTGGGACCTAGAGCAAGTCGCTGGAATCTGTGGAAATTCAACTGTTAAATGGAGAACGGGCGAGAAAACGGTGTCTGCCACAAATAACCTTCTGCTAGTCCTTGTCTGAATCTGATCTCCCTGTAAGAGATCTCTTCACTAGCAGAAAATCTGCTACAGATTAGCATGCCGACTGAGATCCGGGGAAGTCGGCTGTGGATCCAGTCGCATATCCCCACTGACTATGGCAGTCTTCTCTGAAATGCTTCGTCGTCGCTCCTGATTGATTTCAGCTGCCCTTGGCTCCGGAGCCTTTAGCTGGGCACTGCTGTTCTCCAGAGCCTGATGGGCAGTCAGAGATCTCTAAGTGGGGACTTGATGTGCCCAACAAGGGGGGATGAGAGCTACTCAGCAGAAACACTTGAGCCTCAAAGGATTAACTCGCACGGAGCCTTGGAAGTCAGACCAGGAATTTAAATCTGACCAGATTTAAACAGTTGTCAATCGCCAACCTTTTCTTCAAATGCAAGTCGATGCCCAAGACGGACCAGCTTGGAGACGTGTTGGCTGAGTCAGAGGTGGTGTCTGGAGCTGCCGGCCTGAGAGAGCCAAACAGTCCCTGCTCCCCCAGGAGCTGACTCTGCTCCGGACTTGGGGTTAAACTCAGTCTTCGCAGGCTCTCCATGACTTGGTGCTGTTCTTATCACCACTGAACAGATGAGGAAACTGAGTTTCAGCAAACTTCAGTGACTCGCTCAAGGTCACCAAGTTTCCCAAGTCCTTACTCAGAGCAAATAAAGGGCATACCGCAGGTCTAGAAAATGACTAGTGATTTGATTAGTAAATTTAGTGTCGGCAATTGTTATTAATGTTATCGCTGCCAATGTCTTGAAGCCCCTGTGTGGTTTGCTCTATCCTTGTCCCTCTGTTGACATCTACTCTTGGTTACTATGTATGAGGGATAAAGGACTCACTCCTCCTTCCTGACTGTGCCAAGCTCTGTGCAAACTCAGGACCTTTGCACTTGCCCTTTCCTCAACCTGGAACGCTTTTTATATAGCTCCTTTGTTTACCAGCTCCGAGCTCCCCTGAGGTCTTCCAGCCCTCCATATTTTCAGTACAGCCTGTTTATTCCCTTCATTGAATTGATTACTGATACCATCTTTTTATTTGCTCATTTATTTCTCTGTTCTAAATCTTGCCAAGTCCTCTTCTGAGGTTAGAGATTTTGTTCTTGATTTATCCCCTTTTGTTAGAATATGCCCAACACACAGTAGGTGCTCAATAAATTTTTTGAATGCTCAAAATGGATTTAAAAGGTGAGATCCAATACAAGCTTAAGTAGCTCAATAGCCTGTGGCTATAACCACCTGGCTCAGTGTTTCCTGGAACCTAAACTAATATAACTCTAATTTTCAAGACATGAAGATAAGACCAAGAAAATTTTATCCCCCAACACTGTCAGGTACTAGCAAAGTTTAAAAGAGAACATTGGAATCGGAGACCAAAAACCTCATTTACAAGCCAAATACCCTTCAAGAACCTGGTTACACTATCTAGTCTGAGTTTCCCTATTTATAAATATTGATAAGGCAGCCTGCCAAAAGGAGTAATCTTAAGGTTTATGTAAAACCAGGTGGACAAAAAAGGCCAGCAAGCGCCAAGCTCAAGTAAATGGCCAGAAAAGGGTTTTGCACGAGCCTAGGCCAGCATTCTTCAGTTCTACCTTGTCTTACAATTCCCTTCACAACATGATACATGCCTCTTAAAAGATCAGTTTTGTAAGATTATGTTTTTGCAGGCTGTGTTTTTCAAGGCAAGACTATAGGAGACTCAAGCAATATATAGTAAGGTCCTGTTCCTATCTGTTTATTCTGCTATAACAAAATCACTGATTGGGTAACATAAAAGAAGGAGGAAGGGAGGGTGGGAGGGAATGAAAAAAGGAAAGGAAGAAGGGAGGGAAAGATAGACTTTCTCACAGTCCTGGAAGCTGGGAAGTCCAAGCTTAAGGCACAAGAAGATTCATTGCTTGCCAATGGCTGTGTCTGCTTCCAAGAAGGCGCCTCATGGCTCTGTCCTCACATGGAGGAAGGTGAAAGGGCGAAGGAGATCTAGCTAGCTCCCTCCAGCCCTCGTGACTTAACCACCTTCTAAAAGCCCTTCCCGTTAATGCTATTACATTGGCGCTTAAGTTTCAACTTAGGAATTTGGAGAAACACATTCAGACCATAGCAGGTCCTAACCACTCATTGGTGAATCCCTAGTCCAGGGATCTAGGCCCTAGGCCAGCTGGCGAACGCTGACTGAGCCTATACCACAGCAGAGGTGTTGGAGGAAAGGGCTGGGGAAACAGAAGCTCCACAACCCAGTACTGAGCAGGTAGAAAGCCAGCACCCTGATGTGCAAAGTCAGCCTGGGCTCACAGGGCTGCAAGGGGAGCAGAGGTGGGCCAGGCCCAAAGGAAGAAGGTTCCTAGATTGGAATGACCTTTGTCTTCCTTGTTGTTGTTGCTGTTGTTGTTGTTGTTTACAGCACTGGGGATGGAACCCAGGGACATTCAACCTCTGAGCTACACCCCCAGCCCTATTTTTTATCCTTTATTTTGAAACAGGGTCTCACTGAGTTGCAAAGGCCTCACTAAATAGCTGAGGCTGTCCATGAACCAGGATCCTCGGGTCTCCGCCTCCCAAATGCTGGGATTACAAGCATGTGCCACCACGCCCAACTTTGTCTTCTGCTGAGAAGACAAACTAAAATTATAAGTCCCCTCTGCCTGTTTTAACAGACAACTGGATATTAGCTACCAGTGCAGATTCTGGGGTTACAAAGACCTGGGTTCCAACTCCGGCTCTGCCTCTTTCCAGCACGTAGCCTTAATTTCCTGAGTCTCAGTTTCCTCATCTGTGAAATGGGGATAACCGTGACCCCCTATAGCACTGACTTATTGTGAAGTGTAAGGTATAATGCTCAGAAGGCCCCGGCACAGTCCTGGCATAAACCCGAGTTCATTGAGGTTACCAACTGACATAGTTCTAGACAGAGAAATTTTGTAAAGTAAAAGAATGAGAGAGGGGTCCAGCTTTTGCAGGCTGGTGGTAATTTTGCTTTCTCTGCCAGTCCTTTTCCATTTTACAGCCAGGAAGGCAGACGAGTTTGAGCCTGCTCTCAGCATTTACAATGCCACCCCATTTCAAAACAACCTTGGGCAACAGAGTTGGAAGCTGTGCCTTTTACAGACAACCAGAGTTTTCCAGTTCAAGTGGATCGTGAGGGCGGCCCCGGCCCGCACAGCTGCATGTTTCTATGGGGGCAGCAAAGTAGGACTCCTGGTAAAGAGAGAGGTCAGTCTCCTGAGTAAGAAAATTGCAGAGGCAAGACCGAATTGATCCCTGGCTGTCATGTGCCAGGGAACAAGGAAAGCACACTGGAGGAAGACTGCTTCTTACATGTCGGGGCTGGCCCACCCTTGCTAGATACTATTACTAATAGTGACATTAATAAGTGGTGCTGGTGTGTGGCAAAGGCTCAGAGTGCTGGAGAGTTTCAGAACATGCCAAACATACAACCTGCCTGCCCCGGAGGCTCAGGGGCAGGGAGGACACAAGACGAAGTCTAGATGACAGCAACACGCTCACGGGGAGCCATTTCCCCAAGAGAGAGAGGGTTTTCTGTGCTTTGCTGGAAATGAGAGAGACAGACCTTGGCAACCACAGTCTGGCTGTTTGTCCCATCGCTGGGGAGATGATAGAAGACAAGCTACAGTCCATTCCAAATGTCACCTCTACCGTCTTGGAGCCTCGAGGGAAAGGCTAGAAATGGGTGCAGCCTTCTGGCTAGGAAAGGTCAGGCTGGGACAGAGGCTGCTAATTGCTCCCCGGAGGCCATTATCTCTTGCTTACTTGTAGAAACACAACTCTGTAAGCTAGACTTCTGGGAACTAGGACTTCTGGGTGACAGAGACAACCTGCCCCAGACATGCAGCAGGCAGTGGGGTCGCATGACTGAACTCTGGCCAGAGGGATGGGAAGAGGAGGAATGGGTGTGACTTCCAAACTATGCCTGTTCCTGGTTGTCTTCAAATATGAATGTGCCTCCCTCCGGTCTTCCTTCCCCCTCCTACCAGCTGGGGAACGGCAGCAGCCGGGGAAGGAAGTTAGCACTGAATGCTGCGCCCCTGTCCTGCCAGCATCCCATCTCACCGTCCTCTGCTCTACCGCATGGAAGAAATACTTTGACCCTGCGTAAGTCACACTCCTGGGGGTCCTTTTCTCATAGTGGCCTGTCTCAGACCACACTCACAGGACTGGCTGTGTACTCCGGGGAAAGTAGTATCTCAGGTGTATAGGTCAAAAGTGTATTGGAAGCCAAGCGTGGTAGTGCACCCTTGTAATCCCAGTATTTGGGAGGCTGAGACAGGAGGATTGCAGTTCTCAGACAGCCTCAGATACTTAGTGAGGCACTTTGCTACTCAGTGAGACTCTGTTTCAAAATAAAGAATAGAATATAGGGCTGAGGGTGTAGCTTGGAGGTAGAATGCCCCTGGGTTCCAGCCCCAGTAACACACACACACACACACACACACACACACACACAAAGTGTATTAGAGCTGGGTGTGATGGGGCACACCTATAATCCCTGTATGTGGGAGGCTGGGACAGGAAGATTACAGCTTCAAGGACAGCACCAGCAACATAGAAAGAATCTCAGAGAGGCCATGTTTCCAAACAAACAACAAAAAACATGGCTGGAGGTATAGCTCAGAGGTAGAACGCCCCTGGGTTCAATCTCCAGTACCACATACACAAAAAAGCAAAGTGTATCTACATCCCCTTCACCTTGCCTGACCTTCCTCCCTCTCCCACTAGGATCTTCCTGAATTGGCCATATTTCGGATCCTGGAACTTGCTGGCCTCTTTTTCAGCTCAGCCCTCTCTCTGGAATTCTCTTCCTTATCCCTTTTCCCAGGGCCAACGCCTTCTCACCCCCCCCCACCCCCGTCTTAGTTAAGTTCCCCTTCTTAGCGCAGCCTTCTTCTTCTCCAGCCTATACTTACTCATTTTCTATAATGCACAACTAGTTACTCCAAATTTAGCAGCCTGTAAACAACACAGACGTCCACCCTCTCATGCTGTGTGGGTGGCATGTCTGTCACCGGGGCCCTCTGCTCAGGTTGAGACAGCAGCTGAGTCCTCATCTGAAGGTTCAGCCAGGGGGAGCATCCATGGCCATGCTGCCTCAGGAGTTGAGGGATTCATCTCTTTCTGGCCCCAAGGACCTCGGTGAGCTCCTAAAGGCCACTTTGGGGCCGTTGTCCCATGGTCTGGAGGCAGCTTGCAACAGGGCTATTTGCTTATTGAGGAGAATATGCTGCTTAGGTTGATAGATGGAGTCTTCTAGAATATAACATAACTGAGAGGGAATATCTCATCCAATCATGCACCTTGCCCACCTTCAAGAGGAGGGGAATCTACACGACAAGGTATCAGGGCCAGGACCTTAGCGACTCCTAGAGTCTGGCCACCAACATGAAGAGGCCAGCTTGCTCTGTGGTTCTGCGTCCCTTCTCAGCAGTTTTAATTACACATTTTTTTCTATTTACTTGTCGCATCTCTGGCTTTCCCACTAGCTTCTAAGCCCCGTGACTTTCTACTCAGTGCCCAGTATAAAGCCTGGCGTGAAGTACACACTTTGTCAATACGTGTCGAGTGAATGAACGAATCCTGTGAGATGGCAGCACCGGTGCTGGCTCTGTTACAGAGAGGAGGACATGGCTTCTGCAAGGTCAATCAGTCACCCAGGTTCACCCCAGCCAGCTGGCTAGGGGAAGAGCCTGGGCTGAAACAGAATTGAGAGCCAGACTCTTCGAGCTGTGAATGTCACAAAATCTCCATTCCTCCTGTAGGCAGCAGAGTACCTGAAAAACTGCTTCAGGACTGCAGGGTGACAGCAGACCTGGGACCCGCCCCGTTCACACCCGTGGTCAACCCCACCGGCCACCCAGACTCCTATCGCCACTGCCCCCTTGAGGTCTCTACCCAGATGTCTAAAAGGTTCCTCAAATGTACATGTGCGACATCAGGATTCCAGCCCCCTGGACCTCCCCTTCCCGCTACCAGCTGTCCCACAGCCCTAGTGCCCTCACTAGTCAAAACTGCCCCCCCGCCCCTGTCTTCCCAGCTGCTTGCACGGGTATCCAGCCTTTGCCTATCCGCCCGCTCTCCATCCCCATCCTTTCAGGTAATGCTTCAGTGGGCATTCTCACCACTGTGACCCAAACACCTGACACCAAAACTTAGAGGAAAAAGGGTTTATTTGGTCACAGATCGGGAAATTTGAGAAGTCATCATCCATTTGGGGGTCTGCTTCCCAGCAGGAGCTGTGGCTACAAATCCTTGGGCGCTGGGGTGGGGGTGGGAGAAAGCAGAGGGGTCAGGGAACAGGTGCTGCACTGGGTGAGCTGGGGCACCTGCCGTGCCTGGCCCGCCCCCAGGGATGCCCCACCCCCAACATGGCAACCTTCCTGACTGCTTCTCTTTTTCTTGTCTCTAGAGTGAGCTAACAGCAACCACACCTCATTTTCCACCCCATCTTGCTCTTGTCCCTCTGTCTCCTCACAGTAACCAGAAAGCATTGTGTTAGTCTTCTGCTCAAAGCTGGCCAGAAGTCTCCCTTTTAGAGGAAAAACCAAGGTTCTACAACAGTGGAGATGGGCTCCAAGTCCTCTGGTCTCCTCCCTCTCTGCCTGTCCTGTCTCTCTTGTACTAGTGAGCAGATAGAAGTGTTCAGCCACCCTTGCCCCATTCCCTGCTGCTTCCAATAAACCTTTTACTCCCCTTCCTGAGGTCTGCGGGTGTCATTCTTCGCTCACCGTAGACAAGAACTCGCCGGGGTTTTCTCTCAAGAAACCCCCGTTTTACTAGTATTGGGAAGAGGTTTTAAAATTTATTAATGTATCAGTATTGGGGAAGAAGTCCAATTTTAAAAATAAATCTTTTATACTAAAGAAAGCCAGGGCTAGCTAGCAGAGACTTGTAATTTACATTTTAAAGGAAAGAAGGCTGGAGCCAGGAAAGAGGGTTTCTTTACATTTCTAAAACAATTTTACACATTTTGGGGGATAAGACAAAAGGTAGAGGCCTGTGTTTGGAGACAGGACTGTTCCCCCTCCTGCCCCAAATCCGGCTGCAGAAATAGCAGAAGCAAAGCAGGGGCTGGAGATAAGGGGTAGCATTATCTCCAGATCAAAGGACCTGCCGGGGACTTGGTCGGGATAAAACACTTAGTAAACTGGAGTTCTATGGCATTTTCATTCGAATTGCCCCCCCTGTGCCCGCTGCAGCACAGGGCTGTAACTATCTCTATATTTCTATCTTTTTAATAAACTTCTTTAAATCTTCATCAGCTGTCCAAGAGATGAATATTTATTCTTAGCTTAGGACAAGAATCCACCGTTTTTCTGTTTGTCTGTTTGTGTGGTGGTGGGGGGGGATTACTTCTCCACACACACACACCATGCACATTTCACCCCGCAACATCTCTGGGCCTGGCTCCTCTGCTGCAGCCTCACTGGCTCAGCCTTTCCTTGAACACACCAAGCTCTCTCTGCCTCTGCGACACCGGAGGCTTTTCCTGTCCAAACATCCTTCGTGATCACTACCCGCTTGGGCTGCTCTCTCATTTCTGCTGGGTCTGTGGAATGTCAGTTATCTGTGATCCCTGACCAGCCCTTTGCCACTGAAATTGTTTTCCTGTTCTCCAGACCACTCATCACCATCCTTTAAAAATATGTATTTGCAATTCTCTTTATGTGCTCATTGCCTGCATCCCCAGTATTCGTTTGCCAGAGCTGCCATCACACAATAGTACACACTAGGTAGCTTAACCAACAGAAGTGTGTTATCTGTAGAGGAGGGGGAAATGCGGCTTGCGGAAGGGGACAGTTCAAATATTGTTATGTCCATATATGAAGGTATCACTACCAAGCTCAGTCAACAAGTAAGAGGAGGCAGAATAGGGCGGGAAGCGGCAGGAAACACCAGACAGTGTGCACAGGTATCAGTGTATCACTTTGAATCACACTATGATGTACAATTGCAATACACACACACACACACACACACACACACACACACACACAGAAAAGTACCATCTCGCAGCCCTGAAGGCTGGAAGTCCAAAATCCAGATGTTGGCGGTCGCTTCCTTTGAGGCTAGGAGGGACCATCTTCCCCAGGCCCCTCTCCGAGGCTCACAGATGCTCACCTTCCCCTTGTGTTCCTTCATATCACTTCTACCCATCTGTGTCTGCTTGTCCACATTTTGCCTGTTATAAGGATACCAGTTACTGGATTAGAGTCTGCACAAGTGAGCTCATTTTTATCTAATTATCTCTGTAAACATTCCAAATAAGGTCACCTTCTGAGGTTCTGGGCTTAGGACTTCAACACATGACTTTTAGAAGAATAGAATCAACATATAATGTCCCCTCAGAACATGAGGTTCTGCTACCTCTACTAGAGAAGGCACTTGTTAATCTTTAATGAAGGAATGTACAAACATTCATCACTTTTATTATCAACTGGAGTAGTGTGTGTGTGTGTGTGTGTGTGTGTGTGTGTGTGTGAACACGTGTGCACGCGGTACTCAGGATGGGACTCAGGGACTTTCTACCTCCGGGCTACACTCCCAGACATATTTTATATTTTATCTGGAAACAGTTGCTGAGAGCCTCAGTAGCTGAGGCTGGCTTCAACTGGAAAATTTTAACTGGCATTTATATATTTCTATAGGATATTGATAGTGGATACTAACAATGATGCTCTGGATGTAGATTAAGGTCAAGATGCCAGTCAATAAATTGGAAAGGATTACACTAAACTCAATATAATCTGAATGTTCAGTGTAGCGTACTGCATTTTTACCAATATAAAATGTGGTCCTTCATAGATGGGATTGACATTAATCACCAGATATCTGCAATGTTTGTTTTTACTGTAGTCTAAAAGAACTTGGCATTTTAAGTAACATTCCAGAAACAGTATTTCAATAAAATGAGAATAAAAACAGATAACGCTGGATTAAGCAAAGAAAAGCAAAAGTGCTGACCATGGAAGTCACAATAATTGCTCTGCTTCAGCATAAAACTGTATTAAAAATTTGGGGCAACACAGCAGTAGATAAAAACAGTACCTCAGAGGCTGATTTATGGCAGTTCTTCAAGAGATGGAAAGCTGTGTCTTGTACGAGGCTCAGAGCAGCCTGTAGGGCACGACTGAATGCTACATCATCCCGTATTTTCCTCATCTCCACTCTGCATTCAGAAGCAGTCAGGCTGTGTCTCAAAGTCAGCACCATCAAAGTCAGGCAACAACATTAAAGCATAATTTAGTGCAGGTAGTTTGTGCAAATACAGAGCTTTCCGCTTAAGAATAGCACAGACAATACCTAGTGGAATATGTGGATACCACATCCCTCTGTTCTCTCTCCTAAATCTCATGTCTATCAAACTGGACTCCTTGCAAGAAGGGGCTCCAGCTACCGATAGAGGAAGTCAGATATCTGGGTTTGAATCCAGTCTTCCCTGCTTTGAGTTGTGTGTCCAAAGACAGGATTTTATGTAGAAAATGAACAGATATGCATTTGAAGATGATTACAATGTCTATTTTGTATGAGTCTGGTAGGGATTAAATGAAATAAGGGTAGCTCTTAACGCAATACCTGGCACATGATGAAGACTCAGTAATGCTAGCAGTTATTAGTTGTAGCACATTTTTGGACCAAAGGATGTGTGTGTGTGTGTGTGTGTGTGTGTGTGTGTGTGTGTGTAACTACAATGGATGAGTAGTAGAGTTCACATTCCCTTATGAAAATCAAGGTGCCTCAGTGGTCTGCCTCTGCCTCTGTTTGGAGGGAATGCAAAATTAATTCACAATGTTTCCACATTTATGATGGTGCCTCATTGAGAAATACAAATGCATTCTTAGTTGACTTTGCCTTTTTATCGCAGAGGACATAAACCATGAATTATTCCTTTTTCTTAATGCTCCTGGTTTGTGAAAAGCATCAGTTATCTGTGCAGTCAGTCCTCAGCTGCCCTCGGGATGTGCAGGGACACCGGCCATGATGTCGGCCAGTTGGCTGTGCTGTGAGGTCGCAAGCCCTTCCTTTTCACTGGAAGTGTTCCGTCCCCGCTGCTGTCACTCAGCTGTCATTTCTCACTGTTGCTAATCTGCTCCCTAGTGAATACTCAGTTGCTTAGATCAAGGCCCAAGAATGTGACCTTGTCTGCTACTCTTCCTTCCAGTAAAGTATAGTTTGTGCCCCAGAGACCACTCCTTTGACTTCAAAGCTAAGTTCTAGGACCCAGATGGCTGGCATTCCTAGAACTATGATCTTGGAAAAGAAGGGCATGGTTTAAACCTCCTCCTGTTTGCCTATTTGGTAAAACAAAAACAAAACAAAACAACCATGCGGATCAAGTCCTAAGACTAATTCTACAAACTACTCTCAACTTAAGTGATTAGGCTTCCAGAAAGTTCTGGCACCTAAAAATCTTCTATGCACCTTGTCCGGAAGCCAATTAGATCAGAAAGGGAAAAAAAGCTAGAGACTCCATGTTCTCCATTCTCTGCAAGGGTCGGGAAGTTGCCTCAGAGTTATCTGGGGGAATGACCATCGCCAACACATACGAATGTTGTCTAGAGGATCAAAATGAGCTTGAAGTCTTGGGGAAGTACTTAGAACTAGAGATCCACAGGTTACGATGAGTCAAAGACGAAGACGTCACCGTGTTTACAAGGTGGGCTTCCATCTAACACAGGGCATGTTGGAGACAGGCAAGTTGTACTTAACAAAAGGACCGAACAGTAGATATGTTTAGGTATTGCAGTCTACATACGGTTTTTCTTACATCTTTTTCCTTTGGAGGTAAAAGAGAAAAAGATGTAAGACATCTTTCTTACATATAAGAAAGAAATCTTTTCTTTCTTTCTTTCTTTCTTTCTTTCTTTCTTTCTTTCTTTCTTTTCTTTTCTTTTCTTTTCTTTTTAGTGGTACTGGGGTTCCTGGAAACCCTTCTACCTCCTGGCTACACTCCCAGACCTATTATATATATATATATATATATATATATATATATATATATATATATATTGTTGTTGTTGTTGTTTGTTTGTTTGTTTTGTTTTTTGTTTTTTGTTTTTGGAAACAAGCTTTCTTAAGCCAGCCCGGCTGGCTTCGAACCTGCTTAATCTTCCTGTCTCTGCCTCCCAAGCGCGGGGATTACAAGCGTGTACCATCACACCAAGCCAGAATTCTTTCTTATAAGGGTTTTTTCTTATAACCCTTAAAAATTATAAAAACTATCATTAGCTCCAGAGTTTCACAAAACTGGACAGATTTACCTGACAGGCTATAGTTTGCTGACTCCAGCCTTAGACCTCCAAGACAAGAATCCTGCCTTTCCCATCCAGAGCTGTGTGCACAGAGATGGGTTGACTAGGCAGTCTAAGCCCATCACCTACATGGCAGGATTGTATCAGTCAACAGTCTTAACTGATATAATCCAAAATGACCTACCACACAATTTAGAGGAAGGGAGATTTACTTGCTCACAGTGTTTTGGAGATTCTGGGTTCTAGTCCATGCGAGGCCAGGGTCTGAAGGTCAGGGCATGGACAGAGGGATGTGGAGAGAGAGTGTACAAAGCTCTGCTTTCACATCACAGAGGCTGAAAGGAGAGAGAGAGAGAGAGAGAAAGCGAGCACTGGGGGAGGCAAGAGGATATATAATCCCCAAAGCCACATCCCCAGGAACCACTTCTTAGTAACCAAACCCCTTAACACTGCTACCTTGTGCCCATGCAAACTAGGGAGACTTCTGAATCCAAAGCATTACAGAACCTGTCAAGTACCTGCGCCTCAATGAGGGGCGCTGCATCTTAAGTTGTCCTAGAGTGTCTGGGTTTTTGTTGTTGCTGCTGCTGTTGTTTTGTTTTGTTTTGGCACCGGGAGCCGAACTCAGGGGAAGTCTACCTCTGAGCTACACTCTCAGCGCGTTTTTTGAATTTTGAAAGAGGGACTCACTGAGTTGCCAAGGGTCTTGCTAAGTTGCTAAGGCTGACCTTGAACCTGTGATCCTTCTGTCTCAGCCTCCCAAGAACTGGGATTACAGGTGGGAGCCATTGTACCTAACGAGTCTCTGTATTAATGTTGTTACTATCTCTGTTTCATCCTCTCTAAAAAGTCTCTAAAATGCTACGGTTAGGGTTTGATGTGAGAGTTGGACCTATACCCAGGGAAGCCTGTGGGGAGAAAATGAATTTAAGAGTAGGGAGCTCCTTAATGTCTCTCTTGCCAAACTAACGAAAGCAGAAATTGTCACCATGGAAATGGCTCTTTAGCCTCATGATACTAAGTCCCCACGGTTCCCCTGTTACAGTACAGCTGTTACCTGGAGGAGCCAGGGGCCACCTGGCCAGCCTCACCCATACCACAGCACAGATCCCGAGGAAAATGTTGGGAATACAGACCACAGGGGACAGAAGCCAGTTGTGGAGGGTTTGTGAGAAATGAGGGCTGGAGGAGAGACTCCCAGAAGGGAGGGAAAGTCAAACTTGAGAGTCAGGGCCTCACGGGCAGCTTTTGCCCTTCCAGGATCTTCCCTCCTGGGGCCTAGAATCTGCCTACAGCTGGTACCTGAAACGTGTTTGCTCTTCTAATCTCAAGTCAATTCGCCACATCCTGCCTTGGGGACGTTTTCAAACTTCACCCTCCATCCCTTGCTGATAGAGCAGCTTGTGTTTCCAGGAGGTTTTGTGAACTTCAAAGTAGATTTATTCTTTATTTTCTGGTTCTTAATTTACTAATTATATTTATTTATTCACTTGTGAAACATACAGAAACATGCCTGGAGCAGGAACCTACAGTAACAGAAGCCTATTTAAACCTCCATCTCCCACGTCCCCTTCAGGCCCCACCTGGTCACGACAGCCCCTCACCACCCAGGAGCCACTGCTGTCTTCAAAGTCATGGAATTCACTTCCTTTCTTGTTTTAAAAATAGTTTTATTTCCTAATTATGCAGGCATAGACAATGCATTTAAATGTCTTCTTTTTAAGTTCTTGTAAGCATGGTTGTACAATTTATCATTTTATGTACCTTGTCCTCTTTTTCAATGTCAGGTCCTTAAGATGCTACAGAACAGGAACAGGCCTGAAGGTTCTGTGTCATGTTGAGACATGGCACTGGGCTGGTCTATTTTGATTGCTACCTAGGATTCCACGCTTTGAACATACCCCACTTGTTTACCTGCTTGACTGTTGACAGACATTTGGGTTATTTCCATGTTGGGCAATTACAAACAATACTGCTGTGAGCATTCTTAATCACATAGCCTGTGCTGTGAGCTGTTTTTTGATGAGACCTGGGAGTGCAACTGTGATGAAGCAGAATATGTACCTTCACTTGCTTTTTTTTGGGGGGGGGTTTATTTTTGTTTTTTGTGGTACTGGGGATTAAACCCTTTTTAATTTTTGTTTTGAAAGAGTCTCCTTAGGTTGCTGAGAGTCTTGTTAAGTTGCTAAGGCTGGTTTTAAACCTGAGATCCTCCTGTCTCAGCCTCCCAATCACACTGGGATTATAGACATGTACCACCATATACCTGGATGTACACCTTCACTTTTACTAAGTATTGCCATAATTTCTGTAGTTTTTTTTTTTTTTTGCACTGGCCTACTTAATTAATATAGTAAGAATTTTAAAAATTATTTTTCACATTAATTTTTGTTACTTTTGCTATAGTTTGGGCCTAGAATGTCCCCTAAAAGTGACATGTGTTGAAAACATGTCCCCAATGCAGTGAGGCTCAGAGGTGGGGGTGTGGCTGGAGGAGTTGGGTCACTGGGGGCGTGGCTTTGGGGACTACATATGGCCCTGGCTATTTCCTCTCTCTTTATCTCTCCCTCCCTCCCTCTCTCCCTCTCTCTGCTTCTAACTGCCATTATGTGAGGGTAGTCTCCCTCCACCATACACTTTGCCACCACAGTGCTGCTCAACCAGGGACTGAACCTCTGAAACCATAAGCTCCAACAAACCTTTCTCCCACTAAGTTGTGCTTGTCAGGTATTTTGGTCACAGTTATGGAAAAGCTGACCAAAACCTACCTCTTACATACAGTGCCTTCCATTCCATCATCCACTCAACAAATATATGTAGTGAGCATTCACTGACTGCCCAACACAATGCTAGGTGCTGGGCTTATAGCTATGAACAAAATAAACAAGCATCTTCAGTCTTAAATAGCTAAAACTCTAGAAGAGGAACCATCACAAATAAATAATGCCTTTTAAGAAATATGCCAGCTATAGAATCTGTGTAGCATTTCTATAACTAAAACAAAAACATACTTAATTTAATACTTGATCTAAAAATAGACAATGGATCTAGAAAAATTTCCAAAGAAGATATACAAATGCCCATAAACACATGAAAAGATGTTCAACATCACTAATCAATAAGGAAATGCAATCAAAACTACAGTGAGATCTTACACGCATCAGGATGACTGCATTTTAGGTGTGTGGGGGGGGACAGGATAAAGAAAGTGTTGATGAGGATGTGAAGACACTGGAACCCCGGTGCACTGTTGGTGGGAGTATAAAGTGTAAAATGTTACAGCCACTGTGGGAAGCAGGAGAGCAGTTCCTCAGACACTGAAGTCACAGTTACCATGTGTCCCAGCATTCCACCTCTGGGTATGTCCCCCAAAGAAGTGAAAACAGGATCATGAAGAGATAACTGTACTCCCATGCTTATAGCATTATTCACAACAGCCAAAAGGTGAAAACAACCCAAGTGTTCGTCAGTAGGTAAATAAATGAACAAACTGTGGGGTACACAGTCATTGCAATGCCATTCTCCCTGAAGGAGGAAAGAAATTCTACCCCATGCTACGACCTGGGTGAGCCTTGAGAACAGGATGCTAAGTGAAGTCAGCCAAAAACAGGGACAGATGCTACTGGATTCCACTTACATGAGGACTCAAAATCACAAAGGCAGAAAGTGGAATGATGGCTGCGGAGGCTGGGGAGTTACTGTTTTGTGGGTACAGGGCTTCAGTTCTGCAAGGAGGCAACAGTGCTAGAGAGGGATGATGGTGACAGCTGTACAACAGTGTGAATCTACTTAATACCTCTGAGCCATATGCTTAAAAGTAGTTAAGAAGCTGGGAGGGGTGGCACACACCTGTATTTGGGAGGCTGAGATGGAAGGACCACAGGTTCAAGGACAACTTCAGTAATGTAGCAATACTTTCAGCAACCTAGTAAGACCATGTTTCAAAACAAAGAAATAAAAAAGAGCTGGCAGTCTAGCTCAGAGGTAGAATGCCCCTGGGTTCAATTCCCCAGTGAGGAGATAGAAAGGAAATAGGCAGATAGGGAAAAGGCCTTGGTAGAAAAAAGTTAATTTCCTGAGTTTCCTGAGGGGCGACAAATGCCTGACAAATGCTCAGAGATAAGAAGGATCAGAGCTTCACAAAGCCATCTATTTACTAATCAACAAACCCACCTAGCAAGTCTGGCATTCCTGAAAGCAGACCCTTCAAAGGACTTGCAAATGTTCTATGCAAATTCTCCTTTGAATTCCAAAAGTCACCCTAACCACAAACGGACTTGCAAGTGGTCAGGCATTGGCCAGTCAGATGGCAAAAGTGGGGACTCCCTCTCGGGACCCCCTCCCCTTTTGGGGAGCTGTTCTCTCTCTCGCAGGTCGTGTTGGCCCTGAGAGAAGGCAGAGTGCATCTGAGGGCACGTGGCTCGGGCGACTCTTGAGTAGTGACCTGAAGGCCTCTGCTGGATCTCATGGCTGGCCAGGCCCCTAGGGGTGACCTGCATCTCTTTTCTGGCAGATCGCGTGGACTCTGGGAGAAGGTAGTTTGCAACAGATGGGCACATGGCTCGGGCAACACTCGGGTAGTGACCCTGAAGGCAGCTACTGGACCCTGGAGTTCCGACAGCCCCTATGGGGTGTTCGGCCACTTTTCTCTATTCCCTTCTGGCAGATCGCGTGGACTCCGGAAGAAAGCAGCCTGCACCTGAAGGCAATTCGGCTTGGGCTACTCTCAAGTATTGTCCTGAAGGCAGCTGCTGGACCCAGAGTTCCAGCCCCTTTGGGGGTGTTCAGCCACCCTTGCCCCCTTCCCTGCTGCTTCCAATAAACCTTTTACTCCCCTTCCTGAGGTCTGCAGGTGTCATTCTTCGCTCTCCGTAGACAAGAACTCGCCGGGGTTTTCTCTCAAGAAACCCCCGTTTCACCAGTACCACAATAACATAAAATAAAATAATAAAAGTTAAGATACATTTTATGTAATATATTTTACTATAATGTTTAAACTTTATAGGATATACAGAAATAACTATAGATACCTATATAGACATTTATCTCAGACATTGGGAAAAAAAATGAGAGTAGGGAATATGGTGAGGGGGATACAGTTTTAAATTAAATGACCTAAGAAGGCCTCCCTGAGAAGGAGATATTTGAGCAAAGACCTGGAGGAGAGAGGGTTTAGGGGCTTCAGGTAGCAGGTATAGTAGGTACAAAGGTCCTGAGGTAGGAGTGTCTGGAGTGTTAGTAGGCAGGAGTCAAGCTCTTGATAAAAAGATAAGATCAAAGGACAAAGGAGAGGGGGAAGAACGATTGTGCAAGGCCTCCCAGAAAGATCAGGGTGCTGGAAGTCTGAGCACTTGAGTGTCTACCAGCTGTGAATCACAAATCACAACCTCTCTGGGCTGTCGAGGCTTTAATCATAAAATAAGAATAACAGTATTTGTCTCTGCATCTTACAGAGTTATCAAGAGGATCAAATCAAAGAAAGTATGGGAACATAAGGTTTCAAAATGAAATATTTATTAAATATATTAAATTCAAAAGCATAAACCATGATCCCAATCATCTTCCACTATATCCCAAAGTGTGGTTCGTGGATTATGTGGGGCTTCTTAATAATACTAAAGTCAGGTAGGGTATGATGGTGTACACCTATAATTCCAGTACTTGGGAGTCTGAGACAGGAGGATCATAGGTTCCAGGCAAACCTCAGCAACATAGGTCGTCAGCAACTTAGTGAGAGCCTGTATCAAAAAAATTAAATAGGGCTGGGGATGTAGCTCAGACATAGAATGTCCCTGAGTTCAATCTCCAGTACCACAAAAATGAAACAATTGAAAATAAATAAATGGCCGAGTGTGGTGGCGCACACTTGTTATCCCCACACTTGGAAGGCAGAGACAGGAGGATCGCACAGGTTCGAAGCCAGCTGCGCTGGCTTAAGAGACCCTGTTTCCAAATAAAATAATGTAAAATAGGTCTGGGAGTGTAGCCTGGAGATATAAGGGTTGCCCAGAACCCCAGTACCACCAAAAATAAATAAACAAACAAACAAACAAACAAATAAATAAATAAATGAAATATTGAAGTCTGGGTCCAACCCAATCTCCTCCCCACACCCCCAAGCAACCAAGACATTCTTGCATACAATGACGTTTGGAGCCACTGGTCAAGGAACTAAATTTAACTGAATAGAAAAAGGGTTAAAGGAATTACTTTAGTGTCCCTAGCTTCTTAGCATTCAGATAGGTGCTAACCTATAATATAAGTGATGGGCCTCATTCATCATGTTTAAAATTTCCCAACATAATGGTACATTGCTTTCCATTAAAAATAGCTGGGTAAGGCCACTGATACAAATTTTAAATAGGCCATGTTAATGTTTGCATGTATCCCTTCTGAAGGGCTATTTTAACTCAGAGTTCTTGTTTCTACAGATGAATTTCCAAATGTCCTTCCACGTGTTGGAGGTGCCCCAGAACACCCAGCTTTGGCTTTTCTTGCCACTCTGCTAACTGCCACAAAGCTCAGGACTCGCCGATTCTCTGCCAGCAGCTCAGACCCGGGTGCCTGTCCCGCATCCATTCTATCACCAAGGCCCGGAGGACAGCCTGTCCTGGTTGCAAGCAGGCCCCGAAGCTCTCCTTGCATTCAGCAGGATTCAGATATTTCCCCATCCAGATGGAAAGTGGAACTTTCTAAACCTTCGTCCTGCCATCTCTTTAACCCAGACAATAGGCCCACCAGCTGGTCCCCAATCCCAGAGTTTTCAGCAGGGCATTTCTCCATCCACTCGGGAGATAATAAGGCTTGTGGACACATGAGTGCAGAGACCGTTTGGAACAAGCAGAGCATGTGGCAGAGGAAGAGGGTAGGAGGGAGGCTAAAAATGCCCATAGCACGTGGGGATTTGTTCCTGGTACTGAAGATACCATTCCTTTTCTTCTCTGATCCTGTGCTCCAATATGAAATGACCAGGGACTTCTCTCCAAGGGAATACACACACACACACACACACACACACACACACACACACACACACACTGATACACAGAGCCAGCTGCTACTAGGTGCCAAGAGGTGGCCATCAGGTCCACTCTCTCTGGGCATTTCATATTGGAACAGCTTGGCGTGGTGGCATATGCCTATAATCTCATTACATGGGAGGCTGAGATAAGAGGATTGCAGGTTCAAGGCCAGCCCCGGCAACTTAGTGAGATCTTGTTTCAAAATAAAGAATAAAAAGGGTTGGGATATAGCTCAGAGATAGAATGCCCCTGGGTTCAATGCTCAGTACAAGAAGAAGAAAAAAGAAGGAGGAGGAAGAAGAGGAGGAGGAGAAAGAGGAAGAGAGAAAGGAGAGAAAAAGAATGAACAGAGATGCTTCATGCAAAACCTGGATTCTTGGGTGGCCTTTAGGAGATCTGCATGTCCAACCCCTGAGACACAGAAACCTTGAGAAAGGTGTGGAGACACCTGCTTCTACTAAGGTTCTCTAGATGTCTGGGACAGGACATACACACTTGACATGACTATTTTTATTTTTATAATTCCTGGGCCTCCTCCTCCACTCTGTCTTCTCAGACCCCAAAGCCTCAGTTAACCTCCTCCTGCCCTGCAAGGTCCTGGGTATCATCTTCCTTTATTATTCTGTGCCTGGGGCTTTACCATCCCAACAGGACTGCACAGCAGGCGCCGTGCCTAGGGGGTCCCTGGTTATTCTACCTCACTACCTGGCCCCAGGTTGAGCCCCGGTGCTGCCTGCTGACTCATTACCCAGGACATGGAATTCATCTTCAAAAACTGAGTTGAATAATATAATACGCTTGGTGAAAAATAAGATACCACCTGAAAGAACAATGAGAAACAAGCTCTGGCAAAACAAGACAGTGGGATTATTCCATCATTCTGAGCCTTAAAAAGAGGGAGAGAGCAAAACAAAAGTTCCCAGTGACATCAGCTTTGGCAGTCCCTGGTGGAAAGTGGCCTTGCCAGAGCCCCGCTCCCTCCTGCAATGGGAACACTTTCCATTAACACTATTAACCTGGCCCCACAGTCAGGGTAGAGCTGGCTGGGCCAGCTGAGCTCCTTTCCAATTGCTGAATCATCTCCATCTCTTATGCCTTCAAGAATTAGAAGAAGCAAAGGAGAGAGAGAGAGAGAGAGAGAGAGAGAGAGAGAGAGAGAGAGAGAGAGAGAGAGAGAGGAGAGAGAGAGAGAGAGAGAGAGAGAGAGAGAGAGAGAGAGAGAGAGGAAGCTCAGAACTCTATGAGCACTAACAACTCAGTGGTAAGAATGATCTAGTCTCCTTTCCTTTCAATGCTGGGAACTCTTTCCATGAAAAACATTTCTCCACCCCAGCCAGGTTTTAGACGCCTTGTTGTGTCCGCAGCCCAAAGGAAAATCCTCAGCTCTCTGTCCTCCAACCACATACCATAAACGATATCCTTCTAACGGAGGAAAATCACTTTTTTCAGGTTTGCAGCTTGATTCCTTGGCATCAACCGAGAAACTCCAGTAACACCCTGACCTTCTGGAAGCCAAATGGAAGATGAGAAGCCTGGCCTGCTGCCTCCTCGACTCAGCATGATCAAAAGGTGTGAAAAGACTCCGGGCTTGGAGAAGTGGAAAAAAAGAAAAGAAAAAACACTGAGAAGGAAGTAAAAGTCAGACTAACCAAGAGGTAGGCAAATTCAGTCTTCTCTGAGCTGGAAAATTAGAACCAGGGGAATTCTATTATTAGGAGAGACTCAGCAACTGCTCTGTCCAAGGGGGTAGGGGGGTTGCAAAGAAAGTTGCACTGCCCTCTGTTGGGGACCTATCCACATGCAACGTAGGGCTTTCTGTCCTCATCTCAGCCACAGCACCATCCCTGGGAGCTATCGTTATCTGGAAAATAAAACTCAGACCAGAGAAGTCAAGTAACTGTTCCAAGACCATACAGCTAGGAAGTGGCCCAAGCAAGAATACTAGCCCAGGGGTGAATGATTTTTAATGCTCATTTTCTTGTCATTCACAATCTTTATTTATCAGACTTGCATAGCTTCATGCTCTTAGGGTTTGACAGCCAGTTGTCTCTAGTAGCATGGGTCTCAAAGCTAGCTGCATATTAGAACTCCTGGCTATAGTTTCAGTAAATGCCCCCAAAGCCCCATGTGCTAAATGCTTGGACCTTAGCTGATGGTGCTGTTGGGATGTGGTGGAACCTTTAAGATGCAGGGCCTGATGGAAGGAAGTTAGGTTATTGGGGGTGTACTGTCAAAATGGATTATAAGATGCGTGTCTCTTCCTCTCTTTTGGTTTCCTGGCTGCCATGATATAAGCACTTTCCTTACCACATGTGGTAAGGACTTTCCTTACTACATATTTCTGTCTTGATGTTCTGCCTCATCACAATCCCCAAAGCAATGGGATCAACTGACTATGGACTGAAACCGCCAAAAATATAGGCCCAAATAATCCTTTTCTCATATTAAGTTGATTATCTCAGGTATTTGCTATAGTGACAGGAAGCTAACACATGCTTTAACTTACCAGCATTCAAGCCCCGACTTTGAGGTAGATCCTGGCTTAGGTAGGTTTTAAAAGTTTCTTAGATGAGCCAGGTGTGGTAGCACATGCCTATAATTCCAGCTCTTGGAAGGTTGATACAGGAGGATTGTAGGTTTGAGACCAGGTTTAGCAACTTAGTGAGACCCTGTTTCAAAATTAAAAATAAAATAGGGTGGGGGTGTGAAATAGGAGAGGGAGACAGAATGCACCTGGATTCAATCTCCATTACCAAAAAGCAGAAGCAAAACAAAAATAAACGTTTTCTAGGTGATTCTGATTTGCAACCAGCATTGAGAATTCCTGCCCTAGCTTCAGAAGAGATGGATGCAGAAGCAAGAGGTCTCTTCCAAACCTGTAGCTTCTATTTGATAAAAGTCTGGAGGTCTTCACTAAAGAGAAATCCCTTTTAAAGGGTATAGGCTTCATGGTGGAGTGTTATAGCTGTGCTTTTTCATAATGGCCTTCCCAACAGCTTCACATCCTTATCCCTGCAACCTGTAAATATGTTACTTTGCATGGAGATATGATTGAGTTGAAGATCTTGAGATGGGGAGATTCTCCTAGATTACCTAAGTGGCTCAACATGATCACAAAGGTCCCTGTGAGGGAGGCAGAGAGTCAGAGTCAGAGAAGGAGATGTGATGATGAAAGAAGAGGTCAAAATGGTGTGAGGAAGGGATCCAAGCAGTGGCGCAGCCTCTAGAATCTGGAAACAACAAAACAAACAGATCATCTAGACCGTCCGAGAACAGCCCTGCTAACACCTTGAACTTCAGCCCGGTGAGGTTGATTTGGGACTTTCAATCCCCAGATCTGTTATGGTTATTTGTATAATGGCCCTTTGAAAATCTCATAAATTGGTGTTTGGAGTTGATATAATTGAGTCTTGAGGGTTGTAATTCCAACAGTGGATACATCTCTTATATTGAATTTACTTGGGTACTGGTAGGGTGACTGAAGTTGGGTCCCTGGGGATGCAGCCTTGGCAATTATATTTGGGTCCTTCTCCCCCTGATCTCTCCTGCTTCTAGCCTCCTTGATGTGAGGAACGCAGCCCATGTGGTCTCCCTCTGTCTACTTCCTGCTGCCATGCCCTGAGATTTGTGGTCTCCGGCCTCACACAGACTGAACCCCAAACCGTAAGAAAGTAAATCTTCTTTCTTCTAAGTGACATGGTTGATCTTTTAGATTATAGCTGCAAGAATGCTGACTGGAACAAGATCTATAAGAATACATTGGTATTGTGTTAGGCCTTCTCATGGAGAATAGTTGAGGAGGGACAATAAGAAAGAACATCAGGACACTGTCACAGTAATTCTGTGGAAAGATACGGCACAAGTAGCCAAGCTAGTGGCAGTAGGTGTGATCAGGCATGGATGACTTTGAGTATATTAGGGTGATAGAGTTTCAGGTGCTGTGATAGGCTAAGAGAAGAAAGAAAGGGGCTACCAGGTTGCTGGCATGGGCAAATGGTGGTGCCATTCATTAAATCGGGGAAATAGAGGCAATGGTAGTTTGAGAGGCAGGTGGTGAGCTCACCGTGTACTTGTTGATGTGGGTACAGGAAGGCCTATGCACTTGCACGTGGTGATGTGCAGCTGGTAGTTAGGTAAGAGCTTGATGCAAGAGAAAGACCTGAGACTCTAGAGATGTTAGCCGGGGGCCGATCTATGTGGAACCATGGGCATGAATGAGATCATCCAGGGAAAGTAGAAAGAAGCTAGCCGAGGATCCAAGGGCAGAAAGGAAAAATGATGGTCCATAAAAGAGACCAGGGTGAACACCCCAGGAAGAGAAGGACCGGCGCGGAGGCAGGAGGTTGTGTGCTGGAAGTAAGAAAATCGCAAAGGCAAGAGGGGCCTGTGGTGCTGAATGCCCTGAGGAGACCAATGAGAGGAGGCTTTGGACTCCACACCGGGAAGTCCTTAGCAACTCTGGAACATGCAGTTTCAGCAGAGTGGTAGAGTGAAGAAGCCTGACCATGTGGGCAAGAAGCACGGGACATAGGAGGAAATCTAGTGAAATCTGCTCTTTCAGGATGAGACGTGTTCTCTTGCAAGAACTTTGAGAAAAGCAGAAATGAAGACTGCAGTCATAGGGAAAAAATGTGTGTGTGTGTGTGTGTGTGTGTGTGTGTGTGTGTGTATGTGTTTTACTGGGGTACATTCTTTCCCCCCAGCCCTATCATATATTTTCTTCTTTTTTATTTTTTGCTGTACTGGGGATTGGGGATTGAACCCAGAGGCATTCTACCTATGATCTACACCCCCAGCCCTATTTTCTATTCTTTCTTTTGAAATAGTGTCTCACTAAGTTGAGGAGGGCCTCACTAAGTAGCTGAGAACCTGCAATCTTCCTGTCTCAGCCTCCCAAGTACTGGGATTACTAGTGTGCACCAACATACCTGGCTGTATTTTTTTTCTTTTTTGCACCAACATACCTGGCTGTATTTTTTTTTCTTTTTTGAAGCACAATCTCACTAAGTTGCTGATGCTGATTTCAAATCTACCGTCCTGTCTCATCCTCTCAAGTACTGGGATTGGGAGGCTGAGGCAGGATTACAGGCATCCACCACCATGCCCAACTGAGATATATATTTTTTAATATAGAAAAAAACTTGCAAATATTGGAGTGTTGATGAAGGGGAAAACACAAAGGAAAGGAAGAATTGAATGCGTTCTTGGCCCTCACAACTCAGTTATTCCTTATTTGCAAATTCCCCTTCTCAAGAGAATTTAATTGTAACCTCCAAGTCAATATTAACACAACTGCAGACAAGCACAGGCTCAGAGTGGTGGAAAATTTGCATCTCCCAATGCACATGTCCACAGCTGAGGTGGGGCAGAGCTTCCCTTCTGCCTTCATGTCTCAGATCTCTGCTGCAAACAAGTCTCCTTTATAGAGGATGGCACCTTTTTTGCATCTTTGTGCCTCTTATTGGTGAGTCATTATTTAAAATTGTCCCTAAGCATTGTGCTGAAATACTGGCTAATGTTCCCAAGCTCAAGAAGGCTGTGTTGAGTCAGGTGTGGTGGCACATACCTGTAACCCCAGAACCAGGGAGGCTAAGACAGGAGGATTGCAGGTTCACAGACTCAGCAACTTAGTGAGGCCCTGTTTCAAAGTAAAAATTAAACATAGGACTGGAGGAGTAGCTAACACGTAGAATGCCCCTGAGTTCAATCCCTATACCACAAAAAGAGGAGGAAGAAGGAAAAGGGGAAGACTGTTAACGTTGTAGAGGAAGGCTTGAGTTACAGTGCTATCGGTTCAATGTTAATGAACCCACGGTATGTGAAAGAAGGCGCCTGTGAACAGAAACACACATTAAGCAAGATTATATAATGACCAACTGATAAAATATCACGCGCAGAGTCTCACAAGAACCTAAGCCTGTATTTCCCTTGGGAGCAGCGGGTCAGTATTCACTATTTCGGTGTCCACAGAGTCTGTAGAGAACATAACTACTGCAAATAATGAGCGTCGACTGTACAAGAGGGGAGGGAAGCCAGAACACCGTGACAGAATGTGGGCTTAGCACAGTGAGGCTTTGGGTTCCACCCTCAGCGTAGAAAAAAGAAGAGGTCCCGGAGGAGGATTTGGGGGGGACACGCTTTCAGGTATTGCAGCAGCCTCATAGGGCCCTGATCTTGTTGTGCAGTAAGTTCACCGGAACAAACCTTTCAAATAGGGACGCTGGGCTTTGCTCCTGGTCCACAGAGTGGAGGAGGATGGGGAAGAGGAGGTGTGTCAATAAGAGAACATTGAAAATACCAGGTGGGAGAGAGAGAAAGGTCTCATTGCATTGCATTCTCTCGTTCGCTCTCCCTCCCTTCCCCCCTCCCTCCATTGTGCAATTGATCAAGTTCCAGGGGAGTCTCTTCTGAAGATTTCCAAGGAGTCACGGGTTTTATATTCCTGTCTCTTCTAGTGAGACCAAACGTTCTTTTGACCCCTATTTTTGCATAGTGCACTTTAATCTCTATTTAGCCTATGCCTGGATTCAGAAAGAAGTCAATTCCAGAGAATTGAGACTTGGCATTACGCAGTAATCTCTTTTTTATTAGCTCATCTCAGCAGCTGAAAAGCATCATCACAATATTTCAACCAAAGGAGCAGGAAACTTGTGTTTTCAAGCTGTGTCCTAAGGGGATAAGAATGGCCTCTCCCTTCTCGCCAACCTTATCCCATATTAGAAGAGCAAGACTTCTGAGCTCCCAAAGTAGGTAAGAAGAGGAGGAAAGAAAGAAAAGAAATACCCTGTTTTAAATGGTGGTGTGCAATATGTATATTGGAGACTGAAGCCAGGGTCATTCTACCTACACCCCAGCCCTTTTTATTTTGAAACAGGGTCTAAGTTGTGGAGGGCCTAAGTTGCTGAGATTGGCTGTGAACTTGGAGTCTTCCTGTCTCAGCCTCCCAAGTACTGGAATTACAAGGATTACTGCCAGGCATGTTGGACATGTTTTGAAGACAGGAATAGAGGTACAGACAAGAGAACAGCAAATTCTCAAATCCTGGTCACCCTGACTCAGCTGGTGAATTTACCATGAGGTTCAGATACTAGGGGAAGCAGAAAGGTGCTGTATCTCTCTGTATCTCCATGTCAGGTCACAGAAGGCTGGATGCTGTTAAGTTTAGGAACCACACCCATCTTGATTCTAACCCCACTGAAGGTCATTTAGAAGCTCTCAGAGAAAACAGGGCCAAAGCTCAAAGCTGCTTATAACCGATTAACAAGGCAAATGACTCCAATTTATTTAACACAGTGCACTTTTTGTAGATTATAAAGGTTGTTTACTAGAAAACCTTTTGTTCCTTTTATAAAGTTAGTAGACTTTGAGCTGAGTGTGGTGGCACTTGCTTGTAATCTCAGTACGTGGGAGGCTGAGACAGAAGATCACAGGTTTGCAGCCAGCCTCGGCAACTCAGCAAGGCCCTCAGGAACGTAGTAGGACTCTTTTTCAAAATATGAAGTAAAATAGGACTGGAGTTCTAGCTCAGAGGTAGAATGCCCCTGCATTCAATCCCCAGTAAGACACACACTTAGTAGACGTTAGTTAGTTAGTTAGTTAGTTAGTTGGTGCTGGGGATGGAACTCGGCATTCTTCCTCAGAGCTATGCCCCCAGCCCCAATTTATGATTTAATTTTTAGGGTACAGTTAGAATCAGCTTAATGGAATGCCCAATCATTTTAACATCCTTTGCTTGCTTATTTATGTAAAAAAATACTTTTAGGGCTATCTTAACAATACATCCTATTATTTTCATTTTGTGGTTAAGGCCCCAAAGAAAGCAAGTTTTTATCATTTGATAAAGCTGCATGTTGAACTTAGATTTGGATTTTTTAATTTATTTTATTTAATTAATGTATTTATTTATGTGTGTGTGTGTGTGTGTGTGTGTGTGTGTGTGTGTGGTACTGGGGTGGAACCCAGAGGCTTTCTACCTCCGGGCTATACTCCCAGACCCATTTTATATTTTATTTGGAAACAGGGTCTCACTAAGTTCCTGAGAGCCTCACTAAGTAGCTGAGGCTGGCTTCGAACCTGCGCGATCCTCCTGTCTCAGCCTCCCAAGCATTGGGATTACAGGCGTGCGCCGCCACGCCCGGCTTTAGATTTGGAGTTTAGATTTCCTGACTCCTAACCTAGTATTCCTTCTATCAGCATTTTTTTTTTTTTGTATGAAGTATTGAATCCAGCAAAACTCTACCACTGAATCACATCCCCAGCCCCTTTTATTTTTTATTTTGAGACAGGGCTCACTGAGTTGTCTAGGCTGGCTAAGGAATTTTGTCTTTGATGACGAAAGTTGCCCATCAGCCCCAGGCTGCTTCCTTCCCTAGCCTTCTTTTCTATGAAGGATACAGCCATGGGTGTTCAACCCACCATCTGTGGTCTCTCTTACTGTCAGCCAAATATAGTCCATCACTGATACAGCATCATAAAAATGATCTGTTCAAAAAGGCCATAGGTCATGGTGGGGATGAGCTCATAAGCTAGCCTGGAGGTCAGAAACACTCTTTCTACTCTTTGCTATGCCATAAGAAATCCACTTAAGTTGTGTTTACTCAAGCTCCCTCATTTAAAAAGTAATGACTAGAACTTCCTCCCACAAAGCCATGATAGATAGATGTCATAAAAATGGAAAAGTCTTTTGAAATGGTAAAAGATTCATCTCTGGCATGGTCCACTGTAGGAGTGACACATTGTAACATAACACTCTCATTATGTGAGCCCTGCTAAGTGAGTTCCACTCTAGTCTCCCATGTCCTGGGCAGTGGTGTTGACATTAAAAATTAAACCACAAACAGCAGTTAATGGAGCTACCGTTGTTCAGCTGTAGAAGACGGGAAAGAATCAGGCACTTAAAAAGACTCCATTTTATGAGGTACTTGCACAGAGTCCTTGGTCATTTCCTGCATTCTCTGAGAAGAGTAAGAATTCCCTTGTTGGGAGTATCTTAGAGCTAGCATCATAAGAATAGACCTGAGAGACTGATATTCTCATGGGAGAGACTTCAGGAGGATCTAAGGGAGTTAGGAAAGTGCTTAGAGCGGGGGAAGACAGTAGATAGGGATGCAGGCTCAGCCTGACCCCGCGGGGAGCTCTGGAGCACAGAGGACTGACTTACCCTGCCTCAAGGTGAGAGATGGGCTTTCTACCCCTGTCTCTGCCAGGCTCTGGTATAAACCATCCTGTGAGAGGAACATTCTGACATATACATGCAAACAACGATTTTCTTATTTGTACTCTTAGCATTCAGGAAGTAACACTGCAAATTAACAAATGGGATAGCATCAAATTAAAAAGCTGCATGCAAAGGAAACAATTAAGAATATGAAGAGAGAGCCTACAGAATGGAAGAAAGTCTTTGCCAGTTATTCTTCTGAAAGAGGATTACTATCCAGAGTATGTAAAGAACTTGAAAAATTTAGCACCAAAAAGACAAATAGCCCGATCAATAAATGGGTGAATGAACGAAACAGATATTTATTAAAGGAAGAAGTGCAAATGGCCAACAAATATCTGGGAAAAAATGTTCAACATCTGTAGCAATCAGAGAAATGCAAGTGGAAACCGCACTGAGGCCAGGCATGGCGGCTCCCACTTTTAATCCCAGTACTCGGGAGGCTGAGACAGGAGGGTGTCAGGTTCTCAGCCAGCCCTGGCTACTTAGCAATACCCTGTTTCAAAACAAAAAATAAAATAGAGCTGGGGCATAGCTTGGAGGTATAATACTCCTGAGTTTAATCCCAGTAAAACACACACACACACACACACACACACACACACACACACACACCATTAAAAAAAGCTACATAGAGCCAGGTAGTACACACCCTATAATCCCAGTACTTGGGAGGCTGAGACGAGAAGATCACAGGTTTAAGGCCAGCCTTGGCAAGTTAGCAAGACCCTTTTTCAAAATAAAAAATAAAATATGACCAGGAGTGTAACTAACTGGTAGGACACCCCTGGGTGCAATTCCTAGTAACACACACAGTAAAAAGGTGAGTTTAGCACGTGCTGAGTTGCTGAGTTAGTAAGAGCTCTATTTTTTGTTTTTATTTTAAGCTCTGATTTAGGACACTCTGCTGCAACATTTTTTAATAGTAATCTCACCTCCCCCTAAACTGCCTCATCATATAAGCAAAGGGCTGGACACTTTATAAGGGGGAAGAAAGAAAGATTTAGCAGTTCTGCCCGCAGAATGGAACCACTCTCCTGAGAGGTTCGCTCTGGCTTCCCCTGTGAGCTCTCGACCTTCTGTGATGTGTGCATTACCCACAACAGCCAAGGGCTCAGGCTGTGCCAGATGTCTCTGCACAGGACAGTGACATCGCCACTGATTGGGCCCCTCGGTCACCCAGGTGGAATAAACTTGAGCAGATGCTCCAGGTCACTGTAGGAAAGGGGAAAGGTTTTCTCAGGTCATGAGTGCACCTATTACAGGCAGCCCCGTGTAACAGACAAGGAAAGCGGGGGCTGGACCGTGGCTTACCATGGTGTGTGTGTGTGTGTGTGTGTGTGTGTGTGTGTGTGTGTGTGTGTGCCATCTCCTCTTCCAGAACAGAGGGGCCAGTGTCCTCCAGAGCAGACTGGACCTGGCTTAGCTCCACCAGGGCTTTCCTGCTTCTGTCCTTCCTGCCTTCCATGCCATACTGTAGAACTTTGTCCAAAACAGGGATATTAGCCCAGGCGTGGTGGCACACACTTGTAATCCCAGGACTTGGGAGGCTGAGACAGGAGATCGTAGGTTCGTGCCCAGCCTCAGCTATCTAGTGAGGCCCTCCACAACTTAGTGAGACCCTGTTTCAAAATAAATGATAAAAAGAAAATTGGGTTAGGGATATAGCTTGGAGGTAGAATGACCCTAGGTTCAATCCCCAGCACCACACACACACACACACACACACACACACACACACAAAACAAACACACAGAGGACTCTCATGATGAATTCAGTGTGTATGTGTGCGTGCGTGCGTGTGTGTGTGTGTGTGTGTGTGTGCGTGCTGCTGGAGACTGAACCCAGGGGTATTCTATATTTGAGCTACATCCTGGTCCTATTTTTTTTAATGTTTTATTTGGAAACAGGGTCTTGCTAAGTTGCTGAGGCTGGCCACAAACCTACAATCCTCCTGCCTCAGCCTCCCAAGTACTGGGATTGCAGGTGTGCGCCACCACGCCAGGCTGAATTTGTTCTTGAATAGAACTCAAGGTGTGGGCAATAGGAAGGTGCTACTGCTGATTATACATGCCATTTCACTTTGTGGATTTCCCCACGCTGCTGGGGATCTGAGAATGTGAATCCTATTTCTCCCTCTGTCAGGATTCTGAATCAATTGGGAAATATTATAGACAGATCAAAGATTATACAGGTGCATTATAGCAAGAAGCCTGGTTCAAAGACTTGGCTTGGGAGGCCAGGAGAAGCATGGCCCCAAATTGAAGTCACTCCCACCATCGGCACAGGACAACAGCTGTGGGAGGCACACCTGGCTGAGCAGAGGGGAGAGAACAGGCACCACCCGTGGGCAGGTAGAAAGTGCTGGGCCAAGCAGGCTTCGTGCGCTCTCCCTATTACCCCAAGAAGACTAGAAATAATGACTGGAGCTATTCTTCCCATACTCTTCCTTCAAGAGAAGGGTGAGGAGGGGTCCCTCTTATATAGGCATCCTGAGCACCAGAGCAATCATGTTCTCTCAACAGACTGCAAAAGACAAGGAGAAAGGATCCTCTAAACCTAGACCTAGAGGTGGCTCAGAAGCCCTGGTAGACATACTAAGAAAAAAAAGCCGATCTGGACCTCAGAATCAGCCACCTGGACTTCATCTGCAGCTGTCCCGGGTCTCCTTTTTTTTTTTTTTTTTTTTCACCAAAAACCTGGCTAGCTCTCTCTTTCTTGACTGAATGGTGGAGACCCGTGAGCACCTGCTAACCTGGATCTCCTCTGTCCATCTCCAGCTGGCAGCACCCACCGGCTATTTTTCTGCATCCTTCTCCCCCAAAATACCAGCTGATGCTTTCACGTACTGCATCCCCTGGATGTACTGTTTTCCATTCTTGAAAGTAATCGAGGGCTCATTTGGCTTTCCTTCACTGCAGACACTGCTCCATGGTCCCCACAGCTCCAGAATGTGTGTGCAGATCAGGAGAGGCCAGCACTGGAGCATCCTGGACCCCATGTGCTTTCCTGGCCACAGTAGTATTTTCCAACCTGCTAGCATTTTACAAACCAAACAGCATTCAATTACTTTGGACTACACTGGTGGGTCATATTTTTCTCTACCTTGGTTCCAGGACCTCTATGCCCGACCACTGCAGTGGCTCCTATAGAAAATGACGTATGTCTGGCTATATGGAGCACCATGGCAGGCCAAGGAAGGGATCTGCCTTCAAGCACGCTCTCCCAGAGCCTTAGGGTCTTAGGAAGCTGGTCCCTGTTCAGTGCCACCCTGCTGGTCTTGTTTGGGGGCATGTAACCTGAACTTCTACCCATTGTAAATGATCTCCTACTTACAAGTTCTTAACTGTCTGTTTGCCCAAGCTGGGGGTTGGGGGGAGGTGTGTTCCAGAAGAAGCCACCTAAGTGCAGAGGTTTAATCCAGTGGGTTCTGCCTTGTGCAAGAGCTATTTTCCTGACAGGCTGGCGGCTGCTGGGGAGTCAAGGAGAGCCAAATCCCACAGAAGCCAACAAGAATTGTAGGCCAATATCCTCAAGCTGAATAAGAGCGATGGTATCTTGAAATTGTATCACTTCCAAAACATTCACAGAACAAAGGGGTAATTTACATATATGTGATCTCGGCTTCACAGATTTTTTTTTTTTACATTTTAATGAGAAAATATATTTTGTTTTGATTTCTTGTTTTGTTTTCTTTTTCTTTTTTGGTGCTGGGACTAAAACCCAGGACCTCATGCATGATAGCTAAGTGCTTACTTGCTATAAGATACACCCCTCCCAGTCCTTTTTTAGAATTTTTATTTTGACACAGAGTCTGGTTAAATTGCCCAGGTTGGCCTCAAACTTGTGATCATCCAGTCTTGGCCTCACAAGTAACTGACATTACAGGCCACTGCATCCTGCAGAGAATATATTCTCAAGGGTCTGTGAAACATCCCCTCAGTCCACCTGAGTCCAAGCCACCACTGTCCCTCTCCTGGACTAACCTCACATCTTCCCTCTCAGCTCCTGACCTCCTGCCATCTCTCCCAAGACTGCCAGCTTTAGTCTCCTTGTGCCCAGTATAATCACGTTTGTCTCAGTTAAAAACCTGTTGGAGGCCCTCCTTATCATCCTGAGTGCAGTCACTTGGTCTTGGTGGAAGGCCTGCTCTGCAGGAGACCCAGTTTACATTTCTAAGCTTTGCCTGCTCTCCAGCACTTCCCTAACCCTAAACCTGCTCGGAGGTTTACCACTCTAAACTTGCTCCTGTATAGACTTTGCCTGGCCCCGTCCCCTGCCACCATTCGTAGACCAAGCCCCAAAGCCACCTTCCTCAAGAAGTCTATCCTGATCTTCGCAGGCAAACACACCTTCTCTAGGTATCTGTGTGGACATACCACTTCCTGTTCTGCCTTCTGTCCACTCGTGTTTATCTTGCCCTTCTCTTGGAGGCAGTTTCTCTGTCCATTTTTCTGGTATCTTCCACGGCATCTAGCACCAAGTGTCACTCTTAATAGTTGCTTAATAAATTGTCATTGAATTGATTTGGAGTTCAAGTAGGTACCTTATTATGCACGCCGAAATGCTCTCTTCCCAAATATTATCTATTCTATGTTTAGAAATTACAATACCCACTTCCAAAATGGCATCAAGATAGAAAATCTTGTAATAATTAATTTTTAGGGCAGTTTCTGCTTTTTGTCAGACTTTTGGAAGCAGGAAGTCTTCAGGAAGCAGGGTGGGTCCAGGGTTAGCAACTTAGCAGAGATTGGAATTCAGTTTGGATCCTTGATCTACCTCTGACTACCTGGGTGAACTCCCACAAGTTCTGGACTCCCTCTCAGCCTCAGTTTCTCACCTCTAAAATAGAAACAAAACTACCAGTTTTACGAGGTTACTCCCCAAAATAAAGATAGCATCACGGTGCCTAGTGCATAATGGATAAATCATAGTCCTCTTCTCCTTCTGTAGTAAGTCAGAGTCCCCATCATCCGTATCCTACCCATATTTTGTTTCAGAAAGTATCAGATCTTTCAATCATACAGCTAGAGAGGAAAAGGAAGGTGAGACAGAGATGGAGGTTCAAAGATTAATTATAATAAGATCATAATTTGACAGAATAAGGATACTAACACACAAGAACATTGACTGAACGGTGCTATAGACAGGTGTTTAATGTCTGTTCAAAGATAAAAGAGACTTACTTATAGATAGATGCAATACAGCACTCCCTGCTTATCCTTGGCTTCACTTTCTATACTTTCTGTTACTTGCAAGTGGCCCATATATAAAAATATTAAATGGAAATTTCCAGATAAATGTTAAAATCTGCTCTATTCTGAGTAGCATCATGAAACCCATCCTGCCCAGGGTTGCAGATCATCCCTTTGTCCAGTGTATCCACAGTGTATATGCTACCTACCATTGATCGCTTAGCTCTCCCAGTCATCAAACAACGGCATCATGTGCTCATAAATAATACAGTATCATAGTGCTTGTGTTCAAGGAACTCTTTTTGCTTAATGATGGCCCCAAAGTGTAAGCGTAATGATGCTGGCAATTCAGATGTGTCAAAGGGAACCCATGAAGTTGCTACCCTAAGATAAAAGATGATATATTTATCATAGGTATGTATGTATGTATGTATGTATGTATGTATGTACAGGAAAAATAGTAGATATAGAGAGTTTAGAAACATCGTCTTTTCAAACGTTCACTGGGGGTCTTGGCACATATCTACTGTGATTAAGAGGCGACTACTGTATAAGTCTGGCAGTGAGCAGCCCCTGGACAAGGCCTACTGCCCAGGGCCCACCTCTGTAAGGCTACCAACTGACCAACTCTACCATTTATATGACCCCTAGGCCTTTAGGGCAGGGCTGACTTCATGGGCCTGAGACCTAGGTAGTCCCACAAGCTCCCCTCTACCCACACCTGCACTTAGAAGAGGGGCCCTGTATGGTTTAATGCTCTGTCATTGCCTTGAAATGTGTAATAATTCTCTAGTAGGGGGGCCCCCATTTTTAATTTGTACTGAGCCCCATAAATTATGTGACAGTCCTGCTTATAGGACTGTGAGAGGTTATGCTAATTCTTTTTTCCCCTTTTTTGTCCCCAGTGACTGCTACATCATGTACTCATAAATATCTCTAGAGTGAACAAATGAATTTCCCTTCCATGGTCATATAGGTGACAAATTCTGGTATGCTTACCTTTACCCAGATATTTACATTGAAAACATACAGTGTTTGCTATACTTCTAATTTAGGCCCTAATTTTTTGAAATGGGGCCTTTTCATTTTCCCCAAAATCTCCATGTAGAATAAATCGAGAAGCAAGAAGTTAATATCTTATCCAGCTTGGTTTTTAGCACATATCTATTGTGATTAAGAGATGACTACTGTATAAGTCTGGCAGTCTTGATTTTACTTGTTCTTCTTATATACTTAATTATAACCTATATTCACCCAGACTCCCCCCCCCTCTCTCTCTCACACACACACACACACACACACACACACACACACACTTTTCCTGAGATTTCTTTGAGGCCATCCTATTCTCTCAAGTAAACAAGTTTATATCATACATTTAAAAAGCAATTCAACTCTGACTTATGAAAAAAGTGAATTAATAATAAACAAAATAAATAAACATGTTTAATGATTCAAATCTTGATGTGGTGGCCCATACCTAGAACTTGGCGGGGGGCGCTGAGATAGGATGATCACAGGTCCACGTACAGCCCCAGCAACACAGTGATACTCTCAGCAACCTAATGAGACCCTGTTTCTGAACAACCAAAAAAAAAAAAAAAAAAAGGCCAGAGGTGCAGCTCAGAGGTACAATGTCCCTTGGTTCAAACTCCAGTACCAAATTAATAATAAATAAAGGATTAAGGATTTTTATTATAGTAAAATATCCATAAAATAAAATTTATCATTTTACTGGAATAGACTTTTCTCCAAGGAGGATATACAAAAGGCCATAAGCTCATGAGCAGATGCTCATCATCCCGAAATCATTAGAGAAATGCAAATTAAAACTACGATGAGATACCACCTGACCCAAATAAGAATGGCTACTAATAGAAATTGGAACACCTGCACTGCTGGCAGAAATGCAAAACGGTGCAGGCATTGTGGAGAAGTATATAGAGACTCCTTCAAACACCTAAAGAAGCCAGGCATGGCGGTGCACACCTGGAATCCCAGTACTTAGGAGGCTGAGATAGGAGCAAGGCGGGTTGGAAACCAGCATCAGAAACTTAGCAAGCCCTTCAGCAACTTAGACCCTGTTCCAAAGTAAAAAATATAGTAGGGCTAGGGTATAGCTCAGAGGTAGAAAGCTCCTGGGTTCCATCTTCAGGACCACAGAATAAATAAATAAATCTAAGAAGAGAATTACCATTTGATCCAGCAACTGCACTTCTATGTACATACCCAGGGCCTTGAAAGCAGGGACGTGGGGAGACATTTGCACACTCGAGCACAGCAGCATTATTCACAATAGCCAAAAGCTATGTAAACACAATGCAAGGGCCCACCAATGGGTGGATGGATGAATGGATACACAGTATGTGGCATATACTTATTGTTGGGGCTCAGAGAACAATACCCAAAAAACAGTGCATTCTTGAACAAGCTAAGTATTTGACCTAAAACAGAAGCCTGTCCTGCTTCTGTCCGCCCAATTGTAGGGAGAGATGTTATGAATTCCCTCAGCTGCATTAAGACCAGACTGCAACCCTCCATCCCCACCCCGAGACAGGAAGATAATAGTTCAAGGCGAGTCTTAGGGAGACCTTCAGCAGTTAACAAGACCTGTTTCAACAACAAAACAGTAAATTTTAAAAAAAGCTTGGAAAGCCGGGCATGGTGACGCATGCTTGTAATCCTCACGCTTGGGAGGCGGAGACAGGAGGATCGTCAGGTTCATAGTCAGCCTCGCTGGCTTAAGAGACCCTGTCTCCAAATTAATAATAATAATAATAATAATAATAATAATAATAATAATACGGTCTGGGAGTGTAGCCTGGAGGTACAAGGGCTTCCAGGAACCCCAGTACCACCAAAAAAAAAAAAAAAAAAAAAAAGCTTGGAAGTGGAGCTCAGAGGTAGAATGCCCAGTACCAAAATGTAAACACATTAAAAGGACACTTTATGATTCCACGTGTATGAGGTACATCAAAAACCGTCGCCACAGGCCGGGCGTGGTGGTGCACGCTTGTAATCCCCGCGCTTGGGAGGCAGAGACAGGAGGATCACGCAGGTTCGAAGCCAGCCGTGCGCGCTGGCTTAGGAGACCCTGTTTCCAAATATAAAATGTAAAAAGAGGTCTGGGAGTGTAGCCCAGAGGTAGCAGGGCTTCCAGGAACCCCAGTACCACCAAAAAAAAAAAAAAAAAAAAAAAACCCGTCGCCACTTCCCACCTCTGCAGCTTTTCATCAAGCCCAACTGACACCTGTACCCATCAAGCCATGAATCCCTGCTGTTCTCTCCCTCCTGCCCTCGGCAGCCACGAACTAAGTGGGATATTTGTCCTCTTGTGCCTTTTTTTCTTAGCATAACATCTTCAAAATGCACTCATGTTGTGGCACATACCTAAATTTCATTCCTTTTTAAGGCTAGCTAATATTCATTTGTATACATCTACCCCATTTTGCCTAACCACTTGCCAATGGACGTGTGGGTTGTTTCAGATATATTCTTAAAAGACAAGGACACACAGTATTCTCTGACAGTTTGAGCATGTTAACCATATACAACAAAGTCTTTTAATGATGGAGGCTTATGTCTTTCAGCATCGGCAAGCCAGTAGCCCTTTTCCTGCACAGCCTTGAGACTTTTCTGTAATCACACAAGAATACTGCCAGGAAGGAGGAAGAAAAGTGACCCCGGTGTAGGTAAAGCTTGAGTCAATCCTGTTTATTAAGAGGCATCTCTAAACATCCATTCTGCATCCCCCTAGCCTGTGGAAGTGCTATGAGACAGTTACAGACATGAAAGGTTTTCACCAATGCCTTATCCTCCCTGATGTCATTTCTGCATAACCCAAACCAGCCCTAAATCAGGGTGTCAGGTTTGCAACTGAGCTGACCCAGGCTAGTGAGATACGGAGCCTCCCACTTGGTTAGGAAAAGCCTTCTTTTCTTCTTTTCCCTTTGGCGTTTATGGCATGCTGGGCTGGCCGGGTTACCGGGGTTGACGTCAACGCCTTGTTTTGTGGCTTCTATCTGTGGGGGACATGCCAACCCCACCACTACCCTAGACGTAGCTAGGTCAGTGAGGGTTTCCACAACCCAAACAACAACCGGGACAGCGGGGGAGGCATCTTTGATGGAGTTCAGATGGATTTGTCCTTCTTCTCTCTTCAGTTCACGTATCATGTATTTGTGGGGCATTAACCATCCAAGCTCTGGGCATCTTTTGGGTCATTGGGGTCTACTGAAGTGAGCAAGACACCATGTCTATTATTTAGGGAGGTCATATACAGACACTTAGCCAACAAGCAGATATGCCAGGCCACTTCAGTTTGATAAGTCCCCCCAAGGGCAGACAGAGCAGGGATGTGGAGCTGGGATGAGGGCTGGGCAGGACTACTTCAAGAGGGCTGCTCCAAGGTGACCTTGGAGCTGAGGCCAATGGGAGGCGGAGCTGAGCAGCCACCAGAGGAGCTTTAGGGAGGGTGGTTCAGGCAGAAAAGCTGTCGATGTTGGAAGGGCTTGGCCTGATCAAGGAATAGGAGGCAGGCAGACCACTGCAGCCCAGGCACAGAGGGCAGGGTGCAGGCTGTGGGAAGGACCCTGGCTGGTCCCGGGAAACCACAGGAAGATAGATGATAAGTAGGATAATGATCTGAATTACATGTTTCCAAGAGCACACAGGCTGTGGCTGTGGGGTGGAAAATGAAATATGGGCCGGGCGTGGTTGTACACACTTCAAATCCCAGCATTTGGAAGGCTGAGACAGGAGGATTTTTGTTTGTGGTCAGCCTCAGCTACTTAGTGAAGCCCTTTGCAACTCAGTGAGACTCTGTTTCAAAATAAAGAATAAAAAATAGGGATGCGAGCTGGGCGTGGGGGTGCACGCTTGTAATCCCTGCGCTTGGGAGTTGGAGACAGTAGGATCGCGCAGGTTTGAAGCCAGCCTCACTGGCTTAAGAGACCCTGTTTCCAAAAATTTAAAAAAAAATGTATAAAATAGGTCTGGGAATGTAGCCCGGACGTAGAAGGGCTTCCAGGAGCCCCAGTACCATCAAAAAATAATAATAATAAAAATAGGGATGGGGGGTATAGCTCAGAGGTAGAATGCCTCTGGGTTCAATCCTCAGGACCACCAAAAGAAAAGAAAAGAAAATGGATTATGGGAATCTCCCGTTTCTTCATTCTTTTGGGATAGTTCAGGAAAGGGAGCAGAGGGATCAGTGTCCCCTTTCCCTTGCTCTGGGAGCCTCCAGACCATCATAGTACAAACAAACCTCTTTCTACCTTGTGTAAGCCACTGGTATATTGGACCTCTTTTATCCTTTTACCTAATTAGCAGAACCCAATCCTAACTAATAAAGCCTCATTTTTAGCTGTTCATAAAATCCCAGATGTCGCACCCCATCGGTGTGGCCTTCTAGCACCGTGCTGTCTCTCAGGTCTTGTTTGTATTCTTGGCACTACACCCCCGGCCCTGTACCCAGCAGGTGCACAGTAAACACCAAAGAGGAGATAGCGCCCTGAGCTCTCATGTTGTCTTCAGACTTTGTTGGTCATCAGGCCTCAGAAGAAACTGGTCACGTGAACTCCGCCAAGCATAATGGCTCTTGCTGGGGCTGGGGATGTAGCCCAGTGGTAGAGCCCCTGCTCAGCCTGAGCAAGTCCCTGAGTTCAGTCCCCAGCTCTGCAAAATGAAGCAACCACAACAATAGCTAATGCCTTGCCAAAGGGCACTCAGAGGAGCTGTGGGAAGAGACAGAGGACTCAGCCAGCCCCGCCCTGTGGCCTCACCTGGGGAGGAGCGGCCTGCAGGGCCCTGGCTCTGGCTCCTGGAGATGGCTCCTGCAGGTCAGCATGACCATCAGTTGGCAGCAACAGAGGAGGGAGGAAAGCATTGGGGAGCATGTGGAGGAGAGTCCTTGGCTGGGCCCCAGTGAGGACTTCACCTGGCTCCTCCCTCAAAAGCCTCTGATTTACTTTGTAGCACGCATCTCATATGTTCCCTGCAATTATATATCCAAAATATTTTCATATGTGTGTGTGCATATGTGCGTGTGTGCACTGCTGGGGCTTGAACCCAGGGGGCATTTTATCTTGAAGCTACACCCCCAGCCCTATTTTATTTTTATTTTGAAACAGGTTCTCGCTAAGCTGATGAGAATCTCACTACTTGCTAAGGTTGCCCTCAAACCTGAGATCCTCCTGTCTCAGTCTTCCAAGTACTTTTGACACCATGCTCGTCTCTGATATATCTTCCTCCCAAGACCATTAGCTTCAGCAAAATCTGCTATTTTAGCATGAATTCCTGGCACACAGGAAGTACTCCAAAAATGGGGTTTGCGCCAGTAAATGAATGAACCAGCCTCTTTCAGCCAACAGGGAAGAGTTGAACAGATACAATTGGTCAAATTTTACATAGAAAACCCCTTTGCAATTTTTAAAGGGAATTGTTGTATTAATAGCTTATATTATTGGCTTTGTGGAGGAGCCGGGCAGCACTCTCCATCCTGAGCCAACTTCTCATCCTGCCAGGGGAGCCCCTCTAGCACCAGCAACTCCAGAAAAGGCAAATGAAGTTCAAAATTCACTTTAAAAAATAGAAATAAGTGGGTGTGGTGGTGTATGCTTGTAATCCCAGCATTCAGGAGGCTGAGACAGGAGGATCGTGGTTTGTGGACAGCCTCAGCTATTCAGTGAGTGAGGCCCTTTGCAACTCAGTGAGACCCTGTTCCAAAATAAAGAATAAAAAAATAGGGATGGGGGTGTAGCTCAGAGGTAGAATGCCCCTGGGTTCCATCCCCAGTACGGCAATAATAATAATAATAATAATATTAAAATAAGCAGTAAGTCAGCGAGTAGCAAGGGGAATCGTATATTCAAGAAGAAGTGCCCCAGGTCAGGCAGAGATGACTGCAATGATCTCACAGTAGGGCCGCAGGCACCTGAAGCCCACCCAGCAGCCTAGCCAGCCTAGGGCTGGGCTGCAAGTTTGCCCAGCGGGGAGCTGGCGCGAGGAAAGGGCGCCCTCTGCCGGGGGTAAAGGAAAGTGCGTCCACTGGAGCTCGTCTGTCCCTGCTGTTGCTGTGTGGGGAACTTCATACCAAAGACATCTACTTCTTCCAGAAAGAAAGATGCAGAACAACCAAAGTCCCGTCCTGGAGATGTTTCTTACAAGCATTTTCTGACCTCTTCTCCTTCAGTTGCGAACTTAGCCCTACCAAGAAGAAAAGGACTATGAGCTACATGCAGATGGGAAAAGCCCCTATCCCATCCCTATCCCATTCCTAAAATCCAAAATAAAAGAGAGAGAGACTAAGAGATCCTCAGAATCTTCTTTTGACAGTGCCACCCTCCCCAACTCAGGCTCTGGAACACAAGAGCTGAATCTCTGCCTAGGAAAGGAGCTGGTCCGGGGGGCGCCCTACCAGGGCATCCTTTAGGAATCGGGACCCACCCGCGCCCCCACCCCAGCGGCTGCCCAAGAGGTAGGACTGGAGCGAGGCTCTGTTCCCGCCTGCCCTCGCTCAGGCTGCCTGTTTACAAAATCGAGAGGCTGAATGCGATGGTCAGGTGGCCCCAACTAGTGGCTCCTGCCGGTTGTCCTAATTTTAGACCCGGACTGCGTCAGCAGTCGGGGTTGGAGAACTGTGGATGGTGTGGGGGTGTGAGTCAACGGAAAACAATGGCTGGGGACGGTCTAACCCACTTCCTCCCCAAGAAAGGCGGAAACAGCTTTCTAGGGACCCAGGTTTCTTTATTGAATCTTGAGTGACACCTAGTGGTGCGTGCTCCTCACGGTCAGGGCGAGGTCGGCGCTCACTAGGGTTTCCAAAGCTGCTTCTGGTGTTTTGCTGGAGCTGGTAGAGCTGGGAGCCCGGTGCCGCGGACCTGTGGGGAGGCGCCGCTGTCACTACTGAGAGCCCTCTTCCTGCGATGCGTGTAACTCCAATGATAATGGCCCTCTTGTCTGGAGCGCTTGCCTGGGCACATCACTCGCTCTCATAGCAAATACTATGAACCTGAGTTGCCTAGGGACCAGGGAAATAGGCTTCTGATCTCAAGAAACTCACATCTAGCTGGAGGGAAATGGACAGATACTAAGGGTATGTATATATTCCACGCCGTAGAGTGCAGGGAATGACGACCTAGCCTTCCAGAGGCATGGAGGCAGAAAGTCACCCTGGAGTAGATGGCTTGGTAGGCAGAATAAGATGAACTCCAAGAGTCTCAGCCCTCAGCGTGCACACAGCTTCTCCCACTTGCTCTTACAACTGGTTTAGATGTTGCTTGTCAAGAAACTTGCACATATAATTAAGGTTCCCAAATCAGTGACCTTAAAATATTGAGACAATTCTGGGTGAGCCTCACCTGACCAGGTAGGTACACATCTAAAAGAGACTGGGATTTTCCTGACAAAAGGAATTTGAAGAGTTGAAAAGGGCTAATCCTGGCTAAGATTTTCCTTGGCTGGTTTTAGAGATGGGGAGGCATGTGGTGAAGAGTTGGCAGCCTCCAAGAGCTGAGAATCACCCCTGGCCCAGAGCCAGCAGAGACAGGACTCAGTCCTGTACCCACAAGGAGACTGAATACTGCTAATGACTCTGAACTTGGAAGAGAACCCATAGCTCCATTTGAGAACATGAGCCCAGCTGACACCTGGGTTTTAGCTTCATGGGGCCATCGAAAGACCAGTTAAGCTGTGCCCAGACTCCTGACCTTCAAAACTATGGGCTAACAAATGAGTATCATCTTAAGCTGCTGACTTTGTGGTTAAGATGTCATAGAAACCAGATGCAGATGGTAATCTAAACTAGAACTAGATAGTAGAGATGTAAAGAAGCAAGGGGCAACTGAGGAACTAAAGTTACAGGGCACAGCTGGGCCAGGGGAGCAGACGAGGTCGCAAAACAAAATGTTGAGAACTTTGCTTTAGCACAAAAAGGCGGTATCCTTGGGCTAGTTAATTGCTCCTGGTACCAACATTTTCTCAAGGTAACATTGAATAGTAAGTGTTTAAAACAGAATTGTGTCTGTGGGGTATGTTGTATATAGAGGGTTGGGATGTGTTAAGAGTTTAAAAATGTTAGGTAGTAAGGCAGATGTGGTGATGTAATCCCAGTGCTTGAGAGGCTGAGACAGGAGGATCGCATGTTCAAGGTCAGCCTCAGCAACTTTGTGAGACCCTCTACAACCTAGAAAGACCATGTTTCAAAGTAAAAAATAAAAAGACTGGGGGTGTAGCTCAAAGGTAGAGTGCCCCTGGGTTCGATATACAGTGGCCCCCAAATGTTCAGGAGTAATTGTTGTAGTAATCAACAATGTGGAGACTGGACAAAAATGAGAGGCTAAGTAATGTGGCTTTTTATAAAAAAAAAATATGGGAAACTACCTGTGGAGCTTGTTAACAATGCAGATATATGCCTGGTGTGGCCGTGCATGCTAGTGATACCAAGGACTCAGGAGGTTGAGGCAGAAGGATTGCAAACTCAAGGCCAGTCTGGGCAACTTCATGAGACACTGCCTCAAAAAAAGAAATATGAAAGGGCTGGGGGTATGACTCAGTGGTACAGCGCCCCAGGAGTCCATCCCTAGTACAACAATCAATCAATCAATCAATCAATCAATACGTAAATACATAAAATGCAGATACCTGAACCCAACCTTGAGCTTACCAAATCAGATAGTGTGTGTGTGTGTGTGTGTGTGTGTCTGCCTAAGAAGCTTCTAAAGTGATTTTGATAAGAACCAGCAAACAAGAGAGATGACCGTAGCTGGCTCATTGCACTAGTCAGCCATGAAGGACTGATGGAGTAAACCAGGGCACTGGCCGTGAGCACAGAGAGGAGGTGCTGCCTACTTCTAGGCAGTAGAATCTACAGGACTGGAAAGCTAATCCGACAGGGATGCTGAGGAGGAGGAGGGTAGAGTGCGGACCAGGCGATTCTGATGAGGTGGGTGGGGCTGGTGCCTGGACTCAAGTTGGGCCATGAGGGAACTGCGGGGCATCCGGGTGGAAAGGTTATAATTCAGGAGATATTTTGGGACTGGAAACACAATTTTGAATGTGAGTATGCAAGGTCATGGGATGATGTCAAAAATACAACTTAAGATGTACCAGTGTTGAAGATGGAGTCTGGGAGACTGAGAAGGAGCCACCAGAAAGGCGGGGTAGGTGCTAGATGGAGAGTCCAAGGAGGTCCAGGGAGGTGGCCACCACCTGTGTCCCCAGCCTAGGAGCAACCCAAATGCAGACACGTCCAAGTGCATTCCTTAGACCCAGCTACCAGTAGATTGAGGTTCCCTGAGCAGGCTCTGGTCTGGTCCAGTGTGGGAGCCGGGGAATAAATAGGAGGCTGAAAGAATGGATCACTCTTTAGAAGTGTGGCTCTCAGATGGGAGAGAGATAGGACAAGAGCTAGAGATGCACACAGCCCTTTCCCTCCTACTGCATGTATGTAAACCTAGACACAAAATCAACAAATGTGGCTATGGCAGGGCCATGCACCTGCGGAACCCTGACCCTGTGATGGAGAATGCTGCAGCAGGATTCTCAAAGAAAAAGGAGGAGCCCCAATGCCAAGGACCAAGGATGCAGATACATTCAAAATTGCATGGCTGGACTCATGAGACAGGAAAGAAGAGGGGTGGAGGCAGAGTCCATTCCTGTAGGGAGCTGGCCATGGGAACGATGAGGGCCTGCAAGGTCAAAGTATCTACAAGCTGTGTGGAGGCCCCACTTTGATTGAAGAGCAGCCGTTCTTTGGAGAAAGCAGCTCAATGATCCTTGGCCTCCATTAGCCCATCAGTACTATGGGAAAAATAGCCGTCATGTCCTCCTAAGGACATTCCCAAGACAGCGCCCACAGTGGCGGCACTAATGAATGGCAGCTTATAGTCATGAGCATCCATGATTAGAAGTCAGATGATAGCATGCCTTGGATTGCTTCCCATCTCACAGAGAGAGAAAGCAAAGCGCTGGCTATGACTCCGGTGGTGCGCAGCCCCCTGACCATACCCCTCTCTTGCAGGGTCCTCAAAGCTCCGGCCATGCTGGTCCTGCCTGGCTCATCAGAGATGTCAAGCTTGACCTTGCTGTTCCCTCAACCTGCACCACTCTAGTCCTTGTGGACAACCCATGGAGTTCATCCCCTCCCCTCCTCCAGGACATTGCTCAGGTGTCCCCCTCCAGGTGACCTTCCTGAATCTCCATCCTCGCCTCTTCCCAGGGCTCCCACCCCTTCCCTCTTTATTCTGCTCCTCAGCCCTTTCCACCACGGTCACACCTGAGCTTTGTTTATCCATCTGTCCATCTCCTATCTCCCCTCAATGGGATGCTCATATTTATTCACTGCATTGCATCCAGATCTACAATGTGTATACAGTTGGCACTCAGCTAAGGCACTAAGGTCTTGGCTCAGATATCACATCTTCTGAGAGCCTCACCTGCCACCTGACCCAAAGCAGCCCCTCTAGCCCCTCACTCTGCTTTGCTTTCCTCCATAGAATATATCTACACTTCGTAGTGTACATTTGTTTATTTGCTTACTGTGTTTCACCTCTTGGGCATCAGCAAAGACTTAGTTTAGTTTACTGGACTATCCCAAGTGCTTCAATGGCACCAGGTACAAATTTCAATATTTGTCCAATGACTGCATCATCATTAAAATTCTCTGTTGGTAGTAATTGTAGTATTGGGACACAAATATAAGGAGCAGAGAGTGGAATGGGGCAGGGAGGATGCTCCTCAATGGATCACCCAATGGAAGCTACACAAGGGAACAATAGCACCTCCCATGCTCCCAGCCTGGACTGACCCTGCGCCCAGGCACACAGGCGGCCTCCAGGGAGTTCTCCTACTCTATAATGCCGGTGAGGTGAAGGCACTGGGGCCTTCTGGAACGTTGGAAGGAGCAGCTCAATCTCTTCTTGGACGTGAAGAAGGAGCGCTTCACTTTTAAAGGGGAGCCGAGTCGCTAAGGCGCTCACACATCACAAATGCTGGAGCTGCGCCACCTACTCCAAGTCCTGCTTCCTACACCCACTTGGATGAGGTTGCTGTACTGGATTTTCTCACCTGTGAAGTAGGGACAATAGTAATGCCAAGCCCATAAGATGGTCTGGAGGAGAAATATATATCTAGGTATCTTTCTCAGTGCCTAGCATAAGCCAAAAACTATGAAAGGTCTGAGATTTTTTTTTCCTTACTTGTGATCTTCCCAGTCAACCTGCCGCCCTTCATAGATGCTGGTGGAAGACACCTCGTAGAGTGAAAGAACTTATTATTCACAGCAACAGCAGTGGCCAGAGAATCAGTACTTGTGCCAGTTCTCAGCTCAATCTCCAGAACGATTCAAACCCATTAGCTGCACATAGAGATGGCTGTATTTCAGGAGAGGAACCCAAGCTTAGGGAATTCAAATCTTTTATAATGGGCAGTGAGCATGCCTACCTCCTCCTTCAGAAGGAAACATTACTCTTCTAAGGCCGTTTGTTAACTAATATCTTTGAAAAAATAATCCAGAATGCAAGCAGTTCACGCCCCTATTCAGGAAATGAATCCATGGAGAATTAGCTCCAAAGAGCATATGGTCAGAACTATTATTAGTACTATGGAGAAATGAACCTATATGATATAACTTTCTTTCTTTTGATGACTCTGAAATTGATAGAAATAGAAAACCAGCTGGGTACAGTAATACCAACTATTTAGAAGGCTGAGGCAGGAGGATCATAGGTTTGAGGCAAGCATGGGCAACTTAATGAGATTTTGTCTCAAAATAAGAAAATAAAAAGGGCTTGGGAGGTGGTTCAGTGGAAGAGCACCCCTAGGTTCGCTTCCAAGGAAGGGAGGAAGGGAGAAAGGAAGGGAGGGAGGGAGGGAAGGAAGGAAGAAAGGAAGGACGGAAGGAAGAAAGGATTGATTTTGAGCAAACTAGGACATGAACCAAGAAAAGTTAAAAAGACTAATGGCAAGTCAAGAAATTTAAGTTAATGTTCAGTGACTAGACTACCAAGTGTGTTTCACAAATGGGTTTCCAGAAAAACTGCTGTCAGCAATTGATTATGATATTGGGCAAATGAGTGTGCAGTTTCACGATGAATAATCTATCACTCCCTATCTTAGAAATTTGGGCGTTCAGTCCTGTTGGACAGGCTGCATGTATATTCTATTGCTAGGAAGGAAGGCAGTTGTCAAATTCCTAATTTTTCTCATTGAAAAATTAACATTTAACTCAAATGTAAGGTCTGGAGGAACACATAAGACCTTAATTACAAAGTGCAATCTAAGATTTGTACTCATTAATAAGCTGATGAAAAATTCATTGAAATTCAAAGAAGAAGCAAGGGAGAAATAAATTTGGCCAGTATTAACACTGAGTTCTATAAAATGTTTAAGTCTACCCAAATAGGCAGCCACCCCTCTGTCATAATTATAATTTAATCATCCACATGATTATTTCATTTGTAAGACCTTAGTTGCACATCAAAAGCGATGCAGAAGGGAGGCGTGTGGCTGACACCTGTAATCTCAGTACTTGGAAGGCTGAGACAGAAAGATTGCAGGTTCAAAGCTAGCCGCAGAAACTTAGCGAGACTCTCGGTAACCTAGTGAGACTCTGTTTCCAAATAAAAAGAATAAAATAGGGCGAGAGTTGTAGCTTGGAGGTAGAATGTCCCTGGGTTCAATCCCCAGCACAAAGACAAACAAACCACCACCACCAACAACAACAAAAACACCTATGCAGAATATGTCTCTACTTCTTTTCCTAACAGTTATATTAATCCTAGCATATTAGAGGCTTTCAAAGACCAACTTAACTATATGAATTTGTTTGTTTTTGTAATGGGGATTGAGCCAGGCATGGTGGCACAAGCTTGTCATCCCAGCATTTGGGAGGCTGAAACAGGAGGATTGCGCAGGTTCGAAGCCAGCCTCTGCTACTTAGCGAGGCCCTTTGCGACTTGGTGAGACCTGTTTTAAAATAAAGACTAAAAACTAGGGCTGAGGGTGTAGCTCGCAGGTAGAATGCCCCTGGGTTCCATCCCCAGCACCACACACACTAAAAATTAAATATAATGGGGATTGAACCCAGAGCATTCTACCTCCAAGCTACACCCCCACTTTTTTATGATACTAGAGAGCAACTTTCTACCTCTGAGCTATACCCCAGCCATATTTTATTCTTTATTATTTTTCTATTTTGAAACAGTGTCTCACTAAGTTGAGGTTTGCTGAGGCTTGTTACAACCCTGAAATCCTCCTGTCTCAGCCTCCCAAGTACTGGGGATACAAATGTGCACTACCATACCTGGCTACCCCTAGCCTTTTCTTAAAAATCATTATCTTTTATTTTGAAATGGTGTCTCTCTAAGTTACCCAGGCTGGCCTTGAACCTATGATCTTCCTGTCTCAGCCTCCCAAGTACTGGAATTATAAGCATGCACCACTGCACCCAACTGATTTTTTTTTTTTTTTTTTTTTTGGTAGTGAGAAAAGCAATCTTTTGAATCCTGGCTTTGCCACTCACTAGCTGTGACCTCCAGGACGTCATTTAAGCTCTGGGCCTGTTTCCCCCATACAAATGGGGACAGAGAGAGCAGGCAAGGTCGGGTGGAAATGAACAGTGACTGCTGTCAATCACATGCTTCCGTTCCAGGTTCTGAATCAAACCAACCAGGAAGTAGATGGAACCTGAAATAGGTACAGCTGAAACTGATACAGCTGGGTTGCCGCCCTGGTCCCCAGACTCCATCACCACCCTGGGCCAGTCAGACCTGGGCCTCACTGTGGGAGGTTGAGCTGTAGAGGGACATGCAGGCAGCTGTGGGGGTGACTAGCTGCAGGGGCCCCTGGGCCCCAAGACTTGGGGTGAGGCCTCAGCTCCAGGCCGGCAGTGAGGATTACTCCCTGGGACCAGAGCGATATGTGGTGTGGGAGAAGGAAGGGAGGGAGTATGTGCCAGACAGGTGGCTCCACTTGGCAAAGGTGGCCTTGGGGGCAAACGCTCCTCTTCATCATCTATGTTGCTGAGCAACAGAGAAAGGGAAAGCACCTTCCAGCCTTCTCTATGTCATCCGACCCCCAAGCGGCCATCAGGATACCTTTCCATATTAGGAACCTAATCGACACCCCCTACTGAAAAGTCCAGCCAGATATACAAGTCTTGGGTGACACCGCCCTCTTTCATTCCTGGGTGGCATTCCCTTGGCCTGGCTACCCGCTTGTAACCTTCCCATCTGAAGCAACCTTGCCCTCTTGTCTATTTGGTGAGCACCCCCTCATCGTTCAGGAGCTACTTCAAACATCACCTCCACCTTGAACCTTCTCTGACTCTTCTCGGCTTCCCACTGCCAATTGGTCCCCTGGGTCCCAAACCTAGGACCGGGCACCTTGAGCCAGCACTCAGAAGAAAGCCAGAATGTCTGGATTCGAACCCAAGACCCGCATGTCCATAAGCAGGTCTCTTAAGCTCTCTGGGTTGAGTTTGCATATTGTCATATAGGAATAATAATTGTATCCTAGGAGTTGTGAAAATTATGCAGAAGTACAGAAAGTACCTAGCCCACCCAAAGCGCTATGCAGGTGCCGACTATTATTTTTATTATCATTTGCCAACTTTACGATTTTACTCGGTCTATTATTAACATTTTCTTAAAATCCACGTTACCAGTTCCCCAGGTGATGTCTGTGGAATTACAGGTTGGAAGGACTAGTTGTGTTTATAGATTGCATATGAAAACAGAATACTTAATGATTTAACTGAATCCTGGTTGTCGGAGCATCTCAACCCCTATCCTTTTTCTTTTCTGCACCTGTAGACTCAGTATTTGGGGCAATGACTCCATCTCACATCCATCGGCCCTCAGAGGTTGGAAACTACATGCAGGCACCAAAGTCTGGTTCGGTTTTTAGTTTTGACTTTTATTAGTATTTTTGTTGTTGTTGTTGTTGTTGTTGTTGTTGTTGTTGTTGTTGTTTTTAGTCTTGAGGATTGAAACCTGGGCATTCTACCTCTAAGCTGCACTCTCCCCCCAACCCCCACCTTTTTTATTTTGGAACAGAGTCTAAGTTACTGAAGCTGGCCTTGAACCTTCAATCCTCCTGTCTTGGCCTCCCAAGCACTGGGATTCCAGGCATGTACCACCATGTTCAGCTCTACCAGTACTCTTGAGAAGTCACATACCCTTCATTAACTGTGGGATGAATGAACACACGCATGTGGTTGAATGTATCAAACAGTGTTTAAGCAACCAGAATATTCCACACGAAGGTCAGAAAACAACGAAATTAAGAATCGCAAAATAAACAGGTACATTGCAAAGTAAAATAGCAAACTAAGAGTTGGAGTGGCCCGCCTTCTGCCTCTATCCTGGATAACTGGCGGGACCTCCCCTCCTGATTTCCTCTCTCCCTCTTCAACAAACTGACCTCCTGGGTTGTTTTTTTTTTTTTTTTTTTTTTTGTTGTTGTTGTTGTTGTTGTTTTTTGACAGCAGGTTGCTAGGGGAGTTCAGATGGAATGAATCTTGTGGTTGTAATGAATCAGATACTGGGGGAAATATCAGATTTCAGCAAAAGCACCAGAATATTCTCCCTGCTTAAGAAGCACTTGTTCCTTAGGAGTGAAGAGATTAGAAGCTAATAATTTACACTGAAATCCACAAAGTCCTATTTCTTATCCCTGCCTTTTGACTGACAGGTATGAAAATAGATATTGATTTGAAAACCTAGAGCTATTTAATGGGAGCAGCCTAAATTCCTCCATTGGATACTAAGAGACAAGTGGGTAGGGAGGCCCAGATGTCACAAAGAACCAGATGTCATTGGTGTGAGGCCACGCCTCTTTCCAGAGGAAGTCCTCACCAACTCCTCAGGTTCGAGTTTGTTTTCTAAGCCTTCCCGGACCTCAAATTGGCAAAAATAATTTTTTTTTATCCATGCGAGTTAAAATGCCCTGGAGCTACAGTCATTAGATTTGCTGGACAGCGACATCATTCTGATGTTATCGGCTCTGTCTTCCTGTTTTCATGAATAATGTATAAGAAGGAGCTATTAGAAATGGATTCTTCCATGGCTGACGGTGTCACTACCAGACAAGTCCCTGAATTCCCATGCATTCATTTCATCTGCAGCTCTAACAGGTCTCCCTGCTCTCCTCACTAACTTTGTCTGCAATGTATGAAGAGCCTTCCAAAGGCATGCTAGCCCTCCTGCTTCTGCCTTGATGCTAAACAAGAGGAGGTGCTCACTGCTGCCCTGTCAGAGGAGCAGAGCCTGAGCTCCTGATAATGCCGAGTTTAGGGGCTTGATTCCCGGCCCCGCCCCATATGGGCCACCCAAGTGTGCTCTGTACCCAAACACTTGCCCATAAAATGCTTCTCCTTGGGCACAGGAGAAAGCTGGAGGAAAAACTGTGCCAAGAACCGCCCCCCCATCTGCCCTTTCTTCTTGTGTATGAAATATCTATTGTATTTCTTTTTGTTCGTTTTTGGGGTACTGGGGATTGAACTCAGAACATTCTACCTCTGAGCTACACCCCAGCCATATATACATAATATAATTTTGAAGCAGGGTCTCACTAAGTTTCTGCAGTTGACCTCAATCCACAATCCTATTTCAGCCTCCCAAATACTATGATTACAGGTATATACCACTGTGCCCAACTCCATTGTATCATGGTGGGGGGGTACTGGGATTGAATTCAGGGGCATTCTATCTCCAAGCTACTCCTGGCTCTTTTTATTTTTTCTTTAGAAACAGGTTCTCTCTAGGTTGTTGAGAGTCTTGCTAAGTAGTTGAGACAGCCATAGAACTTGTGATCCTCCTGTCTCAGCCTCCCAAGTACTGGGATCACAGGTGTGCATGTGGGATCACACCATGCCTGGCTTCTATTTATAAAGAAAGTAAAGCTCTTTCAACCTCACACCTTCAGTTATTCATTCAACGTGTGTGTGTGTGTGTGTGTGTGTGTGTGTGTGTGAGAGAGAGAGAGAGAGAGAGAGAGAGAGAGAGAGAGAGAGAGAGAGAGAGATTTTAACCCCGGGGATGTTCGACCTGTTATCTACACCCCCAGTCCTTTTTGATTTTTTATTTTGGTGGTACTGGGGTTCCTGGAAGCCCTTCTACCTCTGGGCTACACTCCCCGACCTATTTTATATTTTTGAAACAGGGTCTCTTAAGCCAGCACAGCTGACCTCGAACCTGCGCGATCCTCCTGTCTCCACAGGGATTACAAGCGTGCACCACCACGCCCGGCAACACCCCCAGTCCTTTAAAAAAAAAAATAAGATCTGAGTTGCCCAGGCTGGCCTTGAACCTACAATCCTCTTTCTCAGCCTCCCAAGCACTGTGATTACAGGTGCCAGTGCATACAGCTTCATTCAACATATTTTTAATGCTCTGCAAACTTCTAGTGATGGAGTTGTGCAAAAATCAAAGATTGTAGAAATACATATAACTTGTTTGCAAAGAAGAGCAGCAATTGTGAGCATGTTTAATAAAGGAAAGTAGCCAAGTCATGGAAGTCAGTAGAGGAATGTGAGGATTGAGCTGAGGCGCTGAGAGACAAGAACCCCTGAACAGAAGAATGGGCTCCCAGCAGCGGGAACAGTGGGTGCAGCCTCCACAAGATGGGGCCTGCCAGGCTGCTGCACAGAAACCGGCCACAGCACAGTCTGCAAACCAACAGAGCTTCTCAGTCTCCTCTGACACTTGTCTGCTTCCTCATTCCAGACCCTCACCTCTCCCCTGGCCTCTGAGCACTGCTCCAACCCAGCCCTCCCCTCTCCTCCTGGTTTCTGTCCTCCAGGCTCCTGCACTATGGCCCCTCTCTGGTCACTACCTTAGAACTTGCCTCCCTCTCTGGGACCAGGTGTCAGATACAGAGCCTGCCACCTGCAGGAGTTCCAGGAATGCAATCAACATGTTTTGTTCTGAGTCCCAGCTGAGAACTAGAAAGTACCCTGGATGCCTGGGATGGCCCTGGGTAAACATATTGAAGTATCATCCAGCCATTGAAAGTAATGTGTTTTCAAACTAATGATCTTGGGAATCTCTCATGCTATAACACTAATTTTAAAAAGCAGAATACAAAGTTGATCATAAAGCATGATCTCACTTTCACATGGAAAAATGTATATGCAAATAATAAGCCTAGAAGTGACTTCCTTGAAATATGACAGGCTGCCTCTGTCAGTGGCATTATTGGAGGTTTTTATTTTCTTTTTTATATTGCTCCATTCCCCCCCCAAATGTGTTAATTAATTTAATGAATTAATAATTTAAATGGCTTGATTTAATTGAACTAATAGTCAAGCACTTAAGACAAGCTAGTCATCGCTAGCAGTTCAAATGATGAGCTGAATACAAACAAGGGCTCTGTCCTGAAGAAATGCTTTTATTATTTTAAGTTGCTTTAAAAAAAAAAAAAAGGTGGAAAAAAGAACAGCCATAAATCCTCCTGGAAAAGAATTCCAAGAATGCTCTCTCCTGCCAGTGTCTGGAGGGTAAGCTCCATCCGGCATGTCTTGATATTAACCAGTAAGGAGACCAAGGGCTGAACCGTGGTGAATGTCCATCTGCCCAAGGCAAGATGTTTGGAACTAGGACTCGAAAACTCCCAGCTTCCATTATCCTGGAGGGGAAAACTCTTTGTACCAGGCACTGTATAAAATTAAATCCCCACCTCCCTGCCTGCTCACTCCATTTCCAGCCCCTGGGTACCTTTCTAAGGCGTCTCTTCCTTAGGAATCAACCCTTAAGGGTTCCAAATGGAAATGCCACCTCCCAGGGTCTGAAGCCTGGCTCCCTGACTTGCTAGTTCCGAGGGGTACCCTAAGCAGGGACTTGTGATTAAACCACAGACAAAGCCTCAGCCTGAGCCAGCAAGAAACCAGCAGGAGCCCAGGACTCCTGTGAGCCAAGAGTGATTGTTTTCATGCAGATTGTTTTTAGTAATAGGGAGATAACAGGCAAATGAAATATAGGAGATAGGCAGAGATTTTTTTTTCTAAACCAATTGTGGGGGCGGGAGAGCTCTTTAATAAAACCTCAGCATGTCTTTAACAGTTAAACTAGAAAATCCCCATATTTCTCATCAAGTAGAATAGAATTTGTCTCTAACGCGGCTCTTCCTCCACCTCCTCTCCCAGCCCCGCACAATCAATGCTGCTTTCTACTTCTCCAGCTTTCCATCTTAACCTTGATCTTAGAGTTCCTCTTGAAATGGCAGAGCTTCCTGCCCATGAGAGGCGTATTAGCCAGGGAATACTCCTAAGTGGTAGACAGAATGAGCAGTATTAATTCTATTGGTCATCTATTTACTTTAATGCACTTAGAGAAAACTATGTCTGGCACATTACATCCGTGATTTTATTATTGGCTATGGCAGCCTACGTTTGCTAAACCTGAGTTAACATAGAGCTAGCTAGTAAAGAGAAAAGTATTAAGTAAATCATGATATGCATGGTATGTGGATGTGATATAAAAACTGTGAAGTGGTGCATAGATGTATGATGTTTGGAAAATATAAGGAGCAATTCTGCAACAAATCCAACTTAGCTGCTGAGAAGGGGCCAGAAAAATCAGTTGGCTCCTTGTAGTAACTTAGATGTAGACATTTTCATTTAATTCTAGATCTTCAAGAAATCCTTAAAATTCTGAATCCTGGAACCTCCTAAAGTTTTAGATTGGAGTTCCCCAACCAGTAGACTTTACCTCCAACAGGAAACGGTGTTTTGTTCCAAAAACCAGGAAATTTCACACAAACGTGCAAGTTTCCTAGTGGTCACAGGCCCCAGGGGTTGCTCCTTGGACACACAGGTCCTGCTCACCCACTGCTTGTGACTGTGACTGGGGTTGACCCAGTGACAAAGGGCAGAAGGAAGGCTCCCTTCCCTGTGGTTCCTCCTCCTGCTTCTCAACCATCTCTCTTCCCTGGCAGTCCCTCCCCACCCAACACACATTCATAGACACACGCAGGCCTCGAGGAGATGACTACTAGAATAAAACTCCTGCCTTCCCCACCGATTGCTATAGATCTCTATGCCTGAAAGGTGGCCCAAATTCACCAATGACAATTGATTGGCTTTTAGTCATTGAACTGGCAGATCAATTGAAACAACCTAATAGCTTATTTTGGGGTATGATATGAGATAGAGACGAATATTCCATTTTTTTAGAGCCAGGTAAAGTGGTATACCCTTGTAATTCTAGTACCTGGGAGGATGAGACAAGAGAATCACAGGTTCGAGGCCGGGCTTAGCAACTCACTGAGAGCCTCAGCAACTTAGCAAGATCCTGTTTCCCCATAAAAAATAAAATAGGGCATGATGGTCTAGCTCAGAGGTAGAATGTCTCTGGGCTCAATCACCATTACCAAATACATACATACATACATACATACATACATACATTCATATATACATACATGCATGCGTACATACATACATATATACATACATATAAAAATATAGCATAGGAAGGGAACAGATACATATTTTGGAGCCAAAGTATCTAAGTTCAAATCCTAGTTCTCTCATTTCCTGGTATGTGATGTTAGGTTCTCTGCACCTCAGTCTTTTCATCTGTAAAATGGAGATAGCATCTACTTCATAGAACTGTTGTAAAGATTGAATGAGTAATTTTATAAAGCAATTAGAGCCTGGCACACAGTAGAGGTTATAAAAATGTGACTTATTATTTGAGTAATAGCCTCCTATTCTATGAACCACCACTGGAATAAAAACACTCCATACCCACAGATGATTCAATCATCTGCATTTCTTGTAATCAGCAGCCATTTAATGTTGGCAATAAGTACCAGACCTTGCATTAAGCCCCAGAAATATAAATTAAAAAAAAAAAAAAGTTCCCTTCAAGAAGTTTCTTACCAGGCTGGGGGTGCAGTTCAGTGGTAGACCATTTGCTTAGCAAACACAAGGCTCTAGATTCAATCCCCAGCAACACACACACACACACACACACACACACACACACACACACACACACACATTCCTAGTCCTAGTCAATTTTGAATTTGAGGTTAAAATTAAGCAAACACAATATGACAACTGTTTAAATGAGGATGAAGTTAAATTAGCCACAAATGGTATGACAATGGTTTAAAAAAAAGCCTTACAAAGAATAAAAATTAGAACAATTCCAGAGTCAGTTGACAAAAATCAGTTTCCCAGAGTGAGAGACCACTGAGGTTTTAGAAGAGGCCCCTAGTGAGGAGCAGAATCCTAAACTTAGGACCAAAAGAGTGAAAGGCAGAGGAAGCCAGCGGAAACTCTCAGGAAAGATGCTGGGGGGAAAGGGGGTGAGTTGCACACACCGTGTTTGAGGACCATGGGCTGGGGGCAGGGACTGAGAGAATCCACCAGGATTCAGAACTGTGAAATCTGTTCAGTTTTATTTCCATGTTCTCAAGTCACTTAAATTTGCTCTATGAAAGTTTTCCTATCACATGTTATGCTTCCAATCCTCCTTTTAAGTACTTTAGCAAAACCAAGGGGGATTGGGATGCATCCGCCTGGTGGTCCCGGGCAGGAATGCATAGCCTAGGGAGGTGAGCTAGCATGAGCTCAGACAGGGCAACACTAGGCCATTTGCTACAGACATCTCAACCAACAGCCAATGATTTCTTAGGTTGCAAATTGAAGATCAACATATTTTTTTTTATTGCTGAAATGGATGAGTTGTTAATTAGCATTTTGCATATTAGAAAATGACTCTCATTAGAGAGAGTCAAGGTGTGTGTATTGGTTTAAATGGCTCAGAGACAACCCCCAGCCCAACACACACACACATACACGCATGTGTGTATGTGTGTGTGTGTGCGCGCGCACAGTGTGCTCGTGGAATGAATAAGAAGTAAGAATACTGCCAAGATCTAACCCCTGCGCCTGAGGGACAGCACCCTAACCAGTCTCTGGCTTTGCCTTGGGAATTTCTAATTGCATGAAGCCTGTGAGGGCACAGAACCCTGCCTCTGCCTCAGAAAGCCTACCTCTACTCTTTCATCCAGGAGGATCAGAGCAAAGGACGGACCACTGGGCCCACATCAAGCTTATAGCACTGTTTATGTCTCTGTGGCTAAAGAATCTCCATCTAAAACTACAAGTGTGAGCCAGGTGTGGTGGCGCGCACCTGTAATCCCAGTACTTGGGAGGATCGCGAAGTTCAAGGCCAGCTTTGGCAACTTAGAAAAGCCTCAGCAGCTCAGCGAGACCCTGTTTCAAATTTAAAAATAAAGAGGTCCAGGGGTGTGGATCAGAGGTAGAAGACTTCTGGGTCCAATCCCCAGTATGAAAAAAGTTAAAGGTAGAAGTGTGAAGACCTTGAACCCTGGCTTCAGTTCAACAAGGAGCTAAGGTCTGGGGAGAGAGGAGCCTTCAGCTCTTTGGACGGTCAGCTGCTGCAGTTCTCTTATTTCTCCAAGAGAACCTAAGAGCAGCGCATGACTGACTCGGCCTTAGAGCAGGACGTCACGGGCTCAAAAGGCTTTGCCCAGGTCTGGCCCTTAATTCACTTATGTTTCCCACCCAACTTTAATGGGCCCATCACAAAAGTGCCAGATGTGACAGCAGCTGAGAGATTGGCTGGTGTCCTTGGAGGGCTGGGATAGCCGGGAAGGCTCCCATGGTCTTCATTTGGCTTTGAGATGTCTTCCATTTAACCTTGACTGTTCCCAAGGTGCCAGGGAAGGTCCTACCCAGCCTCGCTGCGGCCACAAAGTGTCCTCCAGGATCCCACAGTCCAGCTTCTCCTGGAGGGTGACTCCTGTCAGCGCTGCCCAGCCTCTCTCTGGGCAGAGGGGCATCAGGGGGCTGGGGTCTGTGCAGGTGGGAAGCAATGGTGAGACAGCCTAGCTCGCCCAGCCTCCAGGCACACTGACATTACAGGGCAGCTCTTCAGCTGAAATTTGGGTCTATAATGGGAAAAAATAACCCACCTTCCCCCAAAGAAGACCTGGAGCAGCCTGTCCAGAACTTTCTGCAGTGACAGAAATGCTCTCTGTCCGCATGAACCAAGATGGTACACTCGCCATGTGTGACTTTTGAGTATTCAAAATGTGTCCCAATATGATGGAAGAAGGAAGCTTAAGCAATTAAATTAAGTTGCCACCCATGACTGATGGTTACCGTATTGAACAGAGCAGGCAGGCCTCTTAACCCATCCTGCAGGACCTTCTCTTAATGCCAAAACCGTCTGTATCGTGACCTCTTCCTTCCAGTCTCTGGTCTTGACCCGAGCCCTGGCTCACCCTCTTGTCTTCAGCTCTGCAGCGTTCTGGTTTGGATGATTAGAAGGAAGGATGAAAAATGCTTCTGGACCATTTCTCCAGCAGGGGTGGTTGAGAGGTCAGGCCACTCGGAAGTAGGGTATTTAATGATACATGGGACTCAGAGACTAATTTGGAAAAGCCATTTGAAACTAACAAATCCAGTGGTGCTGTTCATCGCAATGGTAATGGCGTGTCACACCCTTCTTGTTTGTGTATATAGCGATATCATCACGGTGCATCCTGCAGGGAAAGCAAGCAGAACAAGAGGTAAAGATAAGAAAACCAAGCCAGGTGCGGCAGCGTATGCCTGTAATACTAGTACGTGGGAGGCTGGGACAAGAGGATTGTAGGGTCGAGGCCAGCCTCAGCAACTGAGCGAGGCCCAAAATAAAAACTAAAATAGGTTGGGGTATAGCTTAGAGGTGTGTGTGTGTGTGTGTGTGTGTGTGTGTGTGTGTGTGTGTGGAGAGAGAGAGAGAGAGAGAGAAAAAGAAGGAAGAAGAAGAAGAGAAGGAGGAGGAGGAGGAAGAGGAGGAGGAGGAGGAGGAATACTGGAGGAAGGAATGGAGGGAGAAAGGGAAGAAGGGATGCAGGAGACCAAAAGTTGACTTAGCTAATAGAATCGTATAGCTGAAGATAGAGGTGGGACCAGAACCCTGTGTCCTCGCCTCTGACTCCTCACTTTTGGAATATCTGAAACAGCCTTGATTAGAAGAGGAGAATGACAGGAAATGAAGGACACCACTCCAGGCGGACTGTGACTCCACCCCAGCAGACCGACCGTAACTTAAACGAGGCTCTTTTCTTTCAGACCTATGGAGAGTTATCTGGGGTGTACCACGAATCATTTCACACTCTAGTGCAGAAGCCACAGTGGGAAAGCAGGTAGTATCTGCTGCCCAGAACTCTACCCGGCTGTCCCGACACCTTCTTGCATCCTCCCTGCATCCTTAAAGCTATTACTTGCAAGTCTCCTCCTTTTTTTAAATATGCATTTTTTTTTTTACTTTTATGTGGAACATATTGAAAATGGCATGCATTCATATGCTTGGTACCTTCCCCCTTTCTCAACAATGAGTGTCCAGGTTAACCGTGCTATATTTATATTTTTACACAAATCCAGATGTAGCTCCTTCATTAATCAACCTCAACCTTCTTCCTCTCCTACCCTTCCATTCTAGCTTTGCTGAGGTTTCTCCTCCATTGTCTGGGGTCCCTCTGCTATCCCTAATACTCCCTAGTTTGGGCATATTAGAGAAAACATAAGTCAACCTTCTCTTTCTGTGCTTGACTGATCTCACTTAATATAACGTTCTCCAGGACTTTCCATCTTCTTGCAAATGACACGATTTTGTTCTTCTTTATAGCTGAGTAGAATTCCATTGCGTGTATTTCCCATAATTTTGCAATCCATTCATCTGTTGATGGAGACCTAGGTTGGTTCCATATTTTGGCTATTACAAATTGTGCTGCTATGAACATGGGTATGCATATGTTCCTGTAGTTCTCTGATTTCAACCCTTTTGGAAAGATACCCAGGAGTGGTATAGCCGGATCATATGGTGGATCTATTCCCAGCAAGTCTCCTTCTATCAGGACCTTTCTCTACCCTTTATACAACATCAGAGGCAAGTCCTTCTGTGACGCTAACATGTAGCACAGAAGTATTTTGCTAGTGCACTTTATTAATTGAGCAAGCCAGGTTTCTTCCCTTTTGCTTCAGTCAAATTCATTTGTGTATGTGTGTGTGTGTGGCACTATGGATGGAACCCAGGGGCATTCTACCTCTGAGCTATACCCCCAGTCCTATTTTTTTTAGTCTTTTCATTTTTTGACACAGGGTCTCGCTGAATTGCAAAGGACCTTGCTAAGTAGCTAAGGCCGTCCACGAATCACAGTCCTCTGGTCTCTGCCTCCTAAATGCTCCTAAATGCTCCTAAATTACAATTGTGCACCACCACGCCTGGCTTAGTCATTTTTATATTGCTTTTCTGGGTACTTAGAATAAGCTGGGGGTTCTCAACCATGGCTATCAACCTGAATTGGTGGCTTTACATACGTGTGTGTGTGTGTGTGTGTGTGTGTGTGTGTGTGTGTGTGTGTTTTTCTGGGAATTGGACCCAGAGACATTCTACCTCTGAGCTACACCCCCAGTCCTATATTATTATTTTGAAAGAGGGTCTCACTAGGTTGCAGAGGCTGGATGTGAACCTGCAATCCTCCTGTCTCAGCCTCCCAAGTACTAGATTACAAGCATGTGCCATCACACCTGGGTAGCTGGCGTTTTTCTTTTTTACATATCACATGTGCTGCGGTTGGGCCTGTGGCATCTGGAGTTTTCAAAGTCTCCCTAGAGTAGCCACATGTTGGACCATGAATAAAGAGACCCACGTCGGTTGGGTCCCTGACTTTTCCCACCCAGCGGTCTCCCTGAGTCTATTTCCTATTCCATACAAGGAGAGACATGAGTGGCTTGGCCTAATTTTGCCAGTTTTAAGCACAAGCCCTTGTGAAAGAGTTTTGTGTGAAAGGCTATTGAAAAGTAACCCGTGTGTTCGCCATAGGAGGGGGCAGTGACCAGTGGCCAGGCCCCTGTAAGCAGGCCAGGGATTCAGTGAGTGATACTTCCCCGTGGGCACACATGGTCGCGCGCCTTGGTCCCATGGTGCTAAAAATGGATAGAGTAGGTGGAACTCAAAATAATTCAACTCAGTGTAATAGTGTAGGCAGCTTCCACGCAGCTAGGTAATGCTGGACAAATGGAAGCTTGTTTGCGGGTAGCTATATTTACTTCCAAAATAACTGGTGAGATCCCCTAGGAATTTTAGGACACTCATTAGTCTTATCTGTTTTGAGGTCTTTGGGCCACAGGCTTACAAAGCCCCAGGCAGGGCTGAATCAGGAGGCAGAAGTACACAGTTTCATTCCCAGCCTCGGAGTAAGACCCAGGGTAAACCAACAGCCATTTGATATGGGAACGTTTTCATTTGGGAAATCAAATTCAGGAAAGAAAAGAAAAAGTCAGGAAAGATACTACCTTACTATGACTGACTATTCCTGTGTATGCAACATATACACACACCCCAGCATTCGGCTACTATAGAACCCTAGCTCTAAACAAATTACAGCTTCACTCAAATTCACCAAGATGCTGATGATACTTTCTTTTGAAACATCGTGGTTTTACCTCTCTGGTAAACAGATCTGTTTTATTTCTGTTAACTATATTTTGTCTATTAGATGCATAACACATTGGTGATACCAGGGAAATAAATGCATGAAGTATCATGATTTTGCAAAAGATTGATACTGGAGCCAAGTTAAGCTTTTGATGGCTCTGATACAATTATTTTGAATTTCTTATACAGAAAATTTAAATTTCTTCCCCTAGGAGAGATCATCTCAAACTTTAACTCGTACCCATATTATTATCTGAAATAGATATAAGCATTCTATTCTAGATATAGAGAATCAGAACCTATGGGGTGAGGCTGTCACAGCTGCATTTTTAAAAAGTGTTTAAAACCACTGCCCAGAGCATTGTTCTAAGAGACAGTAGCCCGTGGGAGCTGGTCAGAAATATCAGAGTGCAATTGAATGGACCAACTACGAAAAGTCATCATTCCCAACCATAACCTCTACAGGAATCACTATGGTAACAGGCACTGCCCGAAACGGACCCCAGGTATCATTTCTTCATCTTCTTCAGACGTCATAGTTTGGGTGCCACTGAAGCCCATTATAATGTTGGGTGTCTGGCAGAGCCACCCAGTATTCACCCAGTTGTGTGAGTTCACTACACAAGGGCACCGCATCTAAAGTACTACTATGGCCAGGTGTGGTGATGCATGCTTGTAATCACAGTTCTTGGAAGGCTGAGACAGGAGGATAATAGGTTGGAGGACAGCCTCACCTAATGAGACCCTGTTTCAAAATAAAAACAAAAAATAGGGCTGAAGGGGTATCTTGGAGGTAGAATGCTCCTGAGTTCAGTCCCCAATACTAAAAAAAAAAAAAAAAAAAAAGAGAAAACTAGCATTTAGAGTAAACACAGTAGATTTGTGTATTTATTATGATAGTTTTTCTGGCAGATGGCTTTAATGTGTCTTATTCCAGCAAATCAGACCGTGAAATGGTTACAATGATTTTCTTTTTTCATGGTTTCTTTATTTTTTTATTTTTCTGTACTAGGAATTCCATTTCTAACTCTGAGCTGCACCCCCAGCCCTATTTTTCAGTCTTTGTAGTTTTGAAACAGGATCTCACTGAGTTGCAAAGGGCCTCGCTAAGTAGCTGAGACTGTCCGTGAATTGCAATCCTCCGGTCTCAGCCTCCTGAGTGCTGGGATTATTAGCGTGTGCCACCATGCCTGGCCTCCCAATCCCTTTTTAACTTTCAATTTTGGAACAGGATATCGCTAAGTTACTGAGGCTGGCCGTGAACCTGTGATCTTCCTGTCTCGGCTCCCAAGTACCAAGCTTACGAGCGCATGTCACCACCCTCAAGGACAATGGTTACCTGGAAGAAGGGGTAGAAATGTAATTTGTAATTCACACGTAGGTACAACTTGGACTCGATGCACCCTGGTTTTGACTCCGGCATGCTGGTCTTTGTCCTGGTCATTCCTGTGGGAGGATGGGATGAGCCTGGCACCCCGGAAGCGTCTCCCCGCTGAAGAGCAGGCTCTGTGAGCGCTGATGGACATGAGAGCAGTACCAGCAGGCTGGCTTTCCCCCACACTGGCCCCTCTCAGCTTCTTCCTTGCCCATCAAGTGGAGAGACGTGAGAAGCCTGCCCTACTTTTGTGAGTTTTAAGCATAAGAGCTTGTGTGAATGCATTCTGCAAAGCAACCATTTGGGCACACAGGAGGAAGGAGGTGGTGACCAGCAGCCAGGCCCTCTGTGGACAGGCCTGGGCTTCAGTCACCTGGTGAAATTTCCATGTAGATGCACATGGTCTGAGGGTCAGCGTGCAGCTCCCTCCTACTAGGAACACCTGTCTACCCTGCAGAAACAGGGACCTCACGGGCTCTTCCTCGTTTTCCTCCCTCCCCATTTCTGCTTGCTGTCCTTCCTGACCGCTGGAGATCTGCCCCAGGACTCCTTTTTCATTATTTCCTTTCTTCCACTTTGGCCTTTAAAACAAGCAGGCCATTCCTTTTTATCTTATCCTGAGTGTAGAAACCCTATCTGAGGATTTTAGGGTATTGTTGATTACCCTCAAACTTTTTTATTTTTTTGAACTGGTGATTGAACTCAGGGACATTCTGTCTTCTAGCTATTACCCCCAGACCCTTTAAATCTTTTATTTGAATCAGGCGTGGTGGCACACACTTGCAACCCCGGTACTTGGGAGGCTGAGACAGGAGGATCACAGGTTTGAAGTCAGCAACTTAGTGAGACCCTGTTTTAAAATAAGAAATAAAATCAGGTTGAGGTTATAACTTGGAGGTCGAATGCCTCTGGGTTTCATCCCCAGTACAAATAAATGAATGAATGAATAATTATAAAACCGGGCGTGGTGGCGCACACTTGTAATCCTAGCATTCAGGAGGCTGAGACCGGAGGATCGTGGTTCGTGGACAGCCTCAGCTACTTAGTGAGGCCCTCTGCAACTCAGTGTGATCCTGTTTCAAAATAAAGAATAAAAAAATTGGGCAGGGACGTGTAGCTTGGAGGTAAAATGCCTCTGGGTTCCATCCCGAGACCCACAAAAATTAATAATAATAATAATAATAATAATAATAATAATATTTTATTTGGAAAAAAAGGTCTGGCTAAGTTGCTGAATCTGGCCTCAAACCTGTCTCAGCCTCCTAAGTCCTGGGATCACAAGCATGTGCCACCACACCCCACTGTGGTCCCCCCAACTTTGAGGTATAGGCATGTACTTCCCACCTCCCCAGGAAATCTAAAATTCTTAGAACAAGGGTGTCAGACTCTCAAAAATCTCTTTTCTCCCATCCACGTTCACACCACAGCTGCCATAAAGGTCTACCCTCCCACCTCTACCCTTCTTTGTAAGCCTGACCAAAAAGAGGAAGTCCGTGTGATGTAGGGCCACTTTGCAATGCTCTGGGAGTGAGGCGCACAAAATCTTGGGTGCTGGAAGAAGCTTCGAGGACACACGGTTCATTAGAGTCCAGTCTGCTGGGGAGAAGGCCACTTTTCCAAGTGTGGTGGCCTTTTGGTCTTATCTATAAGGGGAACCCTGACACATAGATTTATCCCATTACTTTATAGCCAGTGCACATTCACCCACTGTGCATGTGGCGTGGAGCAGGCCCTTGGCTAGGAGTAGCAGCAAATCAGCGAAGGCATCCAATCCCTGCCTCTCTGGAATGGACAACCTGGGGGTGGGGATGCTCAGGAGCTGGGGAAACGATAGTATTACACATGAGAGTAAGTGCTCCGGGACAGAGTGCCCTGCCAAAAGGGGAAATACTTTAGATGAACAGGCAACCACCTAGAAGGTTCTTAACCCCAGTTTACTTTTTCATTTCCTAAATATTCATTTCATAATGGATCAAAAGCCTTTATTTTTATTTTTAATTAATTAATTAATTAATTGTGGTACTGGGGTTTCTGGAAGCCCTTCTACCTCTGGGCTACACTCCCAGGCCTATTTCGTATACTTTTTTTAAATTTGGAAACAGGGTCTCTTAAGCCAGCGTGGCTGGCTTCGAACCTGTGCGATCCTCCTGTCTCTGCCTCCCAAGCGCGGGGATTACAAGCGTGCGCCACCACGCCCCGCCTGGTCAAAGCCTTTTAATATGATGAAGTAAGAACTCCATATTTGGGGATGTGTTGCTCTCATGAATTTGATTTGTCTGAGATTTTTTTTTTTTCTCTCTGTATAACCTGGTTGGTTTCTAATTATATCTACTGTTTAGATGTAGACTTTTCCATTGTCGAATAATTTTTACCTTTTTCTTAAAAAAACTGTACAGATACGAAAGCTAACCTTTGAAGATATACTGAATAAACAGTACAGTCACTGTTGAAGGAGAATTAGCATTGGGTGCACTTATTTCTAACTTGAAAAGAAATTCAATTTTTGCGGCAATGAAATTGTGATCTGCCCTTCTCAACAGTGCTAGGACACTTCTTTGTCCTCTCTCCTCCCCTTCTCAGTTAGGTAGGTACAAAAATAAACAGGAAAGGGGAATGGTAGGTCATGCCCCTAAGCAACTGGCCTAGTTAATTATGATTATAGTTTTGCACGTGTTTAAAAAAAGGATAAAAATTTACAGGAGTTCCTTATTTGAATTTTAATGGGAACAAAATTCCTCTTCCAGAAAACCCTGGCTCATCTATTTCCAAAGAGCAGTTTCATGCAATGAACAGATAGCTTCTCCAGGCAGACAGTTTGAATTTCCTCTTCCTGAATCATTTCTTCTATCTGAAATATCTACATCATATGAAGCAAGAACACCACACGAGGAAGTTTAAAAAAAATCCAGCAACTACTAAATCAGCAGAAATCATAGTGAGACCAGTGTTAGAAAACCACATTCCAAAGCTGGGCATAGTGGCACATGCTTGTAATCCCAGCATTCGGGAGGCTGAGACTGGAGGATCACGGTTGGGGACAGCCTCAACTACTTAGTGAGGCCCCCTGCAACTCAGTGAGACCCGGTTTCAAAATAAAGAATAAAAAATTGGGCAGGGGGTATAGCTCAGAGGTCAAATGCCTCTGGGTTCCATCCCCAGACCCGCAAAAAAAAACAAAACAAAACAAAAAAAAAACACATTCCAAGGAGAGTTTATTGCAAAGAATCTGATAAAGGTCTCTTCCACCCCAGAAGCCTGATAGAGCTCTTCTTCTGTTGTTGAATCTAGCTCATGCCATATTTTCTTCAAGGAGCAGAATGGTTGTGATATAATTACTCGAGTAGATGGGATATAACATACTGGGCTTGTGCTCCTCCTTGGCAGGAAAACCCAGGCTGACCCCACTTCTCCATCTGGTCACCACGTGGTAGAGGAACCTCAGAACAGCAGCTCACATCCCAGCTCTGTGAACTTGGATGGCAATATGAAACTACATCTTTATTTTCTCTAACATCTAAGTGAAGTTTAACATTTAACGTTTCCTGCGATTACAAATAAAGGCAAAAAACTGTACTAGACATGGTGGCACCTGTAACTTTGTGACCCAGAGAAATCACAGATCTTTTCAGGTCATGTGACATTGTTACAAATATCTGAACAGATGGATACTCCTGACTACTTCAGACCAGCATTAAACTGCAGGGTGCTGCTAGACTTTGTTATTTACAATGTTACTAAAGAAGCACATTTGGGGCTGGGTTATACTTTTTAAAAATCTCTTTTGTAGCTATACTTCAATGTAGTTGGCTTCTTTTTCAATCCCACATATTATTTCATGCATTTTAAACATTCTGAGGAGATATATTGATTGTACCAGACACTCAAAGGGGTCTATGCCCCCTCCCCCTAGATGTTAAGTACCCATAGAAAGACTCTCAGTGTCGTCTCAGTTGCTTTAGAGAACTTTTAATAGTGTCCCACTGCAAAACACACACACACACACACACACACACACACACACACACACACACTTTCTGTGCAACAGAAGGCTTAAAAAATTACCCATTCAGTACATTTCATTACGCCTTTCATTTGTGTTTAGTTACCTCTTTTCCAATAACACACCTTAACAAAAACCTCAGATGCAGTACAATTGTGAAACAGGGAATCATTTGATCTTCAAATGGCTGGTTAAAACAGCATCCGCTCTCAGCTATTCAAGAGCTGACTAAGCTATGAATGATCAAGGTCCTCTTTTCTCTCTGGTTTCCTCTTGGCTGTTTACCATGTGGTTCTTTTACTACTGGGTCACAGGTGCGCTGACAGATAGGAAGGATCCCCGTGGAAATGACATTCAAATCTGATAATTTCCCACATCACTAAGAACTTGAAGATGGGCGGAGGTTGAAAGTGTTGATTAATTTAAGATTTGGATTACCTGTGGCTTTTAATTACCATTCCACCCGTGCCCCGGCGTCCTCTGTCTCCTCCCTGCCACTGTACTCCTGTGGCTCTAATGAGACACTTTATCAGATGCTATTTCGTGTTGTTAGTTATCGTTGCCGTGCAAACGTTCATCCCACGGAACCTGTATTATCCTTCTCTTTTGTTGCCCGTGGTGCTTGGCAGACAATAGATGCTCTGTAAATAGGTGTGGCTGAATTGAATAGCTGTCTACTGTGCATATTTAGTGGGCCTTCGCACTTGAAGATGCCAATGCGAACAAGATTGTTTCTATCTCGGATTTGTTTGTGCAACATCTACAAACACTGACCACTTACCGTGTGCCAGGAGTCGTGCTAGACAGCAGAAACTATGAAAAATATAATAGAACCACTTCCTTCAAAGAGTCCTTGGGTCATAGGGACACCAGAAAAACAAACATCATGATAGATATGAGGAGAGCGGGTGCAGGGATGTGGATTAAGTGTCCTGGTGACTCGAAGGAAGGATTGGTCAGCTCCAGAAAATGAGAGTCAGAAAATGCTAGAAGGGGAACCCCAAGGTTGAGTAGGGTTTAGCCAAGGGAAAGAGGGAGGTGGAGACCTTCCAGAATTAGAGACCTGCAGATCTTTAAGAATGGAAATAGTACCCAGAATTCTTCCCATACCCAACACGGCATTTCTTCCCCCGGCCTCCATCATCCCAAGTGAAGACAACCCTGAGTTTCTTATCTGGGCTGAAACCAAAGAAGGCAAGTTCCTCCCCCAGACCAGCCATGAGCCAATCATGGCCACTCCTTTTCTCTTTGCCAGATATTGATGTCAGGTGCACACACCACCATGTTGTGGTCCATGAGATATAAGAGAAAATCTGCACGGGGATTTCCTTTTGGACATAAAAAGATAAAAGTCTTGCTAGGAGAAAGCTAGCCTTCCCTTTCTTGTCTTGAAAACTAATATGATGTTTTCAGCTGTGGCAGCTATCTTGTGACAGCAGAAAGATTATCAGAGCCTGCGGGGATCTTGGATAGTAACACTGAACAGAGACCAATACTAGCAACTGGACTCTTCCTTGTGCAAGGAAAAAAAATTAACCCCTCCTTGCCTGTGCTATAGATACCCAGATTTCCTTATTGCTAAACACATCATTATTAGCCTATATAGCTTCTGTAAACTATGTTTCTTAGGTCTCCTTAGTGGGTACCAATGAGATCATGACTAATACCCTATTTTTTTTTTTTTTGGTTGATTATCTTCAACCTGCATAACTCTAAGACTCAGTGTCTTCCTCCTTCAATCTCTCCAGTATTTGTTTGTTTGTTTTGTGGTACTGAGGATTGAACCCAGGGGCATTCTACCTTTGAGCCATACCCCTAACCCTTTTTTATGTTTTATTTTTGAAACAGGATCTCACTAAGTAACTGAGGCTGATTGTGAACCTGTGATCCTCCTGTCGCAGCCTCACAAGTGCTGGGATTACAGGTGTGCACCACCATGCCCAGTGCACTAGTCATTTTAGGAAGTTCCTGGCAGAACACCTGTAAGAAGTCAACTTCTCTCTCTGAATCCGCCTTTGTCCTCTCTCACTCTGTGCTCGCTCTGTCACTAGATCCCAAGAAGATGCAAATGCTCTGAAAGTCATAAGCCTTAGGTTAAAGCAGACCTGCCAGCACCTACTGCTCCCACACTTTTAAGGGAGGCCTGAGAAATGGGAAGCATGCCATTTTTGTCTAGTTTCATTTGTGATTTCACATGGAAGCCCAGCATCGACCTCCTTTACACAGAACAAAATAGCAACAGAAGTCACCAGACATAGCAACCACACTTGGATTTTCCTCCGAGTTCATGTTTGCTGGCCCCACACAGTTTAGCCCAGAGCGCAGTTGCAAGCTGTGTCCATCAGCTTTGCATCACTGGGAACCAAAATCCTGGACAAGCACAGGTTAGAGGAGGAAAGGTTTATTTTGGCTCATGTTTTCAGAGGTTCAGTCCATGGTCAGCCGCCTCCAAGGCAGAAACATCATGGTAGAAGAAAGAGCAAGACAGAGGAAAGCTGTTCAGCTTGCGGCATCTAAGAAGCAGAGACAGACAGACAGGCAAGACCAGGGACAGATATGGTCCTTAATGACATGCCACCAGTGATTTATTTCCTCTAGCCACGTCCCACCTGTCTGTAGTTTTCACCACCTCCCAGTACGGCCACTCAAATGATGAACCCATCAAATGGGTTAATCAATGGACACGGTCAACTCACTGATAATCCGGTCTTCCCACCTCTGGATGTTGCTGTAAGGCCTAACACATGAGCTTTCAGGGACACCCAAGAGCTAAACCATAGCACAGATGCACAGGAAGGAGTGAAAGATAGCCAGCCAGGGATGTTGGTTATCAACCTAAGAAAGGTAAACCCTCAGCTCTAAACCAGAGATTCCCAACTGCTGTGTGTGGAGATACCACCCTGCTCTCTCAGCCCTGGGGTGTGAGGCGGAGCCCTGAGGCTGGTCACTCCAGCAGCCAACGGCCTTGCCTGGGCATAGGAAGGTGTTGCCCAGCTGAATGAGACCATGACATAAAATGATTGGGTAACATGCATGTCATTGAAGGATTTTTAACAGGAAGTCATCTGATTAGCTTTCAGTTTTGCAAGACACCAAAAGGGCTATGCAAATACTATGTTGGAAGGATGGGCAACGATCCTAAAACCAGGATAATCGTCTCACCTAAAATAGCCCCATCACGAAGTGAAAGGGACCTAACTAAGCAGTAAGAATGAGAAAACAGAGGTCTCTGGGATGTGAGGAGTCTTGAGATGAGAAATCTTGAGATCCAAGCCAAGCTATGGATCAGTGAGTTTGCTGTTGATTATACATTGGGAGCGAGGGCAGTCCCCAGGAGGACCTGGGCCATCTGGCTTGAGAACCTGGGTGTAATGTGGTATTATCCAAGAAGATTGGGAACTCATGGGGAAAGGAGTGGGGAACACTGATTTGAGGCGCATGTGAATGTCAAAAGAGATGACCAGCAGACCTTTAGATGTCCAGATCTAGTCAGGAGAGCACTCTGATGGAGAGGTTTTAAAGGCACCAGCAAGTAAGTGATGGGGAAAGCTTCTGGGCATTGTTGATATTGGCCAGGAGAATGTACCAGCCACGAGAGGGTGCCAAAGACAGGGTACTCTAAGTGGCTCAAGATGAAGGACCAGGACAAAGAAGTCAGTCCTGGTGAGCCTCAGCCAGGCTGTGTGTATGTGTGTGTGACTGTGGTGTGGTATATGCAGGTGTATCTGTCTATCTACTCTGCTTATCTTTAAGCATTGGTCTCATTGTTGTCTATTTTTAAAGGGAACTTTCTCCCAGTCAGAGAACAAAGTTGCTGGCAGCCCCAAATTAGCAAAGACTTTCTTCCACCAACATATAACAATCCCTGGGAAAAAAAAAACAAACTCTGGCTTTGTTGAGATCACATGACCGATACTCATAATAAAAATATTTTTATTAGATCTGGGATACTTGGATTGGCCAGACCTAGGTCATGTGCTCACATCTGGTTGGGAAGAGGGGTGCGTGTTCCATTACTGGAAGAAGGAAGACAGTAAAGCTTTCTAGGAAGACAAAAACAGTTATGACGGTCCTCTACACATCAACACTAGGCAACAACAGCAAAACAAGAGGAGCCAGGCTCCAGGGTGCATGCCTATAATCTCAGTAACTTGGGAAACCGAGACAAGAAGACCCCAAATTTGAAACCAGCCTTGTCAACGTAGCAAGACCCTATTTCAAAATTTAAAAAGAAAAAAAAAAAAAGGCTGGGGGTGTAGCTCAGTGGTAGAACCCCTCTAAATTCAATCTTCAGTACTACAAACAAACAAAAACAAAGGAGAAGAGGAAGGGAGAAAGTTGACGTGCCACAGTCAATTATCAGCTTTTCAGAAGCCAAGATCTGTGAAAATTCATATTGCTTCCTCCATCCCCCACGGCCTGGAACCTAGGGCTGTGCCTATGATCAACAAGTGTATGTGGCGTGAACTCCCAGATGCTACACGATACCTAGTAGGGATTTGTCAAAAGGCACGACAAAGACTAACATCCAGAAATCTGATTTGGACAAAGTACAAAAGCTCGTTTTCCCAGTTGTTGGCTACCACTGACATCGGTATTGATAGATTCTCTAAAGAGAGCCCATCTTTTCCGTGATTTGGATGAAGGCACCATGTCAGTTTGGACCACAGCAGTTTCTGATGAGAGTGTGATTGGATTAGAGGAGTGTCTTACGGAAATTAAGCGGTGTTGTTTTTAAGACTGTTCATTTTATTGCTTGGTTCCAGGACTGACTGTAATTTCATGCTGCATTTGCAAGCCTGCGGGGAGACACCTTAATTACTATGGATGCCAGATAGAAAGAGGAGTGCTAATCAAACCTTTATTAATCGGTGACATACTTCCTACTTCCAGGAACAGATGCTAAGGAGGAAGGATTCCTTGTAAACCATGGTACCCACCAACTCCCCTCAGGTAGCGAGTGTTTTTCTTATCAATACCTTTTATATCCACTAGGGGGAATCCTCGTGTGGGTGAAGCTTGGCTTTTTCTACATGTAATGTGATGATGCTCATACCCAAGAAAACTTGGTTATTGGTACAGAGATCTGGCAGGTTGTCAAATTTCAGCCAGATGAGAGACAATCATTTGAGGTATATTAAAGTAAATACATCACTTAAAGTCTCAGTGGATCTCAGTAGAAAGGACCTGCCAACCGTCTAAGTGAAAGCTTTTTTTTTTATTATTATTATTATAAACAGAAGTTTCTACCAGAAAAAAAGGTTACTTATTTGTCAGAATCTCTGCTTATTAAAAAAACAGAAAATGTGGAATCTGTGCCCTTTCAATTTTAAAGAGCTTAATTTTAAATACCTTTTAGACACTAGTGTGATCTTTATGCTCAGCGGAGTTCTTAAAGTATTATTGGCACTCAGTTGATAATTATTATAATTATTATAAGCTTGTCTAACATAATTACAGTATAAGACTTCCTTTTCCAACACAAAGCCATTTTCAAACAAAGTTTGAAAGGTGCTATAAATTAACAAATAATCCAAACGCAACGCTCAGATTTGCATTCTTGGTTGCTCTTCCATACTGTCAGTACTATTTTTTTGTGTGTGTGTGTCTTTGGTTGAGTGTTGCTTTTTTCCTTTCTATATTCTCTGAAGAGATAGTAAACTCAGGAATTGGTAAGTATATGTTGTTTGAATAGCGAGTCATTGTATTTGATGCTGTGGGTATCCCAAAGAATGACACCTGCTGCTCAGGAGTTTCTGGTCTTCACGGTACAATTCAACCAATATCTACTGAGCACTGACCCTCTGCAGGGCCCGTGAGCTGTGCAAGGGTGGAACCATCATTGCTCGGTGCCACTCTATCAGCCCACATGACTGGTTCATACAGGGTCTCAGGAAGCATTTGTTATATATATATTTGTATATAAGCAAGAAAGTGAGCATGAAGTTGGAGGCAAAAAGGGATTTAGGGAGATTTACTAAGTAAGATGCCATCCCTGACCTCAGAAAAATTATAAAGGAGTGAAGAGCTATACACACAACTATTGCAATGTGAGTCACAAGATGTCAAGTAAGATGCTCGTTCAAGTCTGGAAGAGAAAATTCAAAGCCAAGTGGAGAAGTCAGTTCAGTTAAATTTGACAGGCAAGGTTGAGGACAGTGCTAGAACCATTCCTGGCACAGAAGAGACACTCCTCACCTCTGTGGAACAATGGCAATAAACGCCCGCCATGCACAAGGCCTCCTGCTAGCTCCTGGGTGCAGAAAAACAAGCTAGCGCTAGCCATCGCCACCCCCGCTTTCTCCTCTTCTTCCTCCTCCTCCTCCCCCTCCTCCTTCTAAGCTTATAGTCTAGTAAGGAGTTTCTGGTACAGTTTCAAGAAAGAAAGACTCCCTTGACAAAGCTTTTAAACTGGACCTTGATGGATGAATAGGAGTTTGCAAAGGTGAGAAGAAGGGGAGGGTGTTTTAGGTGAAAATCACAAGCAATGAGAGAACACAGAGGTATGAAAAGATCTGGCTTGTTTAAAGAATCATGAGCATCCCACTGCTGAAAATTGAAAACAGTATCAGCTATACCCATAACTCTCACGAGAGTGCCTGGTCCTGCATATGAAGTTTGTTGGCACATACTTTTTGTATCTGGGCTGAGATCTGCTTATCAGGGTTGACTTATGGGCAACATCTTAGGTTCTGTGTGCTGAGGCCAAGAACCTATCCAAAAAGATCAGACCTGCACCTAAAATAAAATAAATCATACCATGTGAAAATACAGGGAATCTGGGCATGGAGGTGCACTTCTGGAGTCCTAGTACTAAGGAGGCTGAGACAGGAGGATTGCAAGTTTGAGGCCAGCTTCAACAACTTAGTAAAACTCTCGGCCACTTAGTGAAGCCCTGTTTCAAAAATTTGAAAATAAAATAAAATCGCGCTGGAGATGTAGCTTAGAGGTATAGTGATCTTGGATTCAATCTCCAGTAACACACATGAATGCAGAAGGAAGAAACTAATCCTAATGTTGAATTTTCAGGCTCCATAACTTCACAGAGAAGTCTGTGGCAGTTTGTTATGGGAGTCGTAGCAACTAATAGAGTTAGCATAGCATTAAAATCTTAGTATCAAATACTGTTATCAAGTAATGATGATGATGATGATGTTTTTTTGAGCATTTTCTGTGTGCTGGGCATTGTGCTAAAACCTTCACACGTGTTATTTCATTTATTAGTCTTAAAACCTCCACAAGATATATGTTGTTACTTCTAATCACAGGGAAGAAACCAAGGTTCAGAGAGCCCAGGGCTACCTAATTATGGAACCTGGGCCTGACTAGGGTCACTGCTGGCTGCTGAGTCTTGATACAAACAAAAAGGTGCCTCTTCCTTTGGACACAGCCAGCCCCATGCCACGGTAAGGGTGTAGTGAGCAGAAGGCAGGCTGGTTTGCAGTCCCTCTTGTCCCCTTGGCCAGGTGTCCTCGGGCAGGCCTAACCTTACACTGTGCCCTGCTCTGTGACTCAAGCAGTCTACCATTATGCTGGACTGCCCAAATGGTGGGGGTGACTAGGGCAGGTGGCCGGACTGTGGACATAGGAGATGCACACCTCATCCACTTCCCATTGGGGAATGAGGCTGTAGGAGCTTTATAGCTCAAATCAGGACCACAGGGGCCTGGAGTTAGCCCAGTCCTGCTAATGGCTGCAGGTAGCTCTGACTATTGCTGTCCTCAGTGAGCAAGGAGTCCAGTTTGCTGGGATCACATCCCCAGGATGGCCCAATGGCTCTTTTGCCACCATCCTGGACCTTCTCCGAGCCCACACCCCCACCAAACCAAAGACACCGAGGCACACCTCTTCCTAGGTGGTTGTGAATGTCAGTGTGCTTTTCCTCACTATTTAAAACTCTTGAATGTTTCAAATTTGCAGCTTTCATCATGGGGGAAAATAGGCTTCTGACCATGTAAATATTTAATCGCCATTAAGAATGTCCAATAAATGAGGGGAATCGCATTTCAAATTGGCTGGCTCTGATGATTAAAGTGCAGAAGTCATAGCGGGGGTAAAACGTAGAGTGCCCTCTTAAAAAGTACCATCTTTAGAACTTAGGATGGTTTCTATTTCTACTACATAAGTATCCTCTGAGCCCTGAAGGAACCAAGAATATCCAATTTATCTTTTAAATATTAGTGGGGGGCGGGATGGGGTGAGCTCTGGAGGTGAGGAAGTATGGCAGTCTCTTCATAATCCTGTTTTGGTAATAATGAATATAAATGGAATTTCTAGATGTTATTGAAGGGACCGCTGGAACTCAGACTTAAGGAGAAATGTCTAAAAAGGAAAAAGCCGTCTGTTCAGGTTTGTATCTTATTTGAAAATATACTTCAATCATTCGGCAGGATTTTAGAGATCATAACCAGTCCTTGCCCCCACCACCTTCTGAACCCTTAGCCCGCAGTAGTTCTAGGTTACCTTTAAGATTCTTTTAGCTTTCTGTTTTAACTGGGAAAAAAAATAATCCTACCCAGTAGGGTTTCCATTAGCTTGTATCAATGGGATGAATTTAGTTTAGGAGAGGCTGGTGCAAAGGGAATAAAAATGTACCTTTTTTTTCATTGCCAGGTCTGGGGAAACCAACCATTTAGAAATAAAGGAGTTCCATTTTGTCTGGTCATCTTTCATGGTTTCCCATAATGGAAAAAACTGAACACACAGCTTTAAACATCATCTCGGGTACTTCTGGATCCATGCCTGGAGGAAGGTTGGTGTGTTAGCCACCAATCTAGTAACAGCTGATGCACACAAATAGACGTACCAATGAAGGGACCACGGCTGAGGTGAGCAGGTGGGCGCTTGTGAAGGCTAGCAATCCCAGGAGCCATGGGGAGCCACAGGTCTGAAGTCCAGAGCCAGCGAATGGTGGCCAAACCCAGAAATGGCTCTGGCTGTGCCTATTGCTGCATGAGAAGTCTGCCTGCAGGACCTGTGACCTCTGAGCAGGACGGGGCCACAGCCAACACACAGATCAGCAGGGATGGAGCTTCACCCTCGATTTTGACCCCTGTGTCTCCCGCTGAGGTTTCCCAATGGCTGAATCCAGCCAGAAGCCAACAGCTAAGGGTAATAATGCCCCTAGATGTCAAACTTCTAGAAGGGCAAAGAACAGGATGGGAAGAGTGGAAAGATGGTCTGGAGGGAGAAACAGCAGCTGTGCAGCAGAATTGGGAAGAAGGAATATGTAGGAAGGATTAGCAGAGGAGAATAGATTATGCCGGTGGTTTCAGAAATGCATACTTATCTACAAACTCATGAAGTCAGATACATTAAATAGGTACAGATTTTGGATATCCATATCTCAATAAGTTTTTTTTTTAAGACAAAAGGAAAAGGGTAGAAAGGAGAGGCAAATAATCAGTCTTTCCTGGACTTTGCATTTTGGAGTCTGTGTATGAGGCTGAGACCATCTGAGAGATGCTGTTTGGACCCTCAGGTCCTCAGTGTCTTCCCCAGTGTGAGTGAAGAGAGCCCCTCGCTCCCCATGAGACCACACGCCCAGCTTCCTGACAGTGGTGCTGCTTCTCAGCTCAGAGCTGACGCGGGTGGCCTTCTCCCCGCCACAGTGGATCTATTTCCTAGGGAGGGCAAAGGCATGAGAGTAAGAAGCGGCGTCAGCTTGGCAGAGGGCACCAGGCCATTTGCTGCGAGGTCCAGCGACTTTATTGTCAGCTCAGAACATCTCCCAGAAACTCAAGGAAGCGGAAGTACAACTGACTGTGGAGTTATCTGCCTGTTAATCTTATCTTCTGCTATTCATTTTAAGAGTTTGAGTTATTATTAATACGAAGGCCTGCTTTCTGGCAGCTCTGCTGTTGAATGGGCTTATGCCCAGCCGCTTGGTCTCAGGGCACGCGGGCCCCCCGTGTGGAGACATGGGGAATGAGGATGTATTAAAGGGGGGTCAGCATTTTGTGTTTAGTCCTTGATGCCGTTTTGGCTCCTTATTTCAAAGGAACAGCAAGAAAAATATGAATAGGGGTAGAATGGAATCTCATCAAAATCAGAGAAAAGCTTGGCTTTCAAGACACGGCTCAGGTTACAGAGATTTTCCAAACCTGAAGAACTAATTAACTAATGAGTTTACCTACTTCCTGCAGGGTGAGTTCCAGCCCATCTGGAAAACCCTGTGTTGGCTGAGGACTGAGCACATTTTGCTTTCAACCAGGAATGACCTCAGATTTGTAACCACCCATGGTTTTATTTATTTATTTATTTATTTGTTTATTATTTTTTGGTGGTACTGGGGTTCCTGGAAGCCCTTCTACCTCCGGGCTACACTCCCAGACCTATTTTTACATTTTTATTTGGACACAGGGCCTCCTAAGCCAGTGTGCACAGCTGGCTTCGAACCTGCGCCATCCTCCCGTCTCTGACTCCCAAGCGCGGGGATTACAAGTGTGCGCCACCACCCATGGTTTTAGTGAGTGTTTTGGAGAAGGGCTCAAGAGAAGACTCATGATCCTGAGGATACTATCTGGGAAGTGAGGGACTGAGTACCCCCATGATGTCCTAGACCCTACAGTCTCTGAGAATCATCTGGCATTTGCATTCTTCCCAGAAGCATGTCTCATTCATCCCTGGAGCTGAGTGAGGGCCCTTATGTAGTAAGGGATGACACTGATCGGACCTTGAGTAAAGAATTGTGTCCATGTGTGTCCCACTCCTTTCTGCCATTCATAACGGTAACTCTGCTGGTGAATGACCACTGTGACGTTAGGATGTAGGGAAAGATGGCTACTGGAAATCCGCCTCTTGTCTACTGTGTTGTGGGTGGGAGCACTGGGGACAGAGAGGATGGGGTGCTGAGCTCTCCCCGTACTTCTGAGTTGTGTTGTGTTTCCCTTTTCGTGGTGAGCGATGTTCACCTGGTGTCTTGGCATAAATTCGAATGTGTTAAGCAGTGCTTTCTCTGGCCTACTCTCAGCTCCCTACCCACAACACACTAGACAAGAGGCGGGCTCATGTCTTTTTCCTGTTAGTTACCAAAGGGGCTGGAACGTTGATAAGGTCCTGGATATGGAAGACCACACAGATATGAACAAAGCTGTAATAAGGGAAATCACTTGCCTTATATCCTAGGACAACACAATACTACTCAACCCTCCAAGCTGGCATTTACCAAATTCTTATGGGGGATTATGGCTACAAAGATAATTTGTTGAACATCAGAACTAATACTCTTAGTTGTTTTCTTTCATTCATTCTCCTTCCTTCCTTCCTTCCTTCCTTCTTTCCTTTCCCCTATGGTACTGGAGATTGAATCCAGGAGCATTCACCTCCGATCTATACCCTCGACTTTTTTTATTTTTTGTTTTAAAACAGGGTCTTGCTAGATTTCTGAGGGTCTCACTGAGTTGCTGAGGCTGGTCTTGAACTTGTGATCCTCCTGTTTCAGTTTCCCAAGTGCTGGGATTATAGGTATGTGACCCGTCTTATTGTTTTATTTCTACTTTTTTGCTTTAATACTTTTTTTCTTTTGGTTGTTGTTTGTTTATGCTATGGATTGGACCCTGGGGCGTTCTATATCTGAGTTATGCCCCAATATTTTTTATATCTTATTTTGAGACAGGATTTCTCAAAATTGCTGAGGCTGTCCTCGAACCTGCAATCCTCTTGTCTCAGCCTCCCAAGTACTTGGATTACAGACATGTGCCACCACATCCAGCTCTTAATGTTGCTTTTGATCTCTACCAACCCCATCAGCTCAACCAACTATAGTCAGATTTAAAAAAAAAAAAGACAGAAAGAAAAGTGAAACACCAATGATAACCATCTTGTGACTGTGACCAATTGCCTACTGAACAGTTCTTAATGTCCCGAGTCTCAGCAGGAAACCACTGAATCTATAAAGTCCTGTCCAGCAGAAATGAGTCTGATTGTGGATGGCCTGGTTAACCTAGATTGCCTTTGGTGCCTGAGGGAGTTGATATTTTCTCATTACGAAGATTTCCCCATCTAGTGAACGCTGCAAATAAAACTGCTCGGAATCAGTCGGAACGGCCCGTTTCCGTGGCAGCAGGCCTGGGTCTGGAGGATAAATCTGCACCATCTTCTTTTGTTTGGGTTTCAGCCAGTTGTGTTACAAGGAGTTCTAAAATGTGCTATAGTGATACCCTACAAGATGGGCTGGGCCAGTTGGAAAGGGAAGCTTTGTCACTGATGGAGACTCATACCCTTGGGCCAGACGGCGGTGTCCAAGAGAAAGCGATCAAAGAGATATAGAACCCACAGGCCTAAATATTTATTTCAGTTGTTCATATTTCCCACACTTTTCAAATGTGAACTTATGTCCTGAAGGTGGAGCTTTAGTACACAAGAAAATTGGGAAGGGGCAACCGCGTGTGTACAAAATGGGGTAGAAACAGCAAAGAATACATTTCCATGCTTCCCAGTCGCCTACATTTTTCATGCCAAAAAGTAGGCACGGATGCTGATTTCTTTCCCCGTAGGAGTCTGCATACAATTAAACAGGAGGAAAAAGAAGGCTGCTCGCAAGAGTGGGGCTTATGGGCTCAGTAGAATGAGGAGACGCTGTAGCCATCAAAGCCATTTATACTTCTTGCTGGTAGTATTTTTAAGATGTTGTTTCTTTTTCAAAACAAGGCAGCAATGCATTGAGTAGTGATCAAAATGCCGCACCATAGAGTATGTTTAATCCAAATAGCTCCCAAGATGGTCTGCGACTGATTGTACCAACTCTACGGGACTTAGAGAAATGACTTGGTTACCAGTGAAGTAAAACCATCTCCAGAATGGAATTGAATGCTGTTTCTCAGCACATAACAGTATCATCGCAGCCTGTTCTGAGAGCCAGTGAGGGCCATTGTGTGCTTCAGCACTCACAGGGAAAACTGTCAAAAGACCAGCGCATAAATAAATCCCCTACTCTGCTGTGCAGGGGTCTGGAGCTTCCACCGAGGTATTTTAGAGCTATGTTTTTTTTTGTTGTTTTTTTTTTTTTTTTTTTTTTTTTTTTGTTGTTCCGTTGTGCATAAACTCTAGGACATTCCAGGTGGGTGGGGAGTGGGGAGAAAGGCCTATTTGGGGTCAGGTAAAGTTTCTAATTTTGCCTTGCCCAGGATCTCCTGATTAACCTCAACCACAGTCCCCTTCTTCCTCCCCCTCCTACTCCCCAACATTCCAGCGGCCATCACCAGAGCAGAAAGTATGACCATAGTTAGGAAAGTGTTTGCTGCCTACTGGCAGGCAAAGGCAATGTCACCCAACTTTAAACAAGGGGCGAATAAGTGAACGCTGCCCACTCTCAATGAAGCAGCTTTGGCATATTGGAACGAGAGTATCCTTTTTTGGTGGGTGGCGGTGCTGGGGATTGGACCTATGGCCTTGCATGTACTAGGAAAACTTCTGTACTGAGCTACACCCTTAGCCCTGATACAATCCTTAAAGTGCACACCTAAGACAGAAACTCACGCTTCTCTGCCTCCAGCCCTGGGAAGAATTTGAAGCCCTGTGGAAGAAGTGTAAAACCCCAGCAGCACCTCCTTCTGCAGGACCCTGCTTCTTAGGAGGCCAGTTTCCCCATTTCCTCCCAAAACAGATTCCTTTGAGAGCTGGGGGCTTGCAGCTGCCCTCTCTGGGGCTTTCTGTCCTGCAACAGCCTGGGCAGAAGTGTGGCTCTTTCCAAGGATCCAAAGGGGTCCTTAGCCCCCTCCCCACCTGGCAGGCTGTCCAGGATAGGCCTCTGCTGCTAGGGGGCATTTGGACATCCTCCTAGAAGCCCCCTTCTGAGAAATCATGAACCTGCTCCCCAGTGCACAATGATTTGCTGTGTTCTGGAAATTCTTGGTGGCTTGGGGGCGGCTCAGCTGACAGTCACTTCCTGGGGAGGTGGTGAGACCTCAGGGATCCATAGGAATCGGGGAATGAGCCCAGGAGGAGGGCCCCTAGGGCATAGGAGGATTTAACTCTTAGATTAGAAGACTGACTGGAGGAGGGTGGGATCTGTTCGGTGCATTTAACTTGGGGAACTTTCCGTTTCCTCCACAAAGAATGATCTCTGGAGAGCGTTGTAATGGCCACAGGTGGTACTTGACTAGCGGGCACGCAGCGTGCTATGAGCTGGGTGTGGATTCGAATCTCAGGCTCTGCTGCTTATGAGCAGGAGGACCCTGGCACGTGTTCTGTAGCCTCTCCACGATCATTCTCCTCGACTGCTAAGTAGAAGCGATAACAGTCACTAATTAATACGGCTGTTATGAGTATTAAATGAGTCTTAATCCACACGGTGCATTTAGAACAGCGCCCAGCATGTATTAAGTGCTCAATAAAGGTTAGCCCTGATCCTTAGGGTTAGATCGTGAGCAGAACTTTCTAAGGGCTAGGTTTGAAAGCCCGAGACTCCGTTGCCAAGGGAGATTCGAGAATCTTTTCAAATATGGGAGCTCCGGGGATTGTCCAGAAAGCGAGTGTGGCGCCTGCTCCCCCCCCCCCACCTCACTCCCCTGACCCGGGGAAACCCACCCCCTCTCCCAGGGGCGGCCGGATCCCCAGAGCCTCGGGCTTGGCAGGGTCTCCCGCGCCTCCCCGGGCCTCCCTCCCGCCCGCCGCTGCACACCTGTTAGCCGCCCTCGCAGCCTCCCAGTGGCCCGAGCCCTGGGCCTCCGCTTCGACCCCTTGGACACCCGGTCCTCGCTCCGGGCGCCCCCCCCCACCCCAGCCCCAGCCGCTCGGGTAAACAAAACCCGGGCGTAGGAGCAGCCCCGCCGGCGCCCGAGCGCGGGAGCCCTCTCCGCGCACCGGTGGCGCGCCCGGGGAGCCCCGGGCCAACCCAAGGGGCGATGGTGGCGGCCGCGGCAGGCGGCTCAGCTTTGTTATGAACAGATGAAAGAGGCCACCTACACAGTAACCCAAATTACGAGACCTCCCTCCTCCCCGCCGCACCGAATCCAGAGGGGAGGGGAGATGGGCGTGGAGGGAGGCGGAGGGCGGAGGGGCCGCGGGTGGGGAAGGGGGCCGGCCGCATCCCACTTTCACAATGGGAAAGTGAGACGCACCCGCGCACCCAACCTCTCCGGCCCTCCCCGCGCTCCCCTCCGCCCGTCCCCTCCCTCCCCTCCGCGCCTCCCCGCGAGCGCCCGCGCCGCGCAGAGGAACTCTCTCCCCGGCGAAGGCGGGCGAGGAGGGAGCGGCGCCGGAGCGCGCAGGGCTGGCCGCGGCGCAGGCTGCCGGGGGGAGCGAGCCCGCCGCGCGCCGTGCTCCCGCTCTCCTTTCCGGGCGAGCCGCGGGGATGGGGCGGCCGCGGGGGCCGGAGCGCGCGCAGGAGCCGCCGCCGCCGCCCGCGCCCCGCTCTGCGTCCCCGGCGCCGCGCGCCTGAGCCGCGGTCCCGCCGCGCGCCCTGCCCGGGGGCGGCCCCCAGCCCCATGGAGGTCTCGGCGAGGAGGGCGCCGCCGCGCCCCCCAAGCCCCGCCGCGCCGCTGCCCCTGCTCGCCTATCTGCTGGCGCTGGCGGCGCCCGCCCGCGGCGCGGACGAGCCGCTGTGGCGGTCGGAGCAAGCCATCGGAGCCATCGCGGCCAGCCGGGCGGACGGCGTGTTCGTGGCGAGCGGCAGCTGCCTGGACCAGCTGGACTACAGCCTGCAGCACCGGCTCTCGCGCCTGTACCGGGACCAGGCGGGCAACTGCACCGAGCCCGTCGCGCTGGCGCCCCCCGCGCGGCCCCGGCCCGGGAGCAGCTTCAGCAAGCTGCTGCTGCCCTACCGCGAGGGGGCGGCCGGGCTCGGGGGGCTGCTGCTCACCGGCTGGACCTTCGACCGCGGCGCCTGCGAGGTGAGGCCCCTGGGCAACCTGAGCCGCAGCTCCCTGCGCAACGGCACCGAGGTGGTGTCGTGCCACCCGCAGGGCTCGACGGCCGGCGTGGTGTACCGCGCCGACCCCAGCAACCGCTGGTACCTGGCGGTGGCCGCCACCTACGTGCTGCCCGAGCCGGAGACGGCGAGCCGCTGCAACCCGGCCGCCTCGGACCGCGACACCGCCATCGCGCTCAAGAACACGGAGGGGCGCAGCCTGGCCACCGAGGAGCTGGGCCGCCTCAAGCTGCGCGTGGGTGGGGGCAGCCTGCACTTCGTGGACGCCTTCCTCTGGAACGGCAGCGTCTACTTTCCCTACTACCCCTACAACTACACGAGCGGCGCCGCCACCGGCTGGCCCAGCATGGCGCGCATCGCGCAGAGCACCGAGGTGCTGTTCCAGGGCCAGGCGGCCCTCGACTGCGGCCACGGCCACCCCGACGGCCGCCGCCTGCTCCTCTCCTCCAGCCTGGTGGAGGCCCTGGACGTCTGGGCGGGCGTGTTCAGCGCGGCCACCGGCGAGGGCCAGGAGAGGCGCTCCCCCGCCACCACGGCGCTCTGCCTCTTCAGGATGAGTGAGATCCAGGCGCGCGCCAAGAGCTGCAGCTGGGACTTCGAGACGACCCAGCACAACTGCGTGAGTCCTGCCCACCCCCGGGGGCCGCCGGGGAGCGCTGCCGGCCGAGCCGGGAGTGTAGGCGGGGGTGCCCGGAGAGGAGGAGTCCCGGTGACATTTACCAGGGCTAGGGTTCACTGGCCTTCTGAGACCAGAGCAGGGCCTGAGATCCCCAAAAGGAGAGAGTGAAGAGAGGGGCAGGGAGGGCTGGAGTTGGGCTTCAAACTCTCGGGCTTGCATCGAGTGCCAGTCTTGTCTGTCCAGATGAGGACGCTCATTCGGGGCTGCGTCCCCCAAGGCGCAGGCCCTTTCCCTAAATTCTCTCCTGAGACTCGTCTCTTCCGTGTAGGCTCAGCAGGCGTGTGGCTCTGACTCTCTTGGGCAGCACAGGTACCAAACAGTGCCCTCAGCAGAGAAGCCATTGAACCTAAAGCGCTCGCTGACACACCCCAGTCTTTGTGCCCCCCCCCACCGCCCCGAACCCCCGCCAGCGACGCCTGTGATGTGGTCCGAGGAGTTGGTAGCCTGCTCGACGCGGGTAAATAAAATGCTGGCCTGCCAAGCGGCGCGCACCCCCCCACCCCAGCAGGACCCAGCGCAAGGGGGCGGGGCTGTGGCTTGGCTGCGGGTTGCCGTGGTCTCCAGCTCCGTGGAGAAGCTGGAGAAGGAGGGGGTGGCTTTGTGGGTAAAAAGCCTCACCCTGGAGGGGAGAGCAAGCGAGAGAGTAGGGGTGCCACAGGCAGTCTCTGGGCTCTAGATTGCTGGATTAGACCGAGGGGCTCCTTGGCACCACCCCTGGGCTGTGCCTGAACCAGGCAAAAGACACAGGTTTCCCCTGGGCTCCCAGGGCGGCCGCAGCTTGAAGCTTGAGATTGGCAGTTCTTTGACTAGAAAATAAAGCGCAGTTCAAGAGGGTCCAGTTGATGGCGATTATGGGGCCATTGTGCACTTCTCCGGGGCCGTTTCCCTTCCAAGGCTGCTGGCACATTAACTCCACATATGGCTCCTGAGAGGGGAGCCTGCTGAGAGCCTCCTTTATAACTGGACGGCAATCAAAGAGCAGAAATTAACGGCTACAGGTGTTGCCATTGTTTTGGGATAAAAGGAGTCAGGAAAAGGGAGAAGTCTCCACTTGGAAAATGTGTGGCACCGCTGCATTTGTTGTGTACAGACAGGGTACAGGGGAGCGGTGGCGCTGAGGTATATTAATATGTGTATAGAAAGACACCCCCACCCACCCCGTTCTCTGCAAAGCGCATCCTACCAAATATTAGCCCTGGTATCCAGGGAGAAAAAGGCTCCTTAGATTGGTCACTGGTTTGTTCCTCTCTGCCTGTCAGCTGTCTGCTGGGACAAGAATGTAATGTCTTCATTTCATTACTGGTATAATTTTTCAAAATATAGACATACCACATGTTGCCTCCCCTGAATGACTTAAATCTTGCGGTACATATATAATTTCATGTTTAATGTCCATGTACATCTTTATACTCTGAACGGTTCAAGTTTGGCAAGATCGCTGCCTTCTACTTCTCTGTGGAAAGGCTTGGCAGTACCCCCCAAATAATACTTTGAGCTGAGCTTTAGGCACACTTGGTCTCTGGGGTTAATGACAGGACAGCTTCGAGGCCCACAGCAGGTAACAACGGTAGAAGTCCAAGCGTTGCCATCTGACAGCTGTGCCGATGTGTGTAGCCAAGACATTTTTCTTGACTGCATCTACCTATTGGGTCCTGGAGGACTCTGTTCCCTTCCAAAGCCAGCAGGCATCCTAAATGTACTCCGAATCCATTTTTTTTTTTTTTTTTTTTTTTTTTTGGCTCAATCAGGTGTTCCTGCTTCTGCTGGGCCGGGGATGGGCTGGGGCTGAAAGAGTCACAGAGCGACATCTTCACGGGAGCTCTTGGGCGGGAGCTGCCCCTTGGAAATCAAGCAAGAGATCAACACAGGCTGCCAAAAATCTGGAATGGGGAAAAATAATTAAAATGGGTCCCTCCACTGCATTTCTTGCTGCTGTTATTTATGAAGGACTCCTGGTGAGCTCAGAGCTGCGTGTTCTGAAAGATGGGGTCTCTACCCCCTGAGCTTGGCATCCAAGTTAAGTAATATGCTCTGATTCAGACAATAGCATCTCATGGCTGCACAGGTGGGAACTTGGAGTTTTGCATTTTTTTTTTCATTTAAGTAAATTCCTCGCTGCTAGTATGCATTAAAAAGCCTTAATGGAATTGAATTTTAAGAGAAGCCTGAATGGAAAAAAATAAAGGTGGTAGTTTTGATGAAAAAGCTGACAATTTTCTAACCTATTAACTAGGCAGATAAGATACTTAATTCAACAACTGTTTGTTTGATGCCTGCTTGCCTAAGCAATGCTCCATGGTGGGTGCCACCGATTTTGCCTCTGAAGGGACAATAGCAGGTTGCAACCCCGTTTAATGGGGTCATGGGATCGGTGTGCCCTGGGTTGTCACTCTGGAGAGTGATGTCATTAGATTGCATTTGTGCTGCATTTTATTTTCAGGTCTTGAATGTGTTTTTGAGAGATATGCTGAATTATAGGTGACAAAAAATAAAAAGAGTCGGACCTGAAACAATCTAGAGGGAGCCCCAATAGATTCCAGCAGCTATTCTTCAGAGCCAATCCAGTCCTTTTACCAGGCAGCAGTGCACAGGTGGCTAGATGTGCTTGCCTTCTCCCTCCGCTCCTAGCTGGCTCCTGTATCTTCACTCAGCCATGGTTAGTGGCAACCGACTGGGCAGTGTTTTCCCATCTCTGGGTTCTCTTCTTCCCTCCCATCCTCTCATTGACTCATTCTTCACCCTTCAGCTTCTCCTGTTAAGGATGAATTTTCTGAAATGCTCGTGCAATTTCCAAGGTCCCTGTGTAATGAATGAGTCTGCTCTTGGGGTTGAGGAGAGATACTTTTTCTGCCTGGCCGCCAACTTCAAATGCACTTTCATGACTAAAGCAGATTAACTGCAACCCCAGTATGTGCCAAGGCTTCTGAGTGCTGCAAACCTTCTAACACTCCCAATGAGCGTTTGTGCTACACTTCCTCATATGTCAGTTGTTTGAGCCTCTCATCAAGTCCAAGATTGATTCTGGGAGTGTCCTATTCTTAGATGAGAAAGTTCAAGGTCCTGAAGCAACTTGTTCAACATAACACAATAGGTATCAGTGCTCCAGCCTGGACCCCGGTCTTCTAATGGCTACTTCTATATTCTTTTTGTCCAGCTGGTACTTCTCAAACTTTCCCTTTTAGGTCCTCTAATTAAAGAGGCTGAAGCAATCTCCCCTTGAATGTGGCATTGAAGGTAGAGGGCAATACATGCCCCAAATCTTGTGTTGTGTTTTAAAACTTCTCATGGTTTGTTTAATATTTTTATTTTGTTCCATAACATACCTGTGCTTGGATTAATAGAAAAATTATTATTTTCAATTTTGCACGTTAATTTAACTTCTTAGCCAGGCACGATGGTGCCTGCCTATAATCCCAGTACTTGGAAGGCTGAGACAGGAGGATCCCAGGTTCGTGGCCATGCTCAGCAACCTTGTGAGGCCCTCCACAACTTAGTGAGACCCTGATTCAAAATTAAAAATAATATAAAGCTGGGGGTGTAGCTCAGAGATAGAATGCCTCTGGGCTCAATTTTAGTTACTTTAAGCATGAGCACGTGAGCACATGCACACGCACACACAGAATGCCTCTGGGCTCAATTTTAGTTACTATAAGCATGAGCACGTGAGCACATGCACACGCACACACGTGCGCGCGTGCTCAAACACACATACACACACACATACACACAACTTCCTCTCTCTCTCTCTCTCTCCCTCCTCCCTCTCTCTCTCTCTCTCTCTCTCTCTCTCTCTCTGAATCTCTGGCACACCAATGGGACCCATAGGAAAGTATTTGTGCTGAAGTTTGTGAAGATGGATTTTTCCAGACTTGTTCGACTGCCATAGTTAGGTCCTGGGGTTGTTCATGGTTTTAAAGATGGTGATCTCTTTGAAAGATGGTGCAGATACTGCAGGTGGTGTGTTTTCTCGTACTTTGGCTCATGGGACTAACTCTTCTAATTATTTCTATTCCTTCTTGGGGAGACACACCCCCTTCCTCTCTGCTCACATAATTCTAAAGCCTGACGTAATTTAACTGTCATGCAGACAACCACAAAGCGCTCACATGCTCTGGACAGACAGCGGCCAGAGGCGCTTCTGGCTATTGTGTGGAGAAGTGATATCCCCATCTACTCGGCAGTGTGGGCTGCTGACCTCAAAATCCACAGTCTTCCTGTGATGTTTATCCCCCTTCTCGTTTCTGTTACGATTCTGCCTAACCACTGTGCCGTCTGTAGACGGGGTGGTGAATTGTACTTCCATACGCACATCTGATATGCAAGGGGGGTTCAAAAAGAACAACTGCGGAGACAGCACCCTCTTAGCAAGAGGGGAAAGCAATCATAGCTACAACGCACTGACGAGTTATTATGGCCAGGTTTTGCACAAAGCAATTTACATGCCTTATTTTCTGTTGATTCTCAGTCACCATACGAGGCAAGGACTGCAGTTATTATGATGATTACAGATGAGAAAATTGAGACCTGAGTGCTTCAGTTAGGTTCTATAGCTGGTAAACAGCAAAGGATTTAGAACCTGGGTGGTCCAGTTTTAGGACCTGAGCTTTTTTTTTTTTTTGTATTGGAGATGGAACTCAGGGGCATTCTATCTCTAAGGTATAACTCTAACCCTATTTTATTTTATTTTTTTATTTAGAAATAGGGTTTGAGTTGCAGAGAGCCTCGCTAAGTTGCTGAGGCTGGCCACAAACCTATGATCCTCCTGTCTCAGCCTCTCAAGTCCTGGGATTACAAGTGTGTGCCACCATACCCGGCTCCTCTTTCTTTCTTCTTGTACTGAAGGTTGAACCCAGAGGTATTCTACCTCCAAGCTACGCCCTCAGCCCTATTTTATTTTTTATTTTGAAACAGGACCTTCCTAAATTGCTGAGGCTGGCCTCAAACTTGTGATCCTGGGATTACAGGCATGTGCCACCACACCCAACTCATGCTTGGATTTTTTTATGGTTAATTTAATAATGTGCCTAATAATTTTGTGCCTCTCAAATGTGAGAGGAAAGGGCTTTATGCTGTAGGGCCGTGGTTCATAACATGTGGTCTCTGGGCCAGAAGCATGAACATTACTCTAGGAACTCTTTAGAAATATAAATTATTGGGCCCCATAGTAGGCTTACTAAACCAGAGACTCTAGAGGTGGGGATAGAACTGGCAGTCTATGTTTTAATAAGATTCAAATTCTTGCTCAGGGCTAAGCACCATTACTGTAAAAGGAAGCAATTTCTCTTATATTCCATCTGCGGTACCAGGAGAGGACTTGCCCCATTTTTTCCGTTGCCTCTTACTTAGGCCATAACAAGTAACCACTCACTCCGTGGCTTTTTATCTCTTTCTCCCTCCTAATTGCTCAATGGAAATACCTAGGAAGCCTTCTAAATCTTGGAAACCTAGAAGTCAGAGTTGAACTAGGTCTTTCATTGTTGGGTCACAGCAGTTGACTTGCATTTTCCTCTAGGATATGGAGGGATTTCTAGTCTTCTACTGTACTCTACAACAACCAAGTCCTCACCAGACATTCCTCTCCAAGAGTTCCTTTACAGTTCAATCCTGATGCCAGTTTCTTTCCTAGTCAGCTGTAGTTGGTTGCAAAGTTCTACTTAAATAAGCTCAAATAAGGGAATGAGAGGTTTCCTGGATAGAAGCACGTGGAATTACTTGGTAATCTAGGCATAGGAGCAGTCTCTAGAGCCAGGGCAACTGGGGCCAGAGCTGACACTTACCAGCTGAGTACCTTGGGCAAATTATTTAACCCTCTACACCTCTGTTTCTTCACCTACAGATAGGGATCCTATTTGCTTTGTAGGGTTATTGTCAGGATTCATGAGTTAACTTGTGGGGAAGTAACACGACTTGGTCCACAGTACCTGCTCTGTACATACAGATTGTCACCGCCATCATGATTAGTAACAGCAATAGGGTGGGGCTCCCTGATAGGAAGCTAGAGGCCACTTTGAATGCAAGGCGGCTGGACGGAGCTCAGCACCAGGAAATGTCTGAGCTCATGCTAAGGTTTCATCATCAACATGACTTAGCACAGCTGCTTCGTTCTGTCCTGCGGCCAAATGGCCTCCTCTGCTTCCTCAAATGCCTGCCCCTCATGGCCTCCACCATGCCTAAGCCTGCTTTTCTCCGGTCCTTAATAGCTTCTCACCTTTGGCTTTGGCTACTATGGGCAATGGCTTTCTATATTATTTAGTGCAAATTACTAGGAAAGAGAGAGAATTGAGATTAAGAGCCCTTGTTAAGTGTATAGAGTTGCAGCCCCCGGGGCAGGTACTGACTTGAAATCTAGTTAGAAGAAGGGGGTCAAATGCACCATAGGCACCCTGCAGGTGCTGAGGTGGACTCCCTCAGAACCGAATGGTGAAGAGCTGCACCATGACCAACTCTTGACTACAACCGCCTGGTGTCATCTCTGCCTCCCGTCAAGTCTCTTGACCACTCCTTTCTCAAACATGTGCTGGTATATAGATGACAAAGACTGAGGAATTTCAAAGTTCCCTTGTGAGCCGGGAGTGGTGGCAAGCCTGTAATCCCAGTACTTGGGAGGTTGAGACAGGAGGATCGCAGATTTGCAACCAGCACTGGAAACTTAGCAAGGCTCTAAGCAACCCAGTCAGACTCTATTTCCAAATAAGAAATAAAACCAGGATGGAGGTGTAGCTCAGAGGTAGAATGCCTTTGAGTTCAATCACTACTACCATCTGGCTACTCATTGGAGCAGGGTCATGGTAGTGGTATGTTGCTTGGTTGGTTAGTTTTTTATTATTGTTATTACTACTACTATTATTAAATGTGCTAATAGCTTTTCTAAGTTTTAATTTTCTCTCTTGACGAAATACTAATTTTTATATGGGCACAAAAATAAATAGAACTGTGGCCTACATTCACAGTTTCTATATTTGACTTTCATATCAGCCTTACCATCAATAGTTAGACATAGTATTTTCCTTGGGAAAGTTATTGGAGGAATTCATCCCTACTCCTATGCCAGCGTTCTGGCCAATGCTGTTATGCAGGGGTCAGCAAACTTTCCTGTAAGGGCTAGCTCATCAATATTTTCATCTTTGTAAATCATGTACCGCCTCCGTCACAATTACTGAATCTTGCCATTGTCCCATGAACACAGCCATAGACAAAATATAAATGAGCCTGCAGGGTTCCAGTCCAACTGTATGGACACTGAAATCCAAATTCCTTATAATTTTCACTTGTCACAAATTATTCTTTTTTAAATTTTTTTCCCAAGCATTTAAAAATGTAAAAGCTATTCTTAGCTCATGGGGCCATTCAAAACACAGGCAGCAGGCCAGATTTGGCCCACAGGTGGTGATTTTCTGACTCCTGCTATCATGGGAAGAGGGAGGGAGGAAAACGAACCTCACATAGAGCCTGGGTCTCACCGTAGGGGAGAAAGATGCTACAAAGAAGAGGCGTCACCCTCGGCTGGGAGGACCTGGGAGGCTCCAGGGTGGTGACGCTTGAGCTGTGTCTTGAAGCTAAGCGGAGAAGGCAGAGAAGGGAGTTCTGGAGAGCAGGCACAGCTTGTGCACAAGCGGGATGTTGAATAAGCTGGTGAGCCACAAGCCGCTCACCCTGGCTGGGGAGTATCCAGAAACCAGCGTGCAGGTCCAGATGGCGAAGGGCTTAATGAGACAGCCAAAGGTGGGTAGTTTTTATCCTGATGGTCAGTCACTTTCAGACTTTCCAGACTTTGCTTTTAACAAACGGTTGCGGGGCTCAGTGACACATGCCTGTAATCCCAGCTACTCAGGGGATTGAGGCAGGAGGTGACAAGTTTGAGGGCAACTTTGGCAACTTTGTGAGGCCCTGGTTTAAAATAAAATAAATAAAATGGGCCGGGAGTGTAGTTCGCAGTAGAACACCTCTATATTCTATCCCCAGTACTGCACCAAAACAAAAAAACTTAACCAGAAGCTTCTGGTCTCGGTGAGTTTGTTACCAAGTGGTAGAGACAGGAAGCAGAGATTGTTGAAAGGTTGCCAGCAGATCCTACAACTTGCCCCACTCCGCCCATGTCTGTCTTTGGAGCATTTCTGCTGAGCAGGATGTGCAAAACATGGCGGCAGCCACTGGGGTACAACGGTGGATTATAAGCATACACAAGCTGAGTGTGTTCCAGAAAGATTACTCAGACTCTCAGCAACCTAGGGAGGCCCTGTTTCAAAACAAAAAAAATTAAAAGGGCTGGGGTGTAGATGGGAGGTAGAATGCCCCTGGGTTCAATCCCCAGTAATACACACAATCATCATCATCATCATCATAATAATAATAATGATGATGATGATGATAGTAATAAAAGAAAAATTACTCAGAAAATAAAAGCAACTGAGGCAAGACCAGAGGCAAAGCAACTGATTAGAAGGACAGTCATTGGTTTGGACAAATAATTTCTCAATTATGTGCCCAGCAGTGTGTGAAAATATTTATAACAAGGCTAAACAGGGAAGGCAATAAGCATTTGACAAGTAAATGGTTATTTTTATACTAAAATGATAGCTAAAACTTTAAGAGCTCCTCCTATGTAGCATTATTTTAAGCACTTTTCCAATATTAACTCACAAAACAATTGATGCTCATTCTAGGTCTCACAGGTAACCTGACTTAGCACAGCAGCCTCTTTCATCCTGTGACCAAGTGGCCTTTTCTGCTTCCTTGGTCCCCAGGCCACGTCTTCATAGCATTTTACCTTCTGCTTTGGCTTCTGTGAGTAATGGCTTTCTGCATTAATATCTAGTGCAAATTACCAGGGAAGATAATTAGGCTGAATTTTCACCATGACTTTATAAGGTAGGTAATATTATTATTACTCCTGTTTTACAGATGAGGAAACTGAGGTTTATCATGAAGCAGGTGATGGAACAGCCATTTTAGGTGGGATATTGGGGAAAGTTCTCTTTAAGGAGGTTGAGCGGACACTGGAAAAATGAGAAAGGGCAGCCGGAGGCTCCCCCATGGAGAGCTGGAGCAAATAATCCTAGCAGATTGGAGATCAAATTCTGGGGCTCACAGGGGGATGACTTGGTCAGTTTGAAGAGCAAAAGTCAGTATGGCTGGCACAGGAGGAAGTTCAGGGAGAGTGCTAGAGGCAGAGGCTGGAGAAGGAAGCGCTGCTGATCCTACAGGGCCTGGAGGCTGTGGGAAGGAGATTAGATTTTATTCTCAAAGCATAGGGGAGCCTTGAAGGAAGTGAAAAGATTGGATTTGAATTCCTAAGTAATGACTGTGGGGAATGGAAGTGAGATTTACCCCGATAGAAGCAGAAAAGCCTTGTGCAGTAGTCCAAGCAAGAAAGAATGTCACTTTGGTCAAGAGTGGTGACGAAGAGTAAGGAGGGACACAGATGGACTCTGTTTATTGCTATGACCCAACCAAGGGATAGCGAAGACCCGAACTGAGATTGTGGCCACGGGAGTGGAGGAGGGATACAATGAACTCGATTTTGAAGGCGTAGTGTTGAGAAGTGGGAGCGACCTATTAGAGGATGTTTTATTTCCGTTGATTTTTACCTGGCACTTGGGGCATCCAGAAAGAACTGCCAAGTAGGAAGTCGCCAATGAAGTTAGGATTGGGGCTTGGCTCCATAAACCTTGGAGCGTATTCGCTTCTGCTTTGGACACACACAGCCCTGTTTTGTCACGGGAGAAAGGTTGATTCCATGAAGTGTCTGGAGAAGTTCTCAGTGGAGGAGAGGAGAACAGAACTTGGGGATGGCGGGGTCCTTGACGTACACGACAGAAAAGAATTTCAGCACAAATCAGTGACAGACATAAAGAGAAATTTATTTAAGAAAGTGAGAAATACACATTCTGGGGAGAATGCGGGCCATCTCTAGAGTGGGGGGTTCCTGGCTCTTCTTTTAAAGGACACTTGGTGAAGGGTTGATGTGAGAAGCTGTGTGAGGATTACATCAATCCAGTAGTCCCCAACCAGTTTATGTGGTTCTATCATCTCTTGGATCCTTACACTGATTGTAGCCTGTGCATTTTATCAATAGATAAGCTGGAAAGTTTCCTAAATTAGAGGTTTCTCAAGATATCGAATCTGTCTTGTTCTGTCTTGTTAATAGTGCACAAAGTAATTATAGCGGTTTTGTTTTGGTTTCTGTTTTGTTAGCTTTAAGATTTACAGATTTAAAAATTTAAGAATACAGATTTTTCAGAAATTTGAGAGAGACAGGATTGGGGAAGAGAGAACTGCTTTCTGGAGTAAAGGTAGGAGGAACTTAAAGCATTAGGCTTTCATATTAAAAGTATATTTTATTTCTCCTTCCTTGCTATCACTTTTCTACCTGTTTCTTTTATTTTGTTGAATCCACCTCATATTCCCCCACCCCCAAACTTTGATCCCTTAATCTCAAGGGATGGTTAAGGGCAAAGATTTTTCTTCTGTAGATGCTTTAAGCTGGAAAGGAGCATCAGCCCTCCCTAGCCAGGGCTCCTGACCACTCTAAAGGAGACGGGGAGAAACCTCAGTTGTTGAGATGGGTTGGAATTTTTCATTGCCGTCCTCTCAACATGAACTTTTTGTAATCTGGAAGATACAAATTTTATCACAAGATTAAGAAGGCAAAGGCCAAGCAATAGCAGAAAGAGCATAGTGACCAACGGTGTTTATATGGCTTTATAGTAGCTATAGGGGGCCTATATAAGAAGGTAAAAATAAAAAAGATTAGGGCTTCTAAGAGAGAGCAGATCCCTTGCCAAGGAACTGGCTCCTGGTGGAGTACAGAAATTCCCATAAGCAAAAGGAAAAAGACCCATAGGAGTGGAAAAAGAGCAAGATTTCCAGTGTGTACATATGGGAATTTAGCTTAAACAGGTTTCAATATAGACATTTTTAAATAGTATTCATAGATCTTCTAGTAGCTTATAGGAATAAGAATTTTTTTTTCAGTACGAAAGATTGAACCCAGTGGCATTCTACCTCCAAGTTATACCCCCAGCCCTATTTTTTATTCTTTATTTTGAAACCAGTTCTCATTAAGCTGTGGAGGGCCTCACTAAGTAGCTGAGACTAGCCAGAACCTGCAATCCTCCTGTCTCAGCCTCCCAAGTACTGGGATTACAAGTGTGCAATACCATGCCCTGCTGAATTTTTTTTTTTCTTTTTGAGCTATTGGGTAGTCCTGGATCTAAAAAAAAAATCTCAAGAAGGACAGATTTAATTTCATAGTACTCAGATGAGAGAAGTTTTGAGCATCAGTGCCAAATCCTATTTGTTCTATGAACCTAAAAGTGGAAGTACCATTATGTATTCAAAAGTAGAGTATAAGGGGGAGCCAAAGTCAGTAGATAACCTAAATTATACGGGGTGGGGGGTGTCTTTTAAATGACTTCATGAGTATGGCTCTTCCTTCTTACCTCTGTAATAGCACATTTGTGTCTGCTTATACCTTCTGCTGGATTTTTAAGACCAAGGTAGCTCTATGTTGGGCAAATATATTTTTAAAAGTTATTTTGTCGCTGGGCGTGGTAGCACACGCTTGTAATCCCCATGCTTCGGAGGTGGAGACAGGAGGATCGCGCAGGTTCGAAGCCAGCCTTGCTGGCTTAAGAGACCCTGTTTCCAAATAAAAAAGTATAAAATGGGTCTGGGAGTATAGCCCAGGGGTAGAAGGGTTTCCAGGAACCCCAGTACCACCAAAAAAAAAAAAAAAAAAGAAGAAGTAAAAGTTATTTTATTGTTAAAGTCAGTCAAGGCTCCTCAAGGGTCACTCTTAGGGACTTGGTGAGGGACCTGGTGGCTCCTTAGTCTTTTCCTCTATCAGTGGCACCATCTGCCAGGATGGGTTAGGGTCTTGGGGATCACATGGCTTCCCTTGAAGCACTGGAGACATTCTCTCCGATGGCCCTTCTTTTTGCAAAATATGCACTGGTGGCTCCTTGTCTCTGGGGTCTTTGCAGTCTCCTGGTCGGGGGGTCAGGTGACTTACTGGAGTTGCAGGACCTCAGCGGAGTCTCATTCTTCCCTGGCTCTTATTTGACCTTGTAGAGCAAGGACCAACATATTGGTTATTTTTTCCTTAGACCTTTTATTTCTTTTTTTTTTAATTTATTTTTTTATTGGTGCACTGTATTCATACATCATAGTGGGATACAAACTTTTGTAGACATACATGCACACATCGCCCAGTCAGCCCCCACCCGATCCCCACCCCATTCTCTCCCCATCCCTCCCTCCCATGCTTGGCTTAGTGGTTGACATCTAGTATTATAGCAATTTATCCAAAATTAAAAATGATAATCTCACATAACAGTTTTATTTGTCTGATACCAAGATTTTGATGACTTAAAGATAACATTTCAATATTTCTTTTTACTTTCTTTCTTACCAGAGAATATTTTTTCTATTTTTTTTGGTGAAACTATCATATATTTATATATTTATTTTTCAGAAAAAAATCTATCCTAATATGGAATATGGACTCTAGATACTCAAAACGATCTTGAAAAAGAACAAAGCTAGAAGATATATATTTTCTGATTTCAAACCATATAAAGCTACAATAATTGAAACAGTGTAGTACTATTCTAAAGGCAGATATATAAACCATTGGAGTTAAATAAAAGCCTTTTATTTCTTAATTGTTCTCTGAGTCTTGGTTGTTGAACACCCAGAAGGTCAGTTTCATCAATCCTGTTTAACAAATACGGGTTAGTATTACAGACTATTTGTCTTGCAGGTGATGGCTGTCATTGAAAACACTGTCTAGTTCTTTTAGAAGTTGTACTTCTGCAAGCTGGGAGTGGTGGCGCACGCTTGTAATCCCAGTACTTGGGAGGCTGAGACAGGAGGATCACAGGTTCATGGCCAGCCTCAGCTACTTAGTGAAGCCCTCTGCAACTTAGTGAGACCCTGTTTCAAATAAAGAATCAAAAAAATAGGGTTGGGGGAGTAGCTTGCAGGTAGAATGCCCCTGAATTTAATCCCTAGTACTGCTGGGGGAAAAAAAAAGTTGTATTTCTGTAAAACATTAACAGATAACAATTACCCAGTTTTATAGGAAAACACAGAACAGAATTATTAAGAGCAAAACATCCAGTTTGTATAATAGTTCTGAAAATATTAGGTGGTATAAATAAATCCTCACTTAAGTTTGACTTGTGTATAGATTTATATTTTTTTAGATTATTATTGTCCAATTTTTTAACCAGCAGAGTGGCATGGTTTAGGATGCCAAGTGTTTGGGAACATTCAGTTGTCTTCGTTTAAAGAAGATGGTCATATACAATTAGGAGCACACAGATAAAAGCCTGGAAAAGGTTATTACTATTAACAATTTGTGTTTAAATGGCATCAGCTTGGTAAAGTATTCTCTTAAGCTTGTATATGTTGGTAATACATTTAAGATACAAAGAAGCCAGTAATAATTAACATCACAATTATGCTGGAGTTTACATAGGTATAAATATATTATTCAATAATTATACATAAATGAATATAAATTATTATAATTATATATTTCATATATTACATTATCATAATATGTATTATTTAAATTAAATTATTTGTTAAAGATTTAAGTCAGGTGGACTGAAAGGCATTCGATCCATTTTTATTATTGTTTTAATTTATAAGAGCTCGTTTCTAAGCGCAATTTATTTATTTATTTATTTATTTATTTGGTGGCACTGGGGTTCCTGGAAGCCCTGCTACCTCTGGGCTACACTCCCAGACCTATTTTATATTTTTATTTGGAAACAGCAAGGCTTGCTTCGAACCCGTGTGATCCTCTTGTCTCCACCTCCCAAGCGCAGGGATTACAGGTGTGCTCCACCACGCCAGGCTTATTTTTTATTTTTTTGTTTTTGTGGTACTGGGGGTGAAAGCCAGGGGCTTTTCTAAGCCAAATTTTATACCAACCAGGTAGATAATACACACATATATAGATAATACACCCATGTTTACAAAATATACATAAAATATACAGGAAACTCTCACTTTCTAGGTATTATATCCCCACAGGTAGGGGACAAGAAAGCTACAGATGTTTACTAAACATAGTACCAGATTTAAGCATGCACCATATTTAGTCCCAGATATCAAAACACAACCTGTCACATACGTCTGTCCTGTGGCACACATAGATCATAGAATAAAGGACACAAGCATGGAAATCTGTGTAGTGGGGGTGGCTGGGGCAGGATCTACCAGTCATGGCTGACACTGAGTCAGCTGGTTCAGGTGGCCACTTATCACCATAAGGCAGATCTGCATCAAAATCATCACTGTGAATCCCTCAGGAGGGTGGAAAACCTAAATAGCCAGATTTCTGCCCATTTTCCATCCCATTTACAGAACAAGCTTCCATTCTCTAATTTACATTGGGGCTGAGCTATGTAACAAAACATCAGTTTCCTTTTCTTCTTTAAGTCCTCTGCTTTAAAATAGTTTAAACTATTTAATATACACCCAAAGGATAAGTTCTCAAGGAAAAATCCTGAATTACCCATGATCTTGTAATTTTCATATTTTAAAGAGTTTTAGAATGTTCTTCTGAAAAGAATAACAAAAAAGGAAAGCACTTTTGGTGTCTCTGCCAGGATCAGGATTGGAACTTAAGCCTGTTTGATTGCTGTCAATTTACCTGTGGCCAGGTGTTCCTCCTGGCCTCCGAGTTGCAGCCCAATCTGAATGAACGTTGCTGGCTCAGCCCATCTGCACATCCTTGCCAATGTAAGCACCCTTGACCCTGGTATGCAGTTCTTAGGGTGCTCTGTTCGCCCCTATTGGATTCTCTGAACCTTCTCAAGGTCCTGGGGGAGGATAAAAGAAAAGAATGTCTTTATGAAAAAAAGAATACCTCTCAGTAATTTCAAGTAATTTAGGTATGGTTAAGAATTTTCTATTTTATCATAACAAGGACACAAAACCTTGTGGAGAGTTTTAAGAGGATCTTAGAACATTCTTGGATAGAACTAAATTAGGTAGATAACAAAACACATTGTAAGTATAGCAATTACTGCCCCCCAAGGCAGGGCTATTTTTTCCTTAGACAATATTAATAGGAAGATATTTATCTTGACTAAGACAAGAGGTCAGACAAGGAAGAGTTCACTTTACTTCCTGGCTATATCTATTTAAAGTGACAAGATTGGACTCACTTTTGTCCCCAAATAGCAAGTACAAGTAATAGAGAAATTAACATAGTTAAGTCAAAGTTCTGAGAATGAGCCCTTACCCACGGGAACTGTGCAGGACAGAATGATTTTGCCTGAGCATAAAATATGAGATTACATGGGGACAGTTAAGAGAAGGCACTAGGGCAGACAAAATCTTTAGAACTTCAGCTTATAATAAAAGCTCAGAGAGCTAAAAGATTGGCTGGTAATAGGTCTAAAATGGTACTTAATAGAAGTAACATCCCTTACATTCACACCAGGGCTGGTTTCCTCCAGCAAGGTAGCTCAGAAAGACCCCACATTTGACAGAACAAGGGCTTGCTCTAGCCCTTGAGAAACCAGCTCCTGGTATGTACCTTCTAGAGGAATGACTTTTATTTCCTCTGACCCAAGAACAGGATATGTTGAACTAAAGGGTGTGCCCTATCTTTGGTGCTTTTATGAAGAAGCACTTATCTTCTAAAGGGGAACAGGTTTGTCTAAGAAAAAGAGGAAGAGAGAAAGAGGAAGCAAAAACCTTCTTCTAGTCTCATACTTAGTGGCTTGAATTTAAAGTTAATTTTCCCCCCTTACTCTCAAAAGGACTGTGGGAGGTGACTTACATTACAAGTAGAGTTTAGACAGTAGGCTTTTGCAACAGGGACAGACAGTTGAGAAGGCTATGAACATCCTGCAGCCACACAGTCAAGGAGAAGAAGGGAAAGGGACCCCTGAGCTCCTGTGCAGCTGTAGTTCAAAGACTTTCACCACGCCTCCAGGGACGGCATCAGCGACCACCCTATAGCCACTTGAGTCTGCATGGATTGGGGAGCATTCCCTGCCACCCAAGAATGGGGAATCATGGCAAACAGGACAGATCAAGTATGTGCTCTTTGGCCCTTGAAAGTGAATGATGTAAGTTTTACACACACACACACACACACACACACACACACACACACACACCCCAAAACAAAAACCCAAAACATTCAAAGTTAGGGAGACATAGAGATAGAGATAGAAATAGAGATAGAGAGAAAGAAACATCCTAGAAGACTTACCAAAGTGGATGCCTCTGTATGGGCAGCCAACCGCTGTCATGGGAGGGTCCTGAGGGTTGATTCCTTGGAGGGTTCAGAGGTCTCCTTTTCCCAGTTGGGGGAAAGAGGAGAACACAACTCAGAACTGGCAAGGTCCTTGGCTTAAGTGACAAAAAAGAATTTAGCATATGCCAGCCAGAGACATAAGGATTTATTTAGGAAAGCAATAAATACACATTCAAGGTAGAATGTGGGCCATCTCTAAAGGAGGGAGGTGTGTTTTGGGGGTTCATGGGTCTTCTTTAAAAAAAAACTTGGGTATAGGGTGGGTATGGAAAGGTACATGAGGTGTCACCAGTCCTGTGGTCACAAGCCAGCTAATGTGGTCTGGTCATCTACTGGATCCAGGTTGATTGTGGTCCCATCAACTGATGGTTAGCTAAGCTGAAAGGCCCCCTTAATTATGGGTGTCCCAATATATTGTACCTATCTTGGTAACAGTACACAGGTAAATTATAGTTTATTTTTATTTAGGGTTAACTTTAAGATTTACAGATTTCCCAGGAATTTGGAAGAGACAGGAGCCCAAGAGAGAACTGGTTTGGGGAGTTAGTGTATGAGGAACTGTAGCATCAAGCTTTTATATTAAAGTTTCATTTTCCCTCTTCCTTTCTGTCTCCTTCTACCTATTTTTTCTCCTTCTTCTATCTCATTACAAGTTAAATGTGCCTTGAGTGGTATCTTGGTCTTTTTCCTGTTGCTATAAAATAAATACCCAAAGCCAGGTAATTTGTAAAAAATAGGCATTTGTTTGGCTGATGTCTCTGGAGGCTGGTTATCCAAGGCCAGCCTCTGGTGAGGGTTCCTGCTGTAGTGACGCGTCTGCAGGCATGTCAAGGCGAGGCAGGGAAAGCCTGTTCACTCAGGTCTCTCTTCCTTTTCTTCCTCTTCTTTTTATACCTCCAATCCTTTTATTTTTTATTTTGAAACAGGGTCTTGGTAGATTGCTGGGAGTCTTCCTAAGTTGCTGAGGCTGTTCTGGAGCCTACAATCCTCCCGTCCCAGCCTCCCAAGGTCTGGGATACAGGCATGAGCCACGGTGCCCAGCTCTCTCCTGATGGGACCTCATCTAATTCTCTTTACCTCCTGAAGCTCCCACCCTCAAAACCATTAACATATGCATTTGGGGATTAAGCTTCCAACCCAGGAACATTCAAACCACCACAAGGGGAGTGGCTGGGTCAGCTCATCTTTGTTTCCGGGCATCCCTTAGGCTGTCTAACACACAGTGAGGGAGGCTGCCGCAAATGATCGTAGGACTGGGAAGAAGGCGCTCTTCCATCTAGTGGAGAAGACAGGGTTACAGCTTGTGAGCTTCCAAGAGGTACCAGCACTGAAGGAGCTCTTCCATCTAGTGGAGAAGACAGGGTTACAGCTTGTGAGCTTCCAAGAGGTACCAGCACTGGAACTGTGCTTACAGGAAGAGTACAGGCCAGGCAGCCGAGAGGGAGGGATGCTTCCTTGTGCCTCCCTTACCAACAGAGCAAGGCTCCTTGTCATTCCTCCCCTCCCCCAACCCTCTGGTTGAAGAGCATGTTATCTAACACACCAGCTGTTCCAGTCATTGCTCATTGACATCCTCCTGAGGCTCCTTTCTCCATCGGTGACCCCTTTTAAAAACTGGATTCCGAGCCCTGACCCCTGCTTCTCTGAGGCAATGGGAGGGCGTCTCCAGAGCAGCTGGTAGCTGTGGGTGTCATGTAGCGTCACACTCCTGTGCTTTGCAGTATTTCTTTTCCTAACTCCATGGAACACTCATGCTGTGGACCTCTGGGGAGGCCTGAGATCCTTTATCATAATGTTATTAGTGCATAAAATCAAAACATAAAATTGCAAAATAAACCAGTGACATTTATATACAGACATATACATTTTTAAAAAATATTTGAGAAATAATAATAGATCTCAACACATTCAACGGCAAGATCTAGCAGCAGTAACTACCCTAATTTTGAAGTAGAGATGAGCTTAAGTGATATTTGGAGATATCTACAGCAGCCATAAAGTGATAGGAAAATATCTGATTTCTTTTGGTGACAAAGTCACAGGTTCAGTTAATAGGAGTATGGCCTGAATCCAAAATTAAAGGAAATGCTAAGTTTCAGATAGAGCTTGCTAAACTGAAGATGTATTTTTTTCCTCATCCTGCCTCATTAGTTTCCTGAATTCTGTCCCTGAACTGTGCATATGAATGGAGCCCTCATGCTAACCATTCCCTGCAGTTAGCAAGTATTTCAGAAACTGTGGACTGTAAAGTGTTTCGTTTTGTTTAAAAAAATCCCTTAATTGGCTTATTTTGACAATAGAGGATTTAGTCTCCTCTGTATTTTATAGATCAAGCACTTGGCCATCAGCAAGTGCTCTCAAAAAATGGATGGATGGATGGATGGATGGATGGATGGATAGATGGATGGATGGATGGATGGACAGAAAAAACTCAAGATAATGACCACCTAAAGACTCACAACTCATAAGTAATAGAGCTTGAACTTAAACACTCATTTTTTTTACTCTAAAACTCTTTGGTTTTTGTACTCTTACATGCTACCATCAGTGATTTTTACTTTAAAGAGTTAAAATAAACTGGGCATGATAGCACACACCTGTAATACCAGTACTTGGGAGGCTGAGACAAGAGAATCTCAGGTTCAAGGATAGCTTTGACAACTTAGTGAGACTCTCGGCATCCTAGCAAGACACTGTCTCAAAAACAAAAAATTAAAAAGAGCTGGGTGTGTAGCTTGGAGGTAGAATGCCCCTGGCTTCTATCCCCAGTACCACAAAAAGATAAAAACAAAAACAAAAAAACAAGAGTTAAAATAAAGCTAGGCCATTTAAAAATAACATAAATGTATGTTATTCTAATCATGGGAAAGTATAGTCCTATTATTCTTTGCTTTGGTTAGAGTACATGTCCAGTGGTTTATTGTTTAGACCCCTGGTTAGGTCTGCTCAATCTGTAGACTGTCCATGGGCTGAGAAGGTAAGGGATTCAGAAACTTGTCTCTCACAGGCCATCAGTGAACTATGCATGTGATTGGAGAGAAGACCAAGACTCACGGTAACAGCATGTGGGATCGCTTTCTACTGCTCCCCAAGACAGAACCAACGCCCATTGTTTACAAGGGACACAACTTGGTTCGATCGAAGAACTCTATAATGATTAGGCCTACTTAGCAATGTACCATAGTTGCCTGATGAGATATTGATTGAAAATATTCAAATGTTGATCTATGAATTTATTTATTCATCCAATAAATGTTTATTGACAACCTACTACAGGCCAGATGTTGGGGTAGATGCTGCACTCCAAGTGAAAATAAGGTAAACTGTTGTAGAGCCTGTAGCCTACTGGGAGACAGGTAATGGATAGAATTTTAAGAATAATAATCATAATAAATATTTTGAAAGGAATAAGTGGAGTGCTATGGTTCAGAATAACAACTGGGGTAGGGATGGAAAGGGTGTTCATGTGTCCATGAGGAGGTGAAAATTAACTTGAAACCTGAAAGATTAAAAAATACCAGCCCACAGGGAAGTGAAGGGGAGGAGGGGTAGAAGGAGTAGCATGTTTAAACTCCCCGAGACAGAAAGATGGTACTAAGCTGAAGAAGTAGATTTCTGAAAGGAAAACACTATGGGGATCGAGGCAGAGTGAAAGAGGAGACAATTGGCAAAGAGTGAGTTTGAAGAAGCAGTCAGTGACCAGTGTGTGGTTACTTCTCAGTGTGACGGGGAGCCACTGGAGAGTTTTAGGCCAGGGAGTAACGTGACTTGTGTCTTATTTCAAATGATCCCCCTGATTACTGGCTGGAGAATAGATTGTGGTTATAGGAGAGAGAGCAGGAGGCTCCTGCCATAGATCAGGAGGCAGGTGGGTAATAGAGGCTTAGACTCAGTAGGGCCCTTGGAGATGGAGAATTTGAGGTTGAAGTTGAGATCATTGGGAAATTTGGCCACTTTTTTGGGGGTACTGGGGACTGAATTCTATCTCTGAACTATACCCACAGTCCTTTTTAAGTTTTTGTCTTGAAACAGGGTCTTGCTAGGTTACTGAAGGTCTCACTAGGTTACTGAGGGTTTTGCTAAGTTGCTGCAATCCTCCCGTCTCAGTCTCCCAAGTATTGGGATTATAAGCATGCACCACCATACCCTGGCCAAGATTTTTCATATTCAAGATGGGGCAATGATGGAAGAGAGGAGGTCAAGGGTGATTGGTGGTGCCATTGATGATGATGAGGAAGACTGGAGAGGGATGGGATGGGGGAAGAGAAGTCTGGACAACCATTTGTTAGCACCTCTGAAGCTGTGGCATGGATTCAGTGGTCCTCTGCAGGGCATGGTGACATGGGTGTTTGGGAAGGAGGGGCAGGAGTCAAGAGTGCCCTGTGGCTGAGGGACAGTGACATGTTGGAGACAAGGGTTGAGGTCCTGCGTCACAGAGGACATCCCCCGGGATGAATACTCTGCCATCTTGAGCCCCGGTGGCTTCCACATGATCACACATTGGTGGACTGTCTCTCAGTTCTCAGAATCTCGGATCATGCAGTTTTCACGCTCCCCGCCATCTGTGGCTTTTCGTGAGTTAAATATTGTTGTCTTTTTCATCATTAAATGAAATTAGCTGTGGGGAAGGCTGGAGGTCTAGTGGGGTGAGGATGGGGAGGAAAGCAGGAAGGAGGCAGGATACAGGTCTTGGAGCGTAGACTTTAGGTGGATAGGACGGGGAGGCTGGAGGCCGCTGAGGCCCTGTGGCTGGTGTAGGGTTGGGGGTTGAAATGCAAATGTCCTTTGCCTGTGTCCTGTGCCTTTGCTGCCTGGTAAGGGGCTGCCCCACTTTGTCCCCAAAATGCCCTCCTTACCCTGTTCCTCCTGCACACTCTGAACTTCTCTTTCTGATCATTGGAGTCCCCCGTGTACATTCTCCCCTCCAATGGCCAGAGAGACGCCATAAGCTTAGAACCCAGCCAGGGCTATATTTCAGAAGAGCAGAGCAAAGCCACGGGACCCACGATGGCTACTAAAGTCACTAACTTGGGTGAAGAAGTGTTATTTGTGTTATTTCCAGCTCCCTAGTTGGGCGAGGAAAATTTTCTACTTATTTTCACACTTGTGATTTCATTTGGGCCTCCTGACAACACTGATAGGCAGCGCAAGTAGTATGGCTGTTCATTTTACAGGTGTGATCACAGAGCTTCCTTTAGGAACTTAACTTGCCAAGACCCAGCTGCCCGTGAGAGTCGGAGCAGGGACCGGAATTGGGTGCAGGGCTGCTTCTGAGTTTTCCTAAGTGCCAAGTGAGCCCTGGGTGAGGAATAAATAGCAAGTGATGAAGAAATTGCCTCAAAACCTGTGCATCCCAGGGGGACAGAGCACAAAATTAACTGCCCAAGAGAGGCATTTTATCGATGTGTCAGAAATTAATAAGAACCCGGTTGGTATTTGCCCTTGTCTTATAAGGAAAAGTCAACATACAGGCGTCCTTTTAGCACCTTGTGGATAAAATGCTTGACTCTTGCTAGGTCCCTGACACAGAGGGCTTACTTTTTGCACATTTCCTCTGGGTGTTGCCACAAAAGCCGCAGTGGCTGTGACTACAAGGCCTGAACCTCCACCCTTCCCATGGTGGGGCAGGGCTGCGGCGTTGTGCAATGCCAGAGGGTGCCCGTTGCGCCCTGGAATGTGTGACTGGCACCCCCTGGGGTTGTACGGTGCACAGCAGGAGAATGTTTACTGCTAATGAAAACCCTGTGAAGGAGCTGTAAGGAGGTCAGTCTGTTTCCCACGTGATACACCCACTGTTCCTTATGTGCACACACATGCACGTATGCACACCCACACATGCCCAGTCTCAGCAGCCTTGGTCCCAGGCTGCCATGTTGAGCCCCAAGCTCTCAAGAGATCTTGCAACCTAAACATCATCGGAGACCAGACAGGTTTTTCCTCCAACCGAGGAAAGTTTTCTCTTTGAGGGGCCAGCGCGTAGGCGTGCATTATGCTTAGACATGGCGGGAGGGAGAAGTTGAATGACAGGGAACCAAGGAAGCCCAAAGGGGAGACAGGGCTCTGAGCTAAATCAAGATTGGATTTTGTCATGAAAGGCAGAACTGGCAAAAGCATCATTACAAGGCATTAACCTCGTTACACACAGACGAACAAGCAGAGGCTGGGACTCGGAAATAAATTACACATAATAAACTAGACAGAATAGGCTGAGAGCAACATTAGCGATTATGCCCTAAGGGGAGAGAAGGGCAAGATAGAAAATAGGCTGGGGGGAAAAGGAGTGAGAATGATTTCTGGACCCCGGGGGCCGGCTGCACGATTTCCCTCCTTTTTCTGTGTGGCTCCCTAGGTATTAACTTCATTTTCTTCGGAGCCTTTCTTTTGTTTTCATTTGCTAAAATGAGCGTAAGAAAGCCATTCAGAGGGCTCCTTTTCCCATTCACAGGGACCTGTCCATTTCTGTGTGTTTTCAGCACAAAAGAATCCATTTCCATTCAGCTGGAGCGGCCCCCAGAGCTTTTATGAGGTCCAAGCCTCCTCTTTCCTATTTCTTTTCAGGCTTGTTCGTGATTGGCTACAGAATCCTGACCGGGGCTCGGGTCCCCCAGGCTGGTCTAGGCCTTGGGATGACAAGTCTTGATTCCCAGTTTTTTAGTGGCCGCTCACTTTCAGTTTCAAGTAACCGAAACCCCAACCAACAGTGGTTTAAATCGTGGCATCTATTGTTAAGTTGGTAAAGAGTTTAAAGATGGGAGGTCTGTGACTCAGTGGTACCTTCAAGAACCTAGGTTCTTTTTCCCCTGCCCCCTTCTTAGCATGTTGATCTCCCTTTCCATCTTGAATTTTATAGTTGTAAAATGGTTGCCACCAGTCTACACTCGATGGCCTCACGCCACTGTATTCCAAGAGAAGAAGTGAGGAAAGGGGGCAGATGGGTTTTCTTCAAGGGGTTCCTCCTATCAAGAAGAAAAACATTTTTTCATAAGTCCCTTGAGTAGACATCTTACATCTCTTGGCCCAGAACTGGGATGCATGGCTCCCTTAGCCTATGATGTAGGAAAGCAAGTATCCACGATGAGGAATGGAGCTGACATTTGTCCTGCACCAACCGTGGTTTCTACCAGGCGTAGGTTTATTGCTCCCTGATCAGAGCTAGAGTTATTTTGGCAAAGAAGGTGGGAATAACATTGCTGTGGATGTGACAGCTACTGTGTGTGTTTATAAATAAGGGATTGATAACAGGCATGGATTAGGTGCCAGACACTCTTCTAAGCTTTCCTGAGGTTTGTATACTAACTCGCCCAGTCCTCATAACAAGTGTATGGAATAAATGCTGTTATGATCACTTCCACTGTGTAGAGGAGGAAACTGAATGGCTGAGAAGTCATTAATATGCACAAAGGTACTTAGCTTAAAAGCGACAGAGCCAGGACTCAGTCCCAGGCAGTCCGGCTCACTACTCTCTACTGCCTCGGTTAGATAAGATGATAAAATACAACCAAGCAGCACCCACTACATATTGATGCATGTTACCTGGTATCATTATTATTGCTAGTATTATCATTCATTCTCTCTTCCTCATAACTATCCTACTGATCTGACACATCAGCCTTATGAGATAGTTTAATACCAGCTCATGACAGGTTAAATAAACTGCCCAGGTCACCCAGCATGTGAGAACTCAGCTCAAATGCAAACTAGTTCCAGCAATTGTCCTGTACCCTCTGTCTCTCAAGTTTGAGAACGTGGATTTAATGGCTGTACCACTTACCTACGTTATTGATCTCCGACTTAATTTGGAAAAGTACAGTTGCTGAGGAACCATCAGAAGTCAGGGAAGGGCATTAGAACGGGCGAGATGGTAATTTGGAACCAATTTTCTTCTTGTCCCCTTATAGCTTTCAAGCTGCTTCTGTGACTTGGAGCCAGCCTTTCACAAACACGCTATCTCATCCCACCTCAGCAGAGGCCACCCATGATATCACTGATCTTGGCTAACTAGGATAGGTACAATTATAATTTTATAGTTATACAATTATAATCATAAAGTGCCCACTGTTTACCAGGTCTGGGAATACACTGTCCCATTTGGTCCTTGTAGATAATCCACAATCCACAGCTTTTACCCCTTCCATGTTGTGAGATGATGGGGACTAAAGCCCCCACCCATGGATGGTGGTATTAGAACATGCTAGAAGCCCAAACAGACATGCTGCCCAATCCCCTGAGTCAGCCTCTGTGCAATACTCAAATATTTAATAAAAATACTAGGCATGGTCAGCCGATCTTACATTTGAACAATTCTGGTTTTATTTTAAAGCGAGATGTGTGATGTGGTTTTATTTTTTTTTAAAAGGTCATCCGACTTCTCTTCTGCTCACAGTCATGAGGCCTCCTTATCTAAACAGTGATCTATTGTTCCAGTCCTTAGACCCACAAAGATTTTTTCCCCCTTTAACTTCAATTTTAACAGGATAGCTCCTCATCTTCCCAGCTGCACGTAAAGTACTATCTTTTAACCCGGGGGGGGAGGGGGAGAAGGAGTCTCTAATGGGCTTTCCAAAAATATTCTTAAACCCAATTTACTATAGAACATTTTATGCAAATAAGTCACTTTCTCTTAGGTGATGAAATCTTTTCCTTGAAAAGTGATCAGGGCATCGGAGGAATCCTTTGCAAGCTTAGCTTTTCCTCCCAATGCAACTTCAACAGAGAAATAACGCTGGTACTTTAAAGGCTTCAGAAATCAATTTAGTCCATGAATCCATTTAGTTTCGATGGTAATGAAACTTGGTGGGTTTAAAAATAATGAATATTTAATAAGACATAAATTGAAAGACATAAACACTGTTGGCAATAATAATGAAGTTAATAAGTCTTAGCCTCCCCCCGCCCACCTCCCCGCTCCCCAAACAGGGCGATTCCCGGATCGCTGTGATGCTTAACTGAAGTTTGCGGCCTCTCCCATTGGCTGGAGCTTAAACGTGCCTTTGAAAACCTTCCTACAGCTGGGAACCAAGCTCTGGCAGATAAAGTATGCTATCACACTGTGCTCAGGAGCTGCAGACAGTAACCGCTCTTTCTAGCGCCATATCTTCCAGAGATTTGTGTAACAAACTCGGTTTCCTGCCGTTGAAGGCAGGAAGCAATGTGAAGCCCTTCATTCCTTTTAAACAAAAAGGAAAAAGACATTTTGGTCCACACTGTCTTTGCTCTGGGTTTAAAGAGGGGCTTTACTTAATGATCAGGAGCAAGCGTGTGATTACATGTGCTCAAAGCTTCAGACCACTTAAATGCTTTCGTTTTGGAAGGTAGGCTTTTTCATTTCCTCTTTAAAAGCATCAGCTCCGGGTCCAGGCCTGCTCCTTGGTTCCTCTTTCGCTCTGGCCTAGGTCTAACCCACCATCCAGGGCTGTATCGTTACCTCTTTGCCCTCTGAATTAGTTACCTTGTCTTTGGGTTTCCCAGGGCACTTTTCTTGTCAATCCCAAATCTCCTCCTTCTCTGCCATCCCACCCAATAGGCTCTTCTGAGTTACATCTTTGGAAATGTTTATGTTTAACGTCCTCACAGAAGCCAAAGTCTAGCTAAAATGAACTGCAACAGGATCCTGCAAACAGCCAAGGATAAGATCGTCTCCCTCCCAATTCAGCAGTGGGCTCTCTCTTGGCAATAAAGTGGAACTCGGCTTCTATCAGCTGGGGGAGTGTTAAATGGATGGCTAGCTAGCTCACTGCTGGCGATCAATACATGTTAATCCAGAATAAACAAATCGCTTTTTGTGGGTTGGGTAAGCGTGGTGATTTGGCAGATAAAGGTGATGAAAGTTGCTCCTGAGGGTCTTGTCGAAGAAAACATATTTGGGATCCAGAAGCAGGGTCCTTACTAAAAGGTCATGAGTGACATTTTGTCATATAATGAGAAATATTGCTGTTAAAAATTATCCATTTTTCTTTTATTTATTTGTGTGTCTGTGTGCATGTTTAGAAAGAAGGGGATCAACCTGAAAGAGTTCAGCCAATCGCATCATCCACCTTGATCCATTCCGACCTGACATCCGTTTACGGCACCGTGGTAATGAACAAGACTGTTCTGTTCTTGGGGACTGGAGATGGCCAGTTACTTAAGGTTAGTTTTCTGTGCCTTCTTCAGATTTCTTTCTTTTTTTTTTTTTTAATAGTGATCCATTTTATGCTTTCCCCCCCTTTTTTCTTTTATGAATGCTCCTAAGTTATGCATAAGACCATACCTACCACTTGCTTTATGAGCTCTTTAGAGACCCCTTGCAATGCCTTAGAAGAAATTCTGGAAACCTCTATGTAACGGCCCCTCCCCTTCAGCCCCGCAGCCTGTCATGAAGCACCAGCCACCTCCTCCCAGGGAACGTGCCAAGATATTTTCCCTTCCTTACTCCTGTGCCGCTGGGTGAGGTGAGTGGGGCCCGGCCCCCACCCCATCCCTGACTCACCTTCCTGAGACGTTTAACCTTTTAGTTCACTCTTCGCTATGCAGGAAATGTACAAAGCCCCTGATTTCTCACAACTTCAAAGAGATGAGATTATAGGGTTTGAAAAGAAGAAAAAACAGGTGCTCCCTCGCTCTAGCCCCTGACCCTTACAGAGGGGCTCTGTTTTCTGCCCTTTGTACCCACGCGCACCACCGAGAGGCGAGAGATCTGACAGGCTTTGCGACTCCCTCGGACTTTCATCTCACAGGACTATTTTTCTCCACTGTATGGAGATACCCTGGTCGAGTTGAGATTTTTATTCACCTGGGGGAGGGAGAGTGGGGAGGAGGAGAAAATGAAATCAGAGACACCGAGTGAAAGGGTCTGAGATTATCTGGTGGCCATCTTTTCTTAGTATACTCTCCTGAATGCACTGCAATGATTCTGCACGGTGAAGTTCAGCGTGATACGAACACATGCGCACATCCCTTGGTGGGTTTCCCTCTGCCTTCCACCCGCTACTCCCTCCTCCCTCCCCAAACATGCTAACAAAACCGGCAGTGATGCCTTCAGATAGTGCCAGAGCGTTAACTGAACGGTTTCCAGCATCTGTCCTCCTTCTCCCTCACCCCCTCCTCCAATCCCCTCCCACTATTCTCTGAGTCTTAGTCAGCATTTGTCCAAAGTCCCTTTATTTTCTCTTATCTCTCTAGATTCCACATATCCGAGGAAATGTGCCACCCTGTGACTTTCTGAGACTGGCTAGTTTTCACTTAGCAAAATATCCTCTAGATCCGTCTGTATTCCTGAAAAGGACATAATTTTGTTCTTCTTCATGACCGAGTAGAATTCCATTGTGTGTATATACCAAAGTTCCTTGTACATCTGTTGATGGACACCTAGGCTGGTCCCTGAATTTGGCTATTGTTAATTGTGCTGCTATAAACATGGGTATTCGTGTATCGTTCTAGCCTGCTAAGTTATCTTCTTTTGGAAATACCAACTGAGGAATGGTATCACAGACATTTACAGAATATTTCTCCCAACAACAGCTGAATTCACATTCATCTCAGCTCCTCATGGAACCTTCTCCAAAACAGGCCATATTCTAGGCCACAAAACAAATATTAGAAAATTCAAAACAATTGATCTAAGACCTTGGATCTTCTCAGCTCATAATGGGCTGAATTGGACGTCAGCAGCAAGAAGATACAGAGGACCCGCATCGGTACCTGGGGATTGTACAGCACAGTTTTTTTTTGAATGAGGACTGGAACATAGGAGAGACAAGGGGAAAAAATTTAAAAATTTCTAAAATCAAATGAAAATGGAGACACAACTTATCAGAATCACTGAGCCACTATGAAGGTGGTTTTAAGAAGAAATTTATAACATTGAGTATCCCCTGGTGGGGTGAAAAACCCCAGAAAGCTTCCAAATAAACAGCTTAATGATGCGTCCCAAGGCCTTAGAAAAACAGGAACAAACTAACCCCAAAGCCAGTAGAAGGCAGGAAATAATTAAAATCCAGTGGTCCTCTTATCAACATCACCAGCCAGCATTTACTGAATGCCTCCCCCAGCCTTCAGCAGCTTGATTGGGAGCTGTGCTGTTTTGGTCATCCGAGACCAATGATATTCCTTGGCTTCTCTGCAGCCAGCCAACTGACACTCGGCTCATATTCTTTTTTTAAACTTGGGATCGAACCCAAGAACATCCTACCTCTGAGGTACACCCCCATTCTGCTTTATTTTTATTTATTTATTTATTTATTTATTTATTTATTTATTGGTGGTACTGGGGTTCCTGGAAGCCCTTCTACCTCTGGGCTACACTCCCAGACCTATTTTTTTTATATTTTTATTTGGGCACGGCTGGCTTCGAACCTGCATGATCCCTGTCTCTGCCTCCCAAGTGCGGATATTACAAGTGTGCGCCACCACGCCCGGCTTATTATTATTATTTTTTGAAACAGGTTCTCACTAAGTTGCAGAGAGTCTTGCTAAGTTACTGAGACTGCCCTCGAACCCATGCTCCTTCTATTAGCCTCACAAATACCAGGATTAGAGGTACTGGACTCAGCTCTCAGCTTAAATTCTTAATTGATTACCTATCCCAACACAGCCAGTGTGACTTTACATGAATTGTTTAACCTGTCTGGGCCTCTATTTCCTCATCTATAAAACAACTTATACTAGACAACCTAGAAATACCCTTTCCTCTTCTAATGGTCTTGAAGCCTGGCTTCTGCACCATCCCAGTCAAACCCGTTTACTTCCTATTCTCCAAATGGGCACTGTGTAGTCCGTCCCCATGCCCGCACTTTTGGTCACACTGTCCCCTTAGCCTGGAGAGATTTCTGTCTCTTTCTCTGCTTTGCCTGAGCGTGTGTGTGTGTGTGTGTGTGTGTGTGTGTGTGTGTGTGTTTGTGTGTGTGTGTGTTGTCCCCATTTCTGTTCATCCTGGAGTGAGCTTGTCTTCCCTCCTGTCCTGAAACACACATGGCCAACATCTTTGCTTCAGACCATTTTAAACGTCTTGCTTTGATCCCCAACCTTTCTGCGCACATCCCTCCTACCTTCCCAACTTGATTTCCAGCTTCCTGAGAAGGGGACCATGAATTGCCAGCGCCTGATACAGTGCCGAGTGCCTGGTAGGCATTCGATTTAATCTGTTTCCTTTGGAGGAAACCCAGGGACATATGGGCGGGAGTGTGTTTGTATACACATTCCCTTAAAATATACATTGATCATCTTTCCTCTCGTCTTGGCTTTGTCTCCTGGGGAAAGGTAAATCTCATCAGTCATTCCGCCTCTTGAGGCCCAGTGATGTCTGGAGCCATGCTAACCTGGCCGGAAAAGGATGGCTCTATCCATCCTTTCTGGGCCTCCTCACCAATTATCTCTTCAGATTTGGGATATATTTGATGAGTGTTTTGACAAGAACACAGTTTCCCCCAAGCTGAGCCAACCAAACTGTTACATGGTGAATTGGAGGTAAAAGAACAGTGGGTTATACATAGCCCCCCCCCCCCCCCGCCAGGACGGCCTGGTTTCGCCTATCCATCCGGTCTGTTCCCTCCAGCAGGCTGTGGGCAGCTGGCCGGCTTTCAGACATGTTGTGCTACCGGAGGGTGACGCTGGACTGCAGCTCCCTGCAGCTGAGGTGGCGGCTGAGTGCAACGTCACTGTCCTTGGGAATCGGTGTGGGGACCCCTTCAGAGGCCTTCCCGGTGGGTGGCCTTGTGTTCAGAGTTCAAATAACAAGACAAGTTGGCTTCTTGTTGGTTTTGTGACTGATGTCTGTACAGTGTGTCCTGTATACCGAACCACCCCACACACCCACCAATTCAGCACTCTGCAACCCCATGGGTAGGCCTACTAGCCTCATTTTACAGATGAGGGAACTGAAGGCCCGAGATGTTGGATGTTCAGCCCAATGTGACACAGGAGCAGAGCAGGGATTTGAATCTGGAGTCCCTTCAGAGACCATGCAAAGGTCAGCCATGCTCCAGGGACTTGGCAGCCTCTGGTGCAGGCCCTGGCTGCCTCTCCCTGAGGGCTCTGGGGCCAGGGGAGGCATGTTCATAGGGGTCCCAGCGCTCCTGAGTCAGGGTTCCAAGAGGCTGAGGGAAGAAACCCACCTAGACGAAGGCAGGCCCTGTGCCCCAGGGACTGTCTTACTGGCCTGATGACTCCTGAAAATCCAGCCCCTCCAAGCCAGAGCCTCCTCGGGACAGTTCCCTCCCTCAGGAGGAAGTTGTGAGGGATGAAACTGAGCTGGTTCCCTAATTCCCCCCTCCTAGACTCCCCAGGACAGTACAGTCATTCCCAAGACTCCGTCCTGTACCCTGCATGCAGATTCTTGGACGCAACCCCTGAAATTACCTGGAAACCCAAAGACCTGGGGTTGTGCAGATGATCTGGAAGCCAGATAATCCCCAAATTCCTGTACTCAAAAACTTCGAGCTCCCTCGCCAGACTTGTCACCAGAGCTGTTAGAAAAGACGAACATCGATAGACACAAGCTTGGCTTCTAAGCCACAGCGTGGAGGTACTAATGAGCTGCAAAAAACAAAACGCAGGCAGCGGGAGGAAGAGAAGAAAGGGGCTTGGATCACCCACGGCCTGACTCACCAATTTCCCAGTGATCAAGAGCCCGTGGCATTTTGACACACGTCAGGCACCGTAGTAGATGCCTGGCTGGGGGCGAGGCAGGAAGCAGCGGCTGGGAGCCAGTTGCTGGGGCTTTTTTGTTTTTGTTTTTTTCCTACCATCACCAATAAAAACCCGACTTTTTCAATCTCTGCAAGCCTCATGGAGTTTTAATATAATTCGGTGCCATTTTTAAACCTCGCATTATTTAAATAATTTTTTCCAACTGCACGCTCACGTAGAAAGTTGCAGAGTGGCGGGGGATGAGAGGAAGGCAAAGGAAAAAAAAATTGCCCTTAATTGCGTCATGTAGAGGGAACCGCTGTCAGCATTTTGGATTCTTTTTTTATATAGTTGAGGTCAGACTCTCTCCAATTTTGCATCCTTCTTTCTCTGCAGTTAATGAGGGAAGAGGCTTCTATTAAAATGCTACTGCAAACCCTTTGTAAACAGTATTTTTAAATAGCTGTATCATGTCCCGTTATGTGGAAATATCATTTTTTGAACTTCAGCTGAGATGCTGGATCACTTTGAAAGTGTCTTTGAAAGATGCACTGTTTCCAGGGAAGGCAACGGTACCTCCAAAAGTAAGATTTTAGTGCTGATGGCGGGACAGCCCAAGACTTTACAATACCTTAATACCGTTACTTCTTTCCTTCTGCCTTCATAAGGTTTTAGACACACTGAAGGGATTTACAATTTAAAGGGTCCCGCCTCCTAATTTAATCAGCCCCTGACCCTCGTGGTCACAGGCAAGTTATATCCCTGTAATATCCCTCTCTCCCACACTTTCCTGTTTATTTCCCCATTTTACTTCCTTTCTGAAGATGGTCGCATCAGTAATTTTTGCAGTTGTCAGCATCTCCACTGAGATAAGCTGAAAAGCATGGCCACTCTGAACCTGGCTTTTGGGAGCTCGCGTTGCCCGTTTAGCCCAGGGGCCGTCATTCTAGAAACAGGTGCTGGAGCTCGTAGCTTTCTCCAGCTTGTCGGGCAGACTATGATGTGGTTTGGATTTCCTTGAGCTGACTCTGTTGCCCATAGAATACTGTCCTTATCTCAAGGGCAGAGTGGGGACATTTTGTGCTTTTCCAGGTGGTAAAATGAGTAATAAGGGAATATGCATGAAATTTGAAATTTGTAACTTTATGCATGCCCATTAACCTTTCTTGTAAGCATAAAAGATAAGAAGGCGGCAGGTAAGGAATGACAATAGCTAACATTTCTGAGCTTTTACTGTGTGCCAGACATTAGGACCCGCCTCTGCATGGGTTAACTCATTTAATCTCGCCCGTCAATGCTAGCATCACCCAGCCTTTCTAAATGAGCAGCCTGGAGTTTAGGAAAGTTTGGTAGTTGCTCAACTGAGACCATCTCTCTCCAGAGCCCAAGCTTTGATCTCCCAGCTAAACTGCATTGACAGTTAAAACGAAGCCTGCAAAGCTTGCTAGAGTTCCTAGAACTGATTTTTAAGTTTTTATTTCTACTAGTGGGGTATCTGGGTTGAGCCCAAGATGCAGGCATTTGTGAAGTTTCCTGAGGAGGGGCCACGGCTCCTATGGTTTTAGTTTGGTCCTATTTGGGAATGGCCTCAGGCATCTGAGTGCTGAGACCCCTCCTCTTGGGCCTGTAAGTGGCTCATGGGAGCCTCTGATCTCCCTTTAGGGATCCAGTTTTTTCCCCAGTGAGCTCTTTTTGAGGAAAGGTAAGACTTCTATGTTCAAGTTGATTTTTTTTTTTTTTCTGTGTGTGTTACTGGGAATTGATGCTAGGAGCAATCTACCTCTTAGCTATACCCCCAGCCCTTTCTATTTTTTAAAGGGTCTCCCTAAGTTTCTGAGGGTCATACTAAGTTGTTAGGACTGACCTCAAACTGGCATTCCTCCTGTCCCATCTTCCCAAGTTCTGGATGGGAACTGGGCGTAAACCACCATGCTCGACTTTACGTTGATGTTTTGAGCGGCCCCAGTGATAGGAGGCTAGCGTTTCCCCAGCATCCTTGTTGCTGAAGTGGTGCTTGGGGTTCAGGAAGCTATATCATGCCTTGTCTCCATAGCCAGCAGAGAAGCAAACTTCTTATGTGCTTAGAATCAGGACTGGCCATCTGCATGGTTCTCAGAACCCATGAATAGATTTCATTTTTCTAAGCTATGGAGTAAAACTAAACTAGATCCAGAGAGTTCTTCCCGAATTCAAATAGAAACCAAGCTATGAAATAACTGAAGCGTCTACTGCCTCAACTCTGGTTATTAAAATTTTCAAATAAGAAAAAAATATGAAAGTAAAACTTTTCTTTAAGGGTGAGCACAGTTTATACTCCCATCAAATGTAAAAGTAATGAAAAGGAGATCGTGGGGACCCCAGGACGGGACCTGGAGCCAGAAACAGGAATGGTAGGGTTGACTGAGGGGAGGTAATGGGCCAAATAGTAAGGGCAGAGGGAAGTGTTGAAACTGGAAAATGGGTTCTATGGTTAGCTGTTTAGAATGTCACACAAAAGCCGGGCGTGGTGGCGCACACTTGTAATCCCTGCGCTTGGGAGGCAGAGACAGGAGGATGGTGCAGGTTAGAAGCCAGCTGCTCTGGCTTAAGAGACCCTGTTTCCAAATTTTAAAAAAAGTTTAAAATAGGTCTGGGAGTGTAGCCCGGAGGTAGAAGGGCTTCCAGGAACCCCAGTACCACACACACACACACAGAGAATGTCACACAAAGCTCATTTCAAGTTCACCCCAACTTTGATCATTTCAGTTGGTGAGTTTGCAGGGGCTCCCTGGTTTGGAACAGTTACTCCCATGTAATTCACGGATATAGAACTTATGGTTCTTACTTATGGAACTTACTGCTGATATTAAAATATTCAGATTGACAAAAAAAAAAAAAAAGTCCAGACATGGTGGCACACGCTTGTAATCGCACCATTTGGGAGGCTGAGATAGGAGGATCACAGGTTCGTGGCCAGCCTCAGCAACTTAGCAGGGCCCTCCGTTAAGTTTCAAAAAAAAAAAAATAGGGGTATAGCTCAGAGGCAAGATACTCCTGAGTTCAATCCACAGTGCCCCACACACACAGAAAGAAGGAAGGGAGGGAAGGAGGCAGGAAGAAAAGAAATATGAAAGGAGGAAAAGGAAGGAGAAGAGAAAAATGTAGACCAAAAAAAAAAGATAACTTGACTTTAATTTTTATATTTTATCTTTATTATTTCTAACCACTAAAGCACGTTAAATGTTATTAGATAATCACGTTGCTTTTTTCTGTTTGTAAATGATCATGTTTGGAGGGGGCAAGGGTTAAATTTCCTTCTCAGCATTTCTTAGAAACCATGTATAGAAATTTTTAAAAAAAGGAAAAATTTTAAAAAATGGTGGTACATACCTATAATGCTTATACTTAGGAAGAGACAGGAGAATTGCAGGTTTGAGGCCAGTTCCAGCAACTTAGTGAGACCCTGTTTCAAAATAAAATAAAATCAGGCTGGTAGAATGACCCTGGATTCAATTTTTAGTATGAGAGGGAAGGAGAGGGAGGGAGGGAGGAGGAGAGAGGGGGGGGGAGGGAAAATATAAGAATGAATGGTTTATTTACCCTTTAAGTGGTTAGCTCCATAGAATAAAACCTAGAAAACAAAATTTAGCCCCAGATATTTCAGCTTTTTGAACAGTCATGGTGTTCACATCTCCTAAAGAAGAAAGAACTCATCTTTTGTCTAATGTTTCTCCCACTCGTCTTCCTCACCCTGGTGCGCCTCCCATGGTGGCGCTGTTTTGGCCTGCAACCGCGTGTCATGGCAGTTTCCACTTGCTTAATTTCAGCCGCATACTGAGGAGATTTTGGTATGCAACGAAAATCCCAAGGCTAGTTAATAGCCTACCATGAGGCTTCAGGAAGATGTCAACAGGAACAATATGTTGACATGAACTGAAATTCTCCATTGGGGCCATTTGTTTTCTACACAGGCTTCAGCTAGAAGAATGTGAAGAGCCTTATAAAATCTTGAATGCTAATAGAGTAGCTTTTCATTTAATAAATATTTATTGGGCATCTATTTTTGTGCCAGGCACTGTTCTGGGTATGGAGAGTGAACAAAACACACACACACCCCTTCTCCTGGGGGAAAGAAAAAGACAGAAAACAAGTCAATTAATGATCTTGTGATAAAGTGATTTCAGATAGTTTTTTTTTTTGCAGTACTGGGGATAGAACCCAGGGGCATTCTACCTCTAAGTTACACCCCCAGCCCTATTTTTTATTCTTTATTTTGAAACAGGGTCTCACTGAGTTACAAACGGCCTCACTAAGTAGCTGAGGCTGTCCATGAACCGTGATCCTCCTGTCTCAGCCTCCCGAATGCTGAGATTACAAGCGTGCGCCACCACGCCCGGTTTCTGATTTCAGATAGTTTTCAGAGCTATGGAGTAGACAGTGGGGTGGGTAGGGTGACAGTGGGCCGAGCCGAGGGGCAATGAGGGAGGGCTTCACAGAGGAGGTGACTTGGCAGCTATGGAGTAGACAGTGGGGTGGGTAGGGTGACAGTGGGCCGAGCCGAGGGGTGATGAGGGTCACAGAGGAGGTGACTTGGCAGGATGAAGGAGTATGTAAGCGCGTACATGGAGGAGGCTGAGCGACTTCAGATTAGATCTATATTAAGGTCGTATGCTGGAAGCTATAAACAAAAATCCGCATCATGCCCAAGGAGTCTGTGTGAATTGGATGAGCTTTCTCTTATGCAAAATCCAACCCGTTTTGGATTTCAGTGACTCACGATTCCTTCCTGCACAGCTTCGCTGAGTGGCTGAGAGTACTTTTTCCAAGGCCGCCCAGCTAAACCTGGCTGAGGAAGGAATGTTTCTTTTGCTTCAGTCTTAGCTTTCTTCTGTGTATGTTCTCCTGAATGTTACAGTTAGCAAGTCTAAGTGCTCTTGTGCAAGAATGGACAAGTCTAAGTCCATTCTTGCTCTTGGGCTGGGCTGGGATGATGCTAAGGACACCTGCCCTGTATCCATCTGAGACGGAGGACCAGGACCGCAGAAGCAGAGGCTCCCACCCTTCTGTTAGCATATTTGGGACTCTTGGGATGAAAATGAAAACTTCCTCTTGTCCCAAACTCAGGGTGATGGAGATCATTTTTTTTTTATAAGTTAGCAACAAGAAAGACAATTTAACCCATTCACCCTCAAGCATTTTTAAAATTAAATTTTATATCATTATTTTAAGATAACACATCAATATTATTCAAAATTTGAAAGACACAGAGTATACAGTGCAAAGCAGTCATTCTGACATCCAAGGCACCCAGTGATAGTAGGTTCATGGATATCTCTACAGAGAAAGTGTATAGTCTATAACCAAAGGGAGGAGGATAATTATCCCCTTTTATTAAACATGTAAAACAGGAAAGACCTCTCATGCTCTTGGATAGGCAGAATAAATAAAATATAAAATAGCCATCCTACCCCAAGTAATCTACATATGCAGTGCAATCTCTATCAAATACCATAGTCATTTTTCACGGATCTAGCAAAATCAGTCATAAAATTCATATGAAAAAACAAAAGACCCAGAATGGCCAAAGCAATTCTCAGCAATAAGAACCATCCATACTGGAAGCATCACAACACCTGACTTGAAATTGTACCACAAAGCAGTAGTAATAAAAACAGCAAGGTAATGACACAAAAACATATACATAGACCAATGGAACAGAATAGGAAACTCAAAAACAAAGCCTCATATTTTTAACCACTTGATCTTTGGTAAAGGTGCCAAAAATATACATTGGAGAAAAGACAGCCTTCTAAACAAATGGTGTTAGAAAAACATGTTATCCCTATGTAGAAAAATGGAATTAAACCCTAACCTCTCACCCTGCATAAGAGTCAACTCAAGATCGATCAAAGACCAAAAAATTAGACCAAGCTGGGCGTAGTGGTGCACACTTGTTGTCCCAGTATTTGGGAGGCTTGAATTGTGGTTTGCGGACAGCCTCAGCTACTTACTGAGGCCCTTTGCAACTCAGTGAGACCCTGTTTCAAAATAAAGAATAAAAAATAGGGCTAAGGGTGTAGCTTGAAGGTAGAATGCCCCTGGTTTCCATCCCCAGTACTGCAAAAAATAAATTAAATTAAATAAAAAAAATAAAAAATAAGCCAGGCATGGTGACGCACACTTGTAATCCCCACGCTTGGGAGGCTGAGACAGGAGGATCGCACAGGTTCTAAGCCAGCCTCGGCTACTTAGTGAGACTCTTAGCAACTTAGTGAGACCCTGTTTCCAAATAAAATATAAAATAGGTCTGGGAGTATAGCCCAGAGGTAGAAAGCCTCTGGGCTCCACCCCCAGTACCACCAAAATAAATAAATAAATAAATATTTAAAAAATAAAAATAAGACCAGAAATGTTGAAAGTCCTAGAAAAGGGCATAGAACCTCAATAAGGCCCCCTTAAAACAAGAATTAATAAGCAAGATGATGTTAAAAACTTCTAAGCAACAAAATAAACCCTCAGGGATTTATAAAGAGAGCCTACAGAATGGGACAGATCTTTGCCACCTACCCATCAGACAAAGGTCTAACATGAAGAATACACAAAGAACTTAAAAAGATTAACACTAAAAAAAAAAAAAACCCAGTAAACAAAATGGGCAACTAAATTGAATAGACAATTTTTAAAAGAAGAAATGCAAATGGCCAACAAAGATGTGAAAAACGGCTCAACATCTTTAGCAATCTTTTGCACTGGGAGTCCATCTACCGCCAGTTAGAATGTCAGTCATCAAGAACACAGCCAGTAATAAACGCATATGGGGAAACAGGAGCTCTATTACACTTCGGATGGGACTGCGCACGGGAACAGCCACCGTGGAGATCAGTGTGGAGGTTTCTCAGAAGACCTGGGAACGGAGCTACCATATGACCCAGCAACAGTGCTCCTGACCATCTTCCCAAAGGAACTGCGATTAGAACATTATAGTAATACTTGCCTATCTACGGTCATACCAGCATGATTTACAGTAGCCGAATTATTGAACCAGCCCAGGTGCTGTCAACAGATGAATGTATCACAAAACTCTGGTATATACACACAATGGAATTTTATTCCGCCATAAAGAAAAACAATCACACCACCCATTTGCAGGAAAATGGGCGGAACTAGAGAATATTGTACTAGGTGAGATTAGCCAGTCTCAAAAACCGAGTAATGGCCGGGCGTGGTGGCGCACGCTTGTAATCCCCGCGCTTGGGAGGCAGAGACAGGAGGATCGCGCAGGTTCAAAGCCAGCCGAGAGCGCTGGCTTAGGAGACCCTGTTTCCAAATAAAAATGTAAAAAGAGGTCTGGGAGTGTAGCCCGGAGGTAGAAGGGCTTCCAGGAACCCCAGTACCACCAAAAAAAAAAAAAAAAAAAAAAAAAAAAACCGAGTAATGTATGTTTTCTCATGTATGGAAGCTAGAGAGACAGTGGGAAATAGAGTAACATCAGGTAGAAGAGCAGAGACTGACAGTGGAGTGCCTGAGGGGTTTAGGGAAGAGAGACAAATCGTATAACAGGTGAATGTATACAAAATTACCAATTCCAAGCTCAAAGATGTAAGGGGGTGGGGAAAGATCTGGTGAGGTGTTTCAAGAGATATCTGTATATATTTTTCTATCACTCTAGGCTCCAATATAATGTATTATTACAATGTACCAACTAAAAACAAGTAACACATTAAATAGGTATAAGTAAATATATATCACTGTATTTATATGTGGATATGTTATATAACACATTGTGCATACTATATGGCACATAGAGAAAATTCTCTTTATTTTTATGGCTGAATAGTATTCCATTTGCTTACAGTACAGTTTATTTAACCAATTCCTTATTGCAGGACTTTGGATGTTATTTCAAACTTTTGTTTATAACACATGGTGCTGCCATGAATAGATGTCATTTTGCACATACACGCGGGGCTGTAGGGTCCAAGGGCATAGGTTTCATATTTGGACGGTGCCAGGTTGCCTTCCAGAGAGATCCCACCTCCACCATGGACGGAACATGCCGGTTCACCAGCAGCATCTGTAATGAGCAGATGCTCACGGCTCATCCCCAGGGCATCAAGTCAGCAAATCAGCATTCACTGAACTAGGTCCTCCCAACCAAACTCTCCATCTATCTCCAACCAGGCCGCCAAAGTTGATAAAATGAGCCCCCAACCAAAACAGCAGGGCGGCTCATAAGCCACTGAAAATGGACACCTGGTGGTGCTTTGTGTCTTGTGCTTTAGTTACGTTCTTCTTTTAAAGCAAATCTCAGACTCTATGCCATTTCATTCCAGCACAATTCATTATACATCTCTACAAAAGTGTGGTCATTTTTTTAAATAACTAATCCTAATGCCATTGTCCCCCAAAATGCTCAGGAACTCCCTAGGATCATCGACTATCCAGTTGACATGACTGAGTTTTCCCAATTGACTAAAAAACACATCTTAAATTGTTTTGTTCAAATGGACATCCAGACCACAGTGGGTGGTCCGTCTGTCTCGTCTACAGCAGCCTTCTCCCCTGCTTTTATTCCCTGCTATAGGCTTACTGAAAAGCCAGGTCCTTTGTCCTACGGAACGGCTCACACTGGATTTGGCTTCTTGCTTCCTTGTGGTATCATTTAGCTTGTTCCTCAGCTCATTCTGCTTCCTAATGCTATGTGGAAGTTGGCACCAAAGACTTAGGTTTGGGTTCAACTTGAGAGGCAAGAATGCAGCATAGAGGCACTGCTCGCTGAAAGGCCTGTGCTGTGACAGATTCCGCAAGAGTACTACCGGGGCAGCAGCCTCCTTCTCGTGAGCTGTATTCAATCTTTCTCTCTTTCTTTCTTTCTTTCTTTCTTTCTTTCTTTCTTTCTTTCTTTCTTTCTTTCTTTCTTTCTTCTTTCCTTCTTTTGGTGGTGGTACTGGGATTCCTGGAAACCTTTCTACCTCTGGGCTACACTCCCAGACCTATTTTTATACTTTTTTATTTGGAAACAGGGTCTCTTAAGCCAGCAAGGCTGGCTTCGAACCAGGCGATCCTCCTGTCTCCGCCTCCCAAGCACGGGAATTACAAGCGTGCGCCACCACGCCCGGCTCCTTCCTTCCTTCCTTCCTTCCTTCCTTCCTTTCTTTTTCTTCCTTTCTTCCTTTCTTTTCCTTCCTTCCTTCTTTCCTTCCTTTCTTTCTTCTTGGGATTAAACCATCCAGGGACATTCTACTTCCAAGCTGCACCACAAGCCCCTTTTAATATATATATATATTTTGAAACAGGGTCTTGCTGAGGGCCTTGCTAAGTTGCCAAAGCTGGCCTTGACCTGCCATCTTCCTGTTTTAGTGTCCCAAATACTGGGATTACAGAGATGCATCACTAGGCCCAGCTGCCTTACTTGAGAATATTTCTGTTTTTTTTTTTTTTTTTTCAAAACTTGCTTTTTCTTCTGAACACTCTTTCTAGAACCAGATCAGCAGTTTGTATTTAAGCTGAGTGAAAGCTTATGAGTTAGAGCTGGTAAGCCCTGGTAAGCCCTCTCCTTGGTGGGTTTCTGTTGGCCCCATGGGTCCCTCTACTTGTAATTGTTTTGTAAGGCAGTGTGGTGCAATAGAACTCTCTGTGATGATAGAAATGTTCTATCCCTGCACTGTCCAATAGGGCAGCCACTAGCCACAGGGAGCTCGTGAGCACTTGAAATATAGCTAGGATGACTGAGGAGTTGAGTTTTAGTTTAAGTAGCTGTAAGTGGTTAATGATAATGTATTGGATAGCGCAGCTATAGAGTCATTTTAAAATGACTTTTAATGACCTTTTTCACCTCCCTTGGGATCTAACTGCTTCTGTTTTAAAAAGAGATTTTTTTTTTTTACAGTCAGATTGAATCTATTTGGTTAGTGAGATTGACTTTTGCAGAGCTGCTACCAAATTTGGTGAGCGGTCCAGAGGATTAGTTGCACGGAATCCACCTGGGCTTGAGCAGAGCCCATGATAGAATGAAGGTTCTGATCACAGACTCAGGAACAGCTGCTGGAGCGGTGTGGGGAGGCACTCCACGCGCCCAAAAAAGAGCCCGTGGTTAAACAGCAAATGCCTGGTTGCCATCAGGATGTGTAGGTAGAGGGTTATTATTACTGTTGTTGTTATTGTTATTATTATTATTGCTGTTGTTGATTTGGTTTTGGGGATTGAACCCGGGGGCATTTTACACTCCCAGCCCATTCATTCATTCATTCATTCATTCATTCATTTGTGTGTGTGTGTGTGTGTGTGTGTGTGTGTGTGTGTGTGTGTGTGTGGTATTGGGGCTCCTGGAAGCCCTTCTACCTCCGGGCTACACTCCCAGACCTATTTTATACTTTTTTTAAATTTGGAAACAGGTTCTTAAGCCAGCGTGCTGACTTTGAACCTGCGCGATCCTCCTGTCTCCGCCTCCCAAGCGTGGGGATTACAAGCGTGCGCCATCACGCCCGGCCATTCATTCATTTTTTGAAATAGGGTCTCACTAAGTTGCTGAGGCTGGCCTCAAACTTTCTATCTTCCTGTTTCAGCCTCCCAAATACTTACTATGATTGGAGGTGTGTGCCACCATGCCTAGCTAGGAATATTATCTTTTATAGGCATATTAATAATCAGTAGATACATGCAAATAGCTTTGTCTGGAAAACATCTCAGGTGCCAATATTTTTTTCTTTTCAAACCCAATGTAATTGATGTCCACAATGTTAGAAATGTGAATTTAGATAATATATCTAGATTTATTCCAGTTGACAAAATGTTGGCACCTTTGCTTTTCAAAGTAGCAGGTGAAGGCCGGGCGTGGTGGCGCACGCTTGTAATCCCTGTGCTTGGGAGGCGGAGACAGGAGGATCGCGCTGGTTCAAAGCTAGCCTTGCTGGCTTAAGAGATCCTGTTTCCAAATAAAAGTATATATTAAAAAAAATAGGTCTAGAAGTGTAGCCCAGAGGTAGAAGGGTTTCCAGTACCACCAAAAAAAAAAAAAAAGTAGCAGGTGAAGAGATAAGGTAGGAACCACATCTTAATAATTGCACAAGGAGCCTGCCATGTGGTATAGATTATTATCTGTAGAGTGTTGATTATGTAGCAAGCAATTAAGAATTTCATAATTCTTAATTTGATTCTTATAAAACCTAACAAGAAGAAAGGCAGCACTAGCCCCATCCTAGAGATGAGGAAATTGAGGCCCAGAGAGTTAAGAAAGTGGCTGGTTAAGAGTAGCACAGCTACTTAAAGGGCAGAGCCAGGATGCAAACTCAAACCTGAGCCGCCTTTCCATTTCCATGGGTTACTTTATTTTTAGTTTTTGCTACTGGAGGTTCAATCCAGAGGCATTCTACCTCCAGGCCTTTTTATTTTTTTCTTTGAAACAGTCTTGCTAAGTTGCTGGGGGTTCTCACTGAGTTGCTGAGGCTGGTCCTGTCTCAGCTTCCCAACTACTGGGATTATAGGTGTGTGCCCCCACAGCCAGCTTCAGGATCCATTTCCCCCAGGATCACAGTCATAGTCTCACAACCAGCGTTCAGACTCTTCAGACCTGCGGTGCAGCCCCTGCCTTATCACCATGGCCCCCATGTGGTCGACAGTCTCACTGCCTCAATTCAAAAAGCTTGACCACATGACTTAGAGGAAGGCAGATTTATTTGCTCACAGTTTTTGGAGATTTCAGGGCTCAGTCCATGTGAGTACAGGGTCTGTGGATCTCAGGGCATGGACCGACCCAGGAAACAGGGAGAGGAAGAGCAAAGGCTCAGTTGTTTAATTATGGAGACTGGAAGCTAGAGAGCAAATAAACAAGGGGGTTCTAAGACAAGAGCACAGTTCCCAAGGCCACAACCCCAGGGACCCCACCTTCTCCAGTCACACCCCAGCTGCCTGTGTTACCACCCAGGAAATCCATTACAGTGGCTTTACCACCGATGAGATTACAACTCTCATGACTACTTACATCAGTTCTGAGCTCTTCAGGGGACATTCTGTATCTAAACATAACATCACCCCTCTGTGCAAGGCCCTGAAAAATTTCCTCTCTCCCACCTACAGTAAAAATAAAATCCTTACATGGGTCCTCAAAACCCAGTGTCATCCAGCCCCTGTCAGCTCACTGCCTTGGTGCCCACCCTCCCTGACCCGCTCTGCTGTCCACCCTCTGCACCTGCTCTGTTCAGACCTTACAGTCCACCCTCTGTGCTCTGCTCTGTTCAGACCTTACTGTCCACCCTCTGCGCTCTGCTCTGTTCAGACCTTACAGTCCATCCTCTGCACCTGCTCTGTTCAGACCTTACTGTCCACCCTCTGTGCTCTGCTCTGTTCAGACCTTACTGTCCACCCTCTGCGCTCTGCTCTGTTCAGACCTTACTGTCTACCCTCTGCACCTGCTCTGCTCCAGCTTCACCGCTCACCTCCCACGTTAGGGCCTTCCTACTGGCAGGGCCTCCTTTACAAACACATTTGATCTAGAAATCGAAACTCAACCCCTATCTCCCGCAAGTTTCTAAATAAATGTCACCTTCTCAATAAGACCTGCCCTGAGCATGCCTTCCCCAGCAACTCGCCTTAAGTTATGTTAACCTGTTTTTCTCATCCCTTGTTACGGTATTTTTACAGTTCACTTTTTCATTGTTGAATGTCTGTCACCACTCCCTTACACACACACACACACACACACACACACACACACACACACACACACGTCTCACGTTCTGAGGACAGGCTCTCTCTCTGTGCCCCATTTTCCAAACACCTGGAGCAGTGTCTGACCCACAGTGGGTGTTTAGTAGATGTTTGTTGACTGAAGATGAGTGAAACTCAGGTGACCAGTTTTATAGCCACTGAATACCAATTCACATGTGCTTTTATTTTATTTGCCTTTTTGTACCTGTTAGTAAGTCATCTGGGTTACTTTATTTTTAGTTTTTGCTACTGGAGGTTCAATCCAGAGGCATTCTACCTCCATACCTTTTTATTTTTTTCTTTGAAACAGTCTTGCTAAGTTGCTGGGGGTTCTCACTGAGTTGCTGAGGCTGGTCCTGTCTCATCTTCCCAAGTACTGAGATTATAGGTGTGTGCCCCCACAGCCAGCTTCAGGATTACTTTAAAATGTATGACTGTGAGCAGGCATGTTGGCGCATGTCTGTAATCCCAGTATGTGGGAGGCTGAGACAGAGACATCACAGGTTCAAGGACAGCCTCAGCAACTTAGTGAGACTCTCAGTAACCTAGCAAGACTGTTTCAAAACAACAACAAAAAAAATTGCTGGGTGTGATGGCACACGCTTGTAATCTTAGTACTTGGGAGGTGGAGACGGGAGGATTGCAGGTTTGCAGCCAGCCTCAGCTACTTAGCAAGGCCCTCTACTACTTAGTGAAAACTTGTTTCAAAATAAAAGAAAAAAAATGACTGGGGGTGTAGCTCAGAGGTAGAATGCCCTTGGATTCAATTCCCAGTAACACAAAAATAATAAATAAATAAATAAATAAATAAATAAATAAATAAATAAATATTTTTAAAAGCTAGAGAAAGCTAAGAGGTAGAATGCCTCTGGGTCCAATATCCAATACAAAAAAATAAAACAAACAAAAATGCAGGACTGTAGAATAACCCATGCAAATATATGTTGAGAAGCTACTACCTTTAGTTTCGAGGTCGCTCTTAGCACAATATTAATGAAGCTGTTACATGTGGCTTCTGATAGGGCCAGATGTGGCCAGGAGTTGTGGACCACAGCTTCCACAGATGAGAATACTAACCTGGCACTGTAGAGTAGCTTGTTTTGTTTGTTAGTTTTGGGTGATTTTGTCCCCTGCAAAAGCAGATATAGTGTGCTTGTTATTGTCAGCCTTATTGAAGCTTGAGATGTGATTGAGGAATGTAGTACCTTAAGTTAAGCAATGCATAGTCTGGATGTGGCTTCAGCATTAAGCTACAAGTTTTGGTACTCTGCTATTCAAAATGGTTAATAGAAATTGTATTTCTTGTTTTGAAAAAAATAGGTTATTCTTGGTGAGAATTGGACTTCAAATTGCCCAGAGGTTATCTATGAAATTAAGGAAGAAACACCTGTTTTCTATAAACTCGTTCCTGATCCAGTAAAGAATATCTACATCTATCTGACAGCTGGGAAAGAGGTAGGTAGAAATGAAGCTATTGCTTCTGACTTATGAATAAAAATTATTTAATTGATGTCATTACCTAGTGGCGAAGCTTTTACTTTGAACTTCAGAGTTTAAACACGGCTACAGGCTTCAAGAAGGCCCACAGTGGTTCACGGGCGTGGAATTAAAAACCTTACAGACTGTCAGTAAGTAAGCAAGAAATATTACCTATTTAGACAATTTTATTATTGGCTATATTTTCCAGTGCCAAGTTTTCCAGAGGAGGGTGTGCTTGCAAATGGGCACATAATCAGCAAGGTAACTGAATTTACACATTTATTGTGTGAGCATTGAACGGTTAGATGCATTTATGAATATGCCCAATGGGACCGGGTTTGAAGTTTGGGGTTAATATCAGGGCACAGTCTCATACACATTCATGAACCAGGAAATATATGGCACTCGCCCTCCTTCCCTTAATCTATCTGGCTGTTTTAGTTATTCTTCTTGCTTCTGCTCACTGAAATAAAAACAATACCTCTTAAACCTTTTCTTCATCTTACAAACTGCTTTCTCCAAGGGAAGGGGGAAGAAACTAATTTTTACTGGTTCCCTTCTGACTATGTGCAGGTCACTGTTGTTTATATGGTCTCTCTATAGATGCAGGTCATACACACATAGAATAATAAAGAATGCTAATGAAGTGTGTTTGTAATTTAATGAGATGAGGTTACTCTCTGTATAGGAAGAATCGAAGACTTGGAGAGTTAAATAACTAGGTCAAAAATATTATTTATGGTTGGGCGTGGTGGCGCATGCTTGTAATCCCCACGCTTGGGAGGCAGAGACAGGAGGGTCACACTGGTTCGAAGCAGCCTCGTTGGCTTAAGAGACCCTGTTTCCAAATAAAAATATAAAATGGGTCTGGGAGTCTAGCCCAGAGGTATAAGGGTTTCCAGGAACCCCAGTACCACCAAAGAAAAATATATTATTTATGTAAATACAAATCTTTCTGAGGGTTAGGGCTCAGACTCTTCTTCAATCCTAAAGCCTGTGATCAATGAGAACTGGGGATGATATCCAGGGGTATTCTACCTCTGAGCTACACCTCCAGCCCTATTTTTTATTCTTTTTTATTTGGAAACAGGTCTCACTAAGTTGCAAAGGGCTTCACTAAGTAGGTGAGGCTGTCCTCCAATCACATCCTCCTGTCTCAGTCCCCTGAAATTCTGGGATTACAAGCATGCAACACCATGCCCAGCTATTATTATTATTATTATTATTATTATTATTATTATTATCTTGCATGTGGTACTAAGGATTAAACTCAGAGGTATTCTACCTCTGAGCTATACCCCCCCAGACCTTTTTATTGTTTTGTTTCAAAACAGGGTCTCCCTAGGTTACTGAGATGCTCATTCCATTGCTGAGCCTGTCCTTGAACCTGTGATCCTCCTGTCTCAGCCTCTCAAGTACTGGGATCACAGGCCTGCTGCACCACGTCCAGCTTGAGTCTTAGTAACTTATATCATGGCTGTACCCAATACCTGCAGCACACTGCCATTTCCTCCCCTCCCTTCCAGTCATTCTAAGGAGAATTATCAATGACAGGGATCTACATGTGCCTTTTTGAATCACAGAATAGATGTTCCAGCACTTTGTGATTTCTGATATTGTTAAAAAGGCCATCTTGCTCTTTGCATGTTGAAGACAGTTATGTCGACACAGAGATGACCACATCTGAGTCTTCTGCTGCCTTGGGAGTTTGTTGTTTACTCAACAAACTGTGTATATTAGGTAACAATTCCCATTCCTTGGCTTTATTTATCCAGAATATCTCAAAACTGCCAGCCAGAGAACTGACTGTGCCATCACACAGAGCTGATAAAATTCCAACCCCCAGAGCAAAGACACTGGAAGCCTAGCTTAATCTGTGTGTGTCTTTCCACTTAGCTTTTAAAAAATATTGTTCATAGCTCAGAAACCCCCATGACCTCTGTCATGGATAGTAATTGAACCCTAGAACCTGGGACTCTAGGCTGGAAACCACTGTGAAAGCCACCAGTGGTTGACAGTTCTCACTTTCTAGGAGACCAAGAGTTCTAGCCTCTGGTTTGCAAAGCCTGACGTCCTGGGGAGAGTTTGCTCTGGGCATCCAAACTGATCGCCCCTCTGTTCTTCAGAGGATTATTGCTAGAGATCTATTGACTCTGGTTGAGCAAATGTGACCCCTAGAGAGGCAAAACTCAAAAAATGTCCTTTCCTACATTCTTAAAAAGATAATAACAGCCAGCCAGGCATGGTGGCACACGTTTGTAATCCCCGTGCTTGGGAGGCGGAGACAGGAGGATCATGCAGGTTCGAAGCCAGCCGTACTGGCTTAAGAGATCCTGTTTCCAAATAAAAAAATATAAAATAGGTCTGGGAAGGTAGCCCGGAGGTAGAAGAGTTCCATCTCCAGTACCACCACCAAAAAAAAAAAAAAAAAAAAAAAAAAAAAAAAAAAAAAAGAGAGAGAGAGAGAGATAATAACAGCCAAATTAATGTCATGGGAAATCCATGACACAGTAAATGTGGCCGTTAAGCATAATCCTATGGAGACAAATGCATTGATGTGGAATAAATAATCACTATAGTGTGTTATAAAGTTAGAGAACAGGTCAAATGTACAATGTATACTGTCCTCTCTTTTACATAGATCTATATTTGTGTGTTTACACACATTGAGTGATCGTTCTTAGAGAATGTTCTAGAGACTCATATTCTACTGAATATCTGAGTAGTGGTCCTGTGACTGCTGGCTACTTACTATGCCCCCTTGAAGTCCTGTGATGCCCAGCATATTCCAGGCTCTCAGAAACCTGTGCCAAGGAAACCTATTTGGCCTTTTCGTCTCAGGCTTCATGTATGTTGGACGGTGGAATCCTTTCCCACACATAATAGCAATGGCCAGTATTTATGACACATATTATATTATATGGTTCAGACAATGTTCGTAATAACCTCATGAAGTTGGCTGTACCATCACCGATTTACAGGTGAGGAAACGAGGTTCGAGAGATTACCTGACACTTACCAAAGTCCCTCAGAATTATCCAGATGTTTTGCGAGTGACAAGGAATCTGCACATCCTGGCTGATTCTGCGTTCTCAGTGAAGTCAGCCCGAACCCGCAGGCTCCTCCTCAGGATATTCCGTGTTCCTCACAGATTCCTTCTAGAACTCTCCATCTCTCCAATTTTCTTAAATGCTTACTTATGTGGCATGTGCAGCCTCCCCGCAGAGTGAGTTCCACAAGTTCCCTTACTTTCTGCTGTGAGATTTGGCCTTCAGAAAATGTGCTGGGTGACCCTCAGGTACTCCGGGCCTCACACCATCCCCTCTGAGCCTCAGCTGAGGCTGCAAATGGGGCTGCTCTGGGGGCTCCTGTTTCCTGACACCTGAGAGAGGCAGCTGGAGGGGCAGGGCCGTGATCTGAATCTTCCCCCCGCCCGCCCCTGTTTCTTCAGTTTTCATTTCTAGTAGAGTAGGTGGGAGCAGGCTGGGAGCTGGGGAGCCGGAGCTCCCCCTGACGGGCCTGGGGCCCGATCCAGTGCTCACGCTCGCCCTCCTGGGGTAGCCAGATGCTGTTCCCAAAGGCTCCTCTCCAAAATACCCCTGACCACACACTGGCTGTCCCCGGATGACAACCAGGTGATCTGATTCCGTGATCCATATGGAAATCATTAGCAGATCAGAAGCCAAATGTGGGTCAAGCTCACGTGATAGAGCTCTAGGTCCCAACCCAGACGTGCAGGAATCTCGGTGGCAGGTGAGTTTGGGATTACAGTCATTCCTTAGTACTCCAGGGATTGGTTCCAGGAACAACCCGGGATACCCAAAACCATGCATTCAAGTCCCTCATATAAAATTTTCATATAAAATTTTCATATAACCTCCGAACTTCTTTCCATGTACTTTAAATCATCCTTAGATACTTATAATGCATAAGACAATGTCAAAACTACATAAAATAGCTGTTATACTGTATTTAGGTAATATTGAGAAGGAAAAGTGTAATGAGCATGTACAGACACAATTTTTTTTTTTTTTTGCTCCAAATATTTTCAGTGGGTGGATGGTTGAATTTAGAGCCGTGGAGCCTGCAGACAGGGAGGGCTGACCATATGTACTTTCTAAAGCTCCCCAGGTGATTTTTACAGGAGGACTGCCTCATCTCCTCCAACTTGAGACCTGCCGCCCGGTGCTACCGTGGGAACGTTCAGAGTTCAAGTTGATAAATGTCCTCTTTGTGGCCTTTGTCAGATAAGGTGGTGTAGGTGTTCCTGGCGTTGCTTATGATTCCATCTGAACCGCTGTCATCTTTATTTTTAGGTGAGGAGAATTCGTGTTGCAAACTGCAGTAAACACAAATCCTGTCGGGAGTGCTTAGCAGCGGCGGACCCCCACTGTGGCTGGTGCCATTCGCTCCAAAGGTATTTCCTGAATCCTCTCTCAACAGCTCACATTTTGAAGAAGGTGTGCGGAACACAACACCTGTTGCCCTACTTTAGCCACCCGCGCCAGAGACGTGGCGACACGCGTCTCATATGCTCCTAGAATTTCACAGTGCGGCTCTAATTAATACCTGAGGATTAATTAATACCAGCCATGTCAGTGCTCCAGATCGCTTGACCTGGGCCACTCAGGGTCACTGGATCTGGGGACCAGAGGGGGCGTGTCCTCCACATCAAGGGGGGAGAGGCCAGAGGAGGCAGATTTGCTTTTACTTTCTACAGAGTTCCTCGAGAGGAGAGAGACAGACAGACAGAGACAGAGACAGAGACAGACATGTAAAAGGTTCTCCCTTGGAGCAGATAAAAGACTAGGGATGTTTGAAAATTTTCAGATGAATCCTCATCATGTCATGTATCCTGTGTGCTCTGTGGAAGCCCCGATTATTGATGGCGCTGTCTCCTCAAGCGCCATACAGCTGTGGGCCTGATGTACAATCTCGGTCTCCAGGCAGAATCTGCCCAGCCTGGTCTTGAATTACGATGCACACGACCCATCTAGGCTCAGGGGCGACTTGTAGCGCCTTCCTCCCCATGGCAGTTCTTAGCGGCAGCAGCGGTGGCGTCTCTGGGACCAGCCTGGTTGGATTCGCTGTTGCCATGACAACCCAGTACTCCGGCTCTTGCTATGGAAGCGAGGAGGAGAGAGCCTTAGCTGCAGCTCAGGCAGAAAAGGGGGAGAAAAATCAAACATGTAAGGGGTGTCTGTCAGTTTGGTGCTTTGGGTTTTTAAAGGATAAGAAAGAATAGAGCAGGTGAAGTGATACTTGAGACTGGGCAAGGGGGTAGCTGGGGAAAGACTGGAGGACCAGGAAGCAAATTGGAGAGCTCACAGAGGAGGAAGCCAGGAAAATTGAAGGGAGAGGGGGAGATACAGTACAAGCAAGAGGTTCAGGAAACAAACTAAAAATACAGGGATGGAATTAATTAAGAGTTCATGGAGGAAGTCACAATTCAAGCTGCTGCAAGAAGAGCGATCGCCCTCGCTCTGTCTGCACCTCTTTATGGGGCTGTTTCCATCAGAGCCACTGGCAGACAAAAGAAGCCAGCCCAGGAAAATTCTCATGAATAATTGTAATTGGGTGGAAACCTTTTTCTTCTCGTCGCCTGCTCAAGACGAGAGTTTAAGAAATTAACCGATCACGGCCAGCATTGTATCACTGCACACCCACTGAGCGGTCTTGCCATATAATCCTTTAGATCCATTTCATTTATGTAGCTTCTCTGAATTCGTAGAGCTAAGTGCAGGAGTCAATTCAGTGATGATGGGGATGACCGCGGTGATTAAATAACCACATGCAGCTAGTTCAACAAGCTCAGGTCTGGAGGTGAAGGGAGATGTCCAAGCTGGTGGTAGGGACTTGGGAGTTGGTTGGATCTTATGGTACTCGCAGAAGTCTTACGATCAGACTGGAGAAGGAGCATCAGTTGAGGAGAGAAGTTCAAGAGCTGAGCATTGAGGTACTATAATATCTAGGGGCCAGAGAGAAGGAAGGAAAACGGGAAAAGAAATGAGGAGAGGGCAGCAGAGAGGGAAGAGGGTGTCATCTCCTACAAGCTAAGGGAAAAGAGGAGGAAGCCATCCACCAAGCCAGATTCTGCTGCGAGGTCCAGCGGAGCTTGGCGGGTGACGATTGGAGGCTGGGACCCAGGTTGCTGCTTGGAGTCGTACTACAGCTCAGCTGCAAAAGACAAGGGGAAGAGAAGAGAACAGCGAGCAGGGACAGTGCCTGAGAGGAGCTTCCCTGGGAAAGGCAGCAGGAGAGTGGAGCAGATGCCGGGGAAGAGGAGTCATCAGTCCCAAGAGTTGGTTTTTTAAGATGTACAAAACGGTGCATTCTTGTGCTGTTGGGAAAATTCCACTAGCAAGGGAAAAGATGATGTTACAAGAGAGAAGAGGCAGAGTCCTGGAGTGTTGTGTTTCAGCAAATGACAGAAAATAGGACGTAGGGAGTGGCAGGGCAGCCAGCCCCAGACAAGAGCACGGCCTGCTCATCCCAGTGATGAGAGGGAAGGTGAGGAGTCTGGGCCTAGGTGCAGGTGGGGGCAGAAGCAGGTGCACATCTTGATACTGCTGACGTCATTGCTAGTGACTCTAGACCAGCGTGAGGTGGGATGGCGGCACTGGAGGTGTGAGGAGAGAAGGAGGGAACAGGAGACAGGCTGAGTAGAGAGGCGGGAACGGAGCGACAGCGTGGTTGCCAGGCAGCATCAGGGCCCATTTGGGGTTGGTGGCCTGACCTTTGAAGCATGGTTTTGCTTTTTCCAAGCCATGTCTAGCTCTAGCAGTGTACTCACAGAGTGGGGAAGAGTTCAATAACAGAGTTGGGATTAGCCAGACGTGGTGGCCCACACTTCTAATCCCAGTGCTTGGGAAGCTGAGACAGGAGGATCGCACAGGTTCAAAGCCAGCCTCGGCTACTTAGTGAGGCTCTCAGCAACTTAGTGAGATCCTGTTTCCAAATAAAGTATAAAATAGGTCTGGGAGTATAGCCCGGAGGTAGAAAAGCCCGTGGGTTCCACCCCCAGTATCACACACAAAAAAAATTAAACAGAGTTAGGAAAAATTCATCAAGAGGGAGAGAACACCAGGGAGCCGAGGTAGCAGATACTGGAGGGACGATGATATTATGTGGAAATTGATGCGTCTGATGGAGGGGGGCCTCTGAGCACCAAGGAGGGATGTGGGGTGCCAGGGTGAGGGGTAGGACTGGAGCACTGGAAAGGTGACAGTGGGAGGACTGGAGCGGGGGAGTCATTGGCACAACAGGGTCTAAGGGATGGCTGTCACTGCAGCGGGGAAGCGGGGATGGAGGACCCATCCTTGGCACAGGAAGGTCAAGAAACTGAGGTGTCGCCAGAGTATTCTGTGGACCTGTGATCTCTTTGGACGTCACAGTCACCAGAAAGGAGGTGTTGGAGAGAAAGGAGCCAAATGGCCAAGAAATGAAGGGCTGGGGCCCGGGCCGGGGAGGTCTGCAGGTGGCCCTAGCAAGGAGAGGTGGGGAGTGGTGTCTGCTGGTGGCTGGAGCTTCAAAGCCCGGGGGGGGGGGCAGGACTAGAAAGAGAAGAAGCAGCTGGAGAGGCAGTAAGACACAATGGGTTACAGAGGACGAGGGGCGGGAGCAGCTGGCCCTTGAGAAGGGTTGGGATGGGGGGGGCTGCTTTCAGCAAGATCCAGAAGGTGAAAGGGGCAAGCAGAGAAGAGGCAGAGGCAGGGACCCCAGGCTGCTCCAGGAGCTGCTGCCTGTTCCTGCCCTGCTCCCTCACCCGGCCCACACTTCTCAAGAAGACCCATTCTCTTAAAGTCTAGACCATTTCATCCACTCCCCGGCTTGATAACCCCGCTGGCTTCCGTCCCCGCACCAGCCCTCACTGCAGCCCAGCCATCTGGGCGGTGCTGCGTCTCTGGCCTCTCCTGCTGCTCTCTGCCTTGTTCATTCCACCTGAACCCCCGACTTTCTTCCAGCCCTGAGAATGCACAACCCTCTCCCTGCCTCAGGGCCTTTGTGCTTGCTCTTTCCTCATTCTGGAATATTTTCCTCCAGACCTTTTTGCAGCTGGCCTTGCTTGACCACCTGATCCTAGAACACACATCTCTCTCCACCTGACTACCCAGTCTTGTCTCCTCCCCTTGTACACAGTACATTGCTCTTGGTCTTTTCTTCATGGCCCAGCATTGTGGCCTTATTTCTCTAACTCTCCTTTTTTGCTACATTAAATATATATATAATCCACATTATACATATTATATATACATGGTATATGTATATATTATACATATACTATAGAAATAGATAATATACTATATAAATATATATATTTATAATTATATATACTATAGAAATAGATAATATGCATATATATTATATATAGCATATAATATACATAACATAAATTTTATGTATATATATATGTATGTGTATATATATATATATATATATATATATATATAAAATATATATGGGGCCAGGGATATAGCTCAGAGGTAGAGTACTTGCCTAGCATGTGAGAGGCCCTGGATTTTATCCCCACCATTACAAAAACAAAACAAATATATATATATATATACACAAATATATATATAAAATATATTTATATGTATATAAAACAAATATATATATATAAATGTATGTTAAATGAGTGAGGTGGGTTGAGCGATTGGTAGCTTGAGTTCTTGGCACGTGAGCCCCGTGCCGTAAGTACTGGAGGACATTCTGGAACCATGGCCCTTCACAGCCACGTCACAGCTCTGGCCTAAGATGAGCTGAAACTAAGCCTCAGGTCTGTGACTCATGTTAAGCTCCCAGTACCATTCAAAATTAGGAATTCTAAAGGGGGATGTTTTCTTATAACTGTAGAGCGTCCCACTGTATTTATTTTAAATGTCACAGATTTATTTAGAAAAATAATTTATTTTTCTCTGTTGAGAAGGTTGAACTTTCTTGTATACATGTCTAGAAAGTGGATTTGGGGGAGAGGAGGGCAGGAAAACGACCTTAACTTCTTTTTGATCGGGTGTTAAGAATAGGCATCCAGTATAAGCAGATAAAAAGCAATTAGATAAACAATGAGCTCTAAAAAGTCTAGTATTTTATTGTTGGAACCTCAAATCCAACCTGTGCTGAATTTGTGTGTGTGGGTGGAAAGCAAATTTCTGCAGGCTGAATATCTTGGGTTTGGAAGCAATTTCTCAGTTTCTCCCATATTGCAAAGCTTAGCACATGTGTTCAGTTATGGATTTCCACAAAACTGGCAATCCCGAACCAATGAACGGGTGAGGTTCCAAAAGTTCATTTGCAACTTTGTTTGGCATGCGGAGTGCATTTTCCCAGAGAAACAATGTCATAAATTAAGAATCAATTCCCCAACCAGACCACAAAATTCAATTTATTTAATTTCAACAAATACTTGTTGAATGCCTACCAAGAGCCCAGTGTGGCAAGTGAGATAGCTAGGTGCTGCTGAGTGCAATTGGATGTCATTCTTGGCTCTAAGGGATGCACACGGTACGGGAGGCAGACCTGTCCATGGCCAACAGTCGTCCACTCAGTCCTGTAGCCAACCACAAATATTTATTAAGCACCTACATTGTGCTAAGCCCTATGCTTAGAACTAGAGATACAGTTCTTTCTTGCCTACATAGAGCTTGCAATCTAGTGAGGAGTATAGATAAATATATCAGTTTAATAATACTGCATAACAAACTACTCCCAAATTTCTTTTTTTTTTAAAATTTTGTACTGGGGAGTAAACTCAGGGGCATTCTATCTCTGAGCTAACTCAACCCTTTTCATTTTTTTTTAAATCTTGAAACGGAATCTTGCTAAGTTGCTAAGAGTCTCACTAAGTTGCTAGGGTTGGCCTTGAACCTGCAGTCCTCCTTTGTCAGCCTCCAGGATTACAACTGTACACTACCATCCCCAGTTCCATTTTTGTCTTTGCAGTACTGTGTATTGAACCCAAGAGCCCTCTACCACTGAGTTATATACCCAGCCATTTTTACATTTTATTTTGAGATAGGGTCTTGCTATGTTGTCCAGGGTGGCCTCAAAATTGCAGTCCTGCCTCAGCCTCCAGAGTCACGGAGATTATAGCTGTGTGCCACCATGCCCATAGATAACTGCCAAAGTCTTACTGGCTTACAAGAACAAATATTTACATTTACTTTTTTTGCTCCCGAGTCCACCAGTCAACTATAGAGAGGAGCACATGGTCTGTACCAAGATGCAAATTGAGTTCAGCCTTACAAGTCTCTCATTCTCTCCATAGTTTTCTAAAGACAGCCAGCAGAAGCAAAAGATACCAAGCTGAGCTATGCTCTATACTCAAAGCTTCTTCTCACAGAAGGTTGACTGATATCCCATTGCTTAAGCAGGCCACATAGCCAAGCCCACTGTCAGCAGGTAGGGAAATATGCTAGACCTGCTCTACTGAGTAGGACACAAGGTGCAGTGACCCAGCAAAGGGCAGCACGGATGTGTGCCCTAGGCAGGAGGAATTGAAGATCTGGGAACAATGATCCAATCTATCTGTAAGTAAAGGAGATGAATTAGACAGAGTGGAGTAGGGCTAGCATAGAGGAAGGATTTCATTGGGGCACATATAAACATTGAACCCAAATTGAAAAGGTTAGGGGAGGCTTCCTGGAGGAAGGAGGGTCTATGCGGAACTAGAAGCATAGGCAGATGTCAGCTAGGTAAAGAGGAGGCCGGGGGAGCGGCCTGGGCAAAGACCAAGGGCGCTAGGAGGCCCGGCCGCAGCTCAGTATGGACAAACACATGGAGGAACAGTGGCATGCTGGGAGGGGAGGGCTCCACAATCGGGCGAGGAGGGGGTCTCGTAGGTCACACGATAGAACCTGGACTTTGTTGGAAGTTTCTCGAGGAGCCACAGCAGGCCTGCCCTAGCGAGTGAACAGGTGAGTCGTGTTTCAGAACAGGCACCCTGGGTGCAGGCAATGGAATTGAGGGGTATCGCTGGGCAACAGTGGATCACCTAGCAGGTGGCTGACCAGGAAGAGGTGGGCACTGAATTAGAGTGGTAGTGCGGTGGTGGGAAGAAGTGGGTAGATTTGACAGCTATTCGGAAGATGGCATGGACAGGACTCGGTGATTAATTGGGTTTCCCCTTGAGTCTGACACACTAAAAATAGGGCCATAAAATGAAAACTAAAATATCAAGGTGGCCCTGGTTTTTCCTGGAGATGTCCTCTTTCTTTCTTTCTTGATCCAAGGACTCACACAAAAAATAAAGCGGTACCCAAGCATCTACTGGATTCTTCCTCTGTCCTAGACCCTGGTTTGGGATCCCAAGTCAGATGAGGAGGAAGCTCGGAGATGCCAGAGCTGGGTGGCAGAGTCTGGGTTATCATTTGCTTATCGGCAGTGCAGGCACCTGGGTGTTGGTGTCACAGGGGAAGGAGTATAGGCAAACAATCTGGCTTGGCTGGCCAGATGGACAGAGATGCTGTTTAATGAGCAGGATGGAGGAGGAGGAGCCTGTTTGGAATGCACAACACTGTTAGCATGAGCAGCACACACAGGCAGAGGAGTGGGGACCCTGAAGTCTGGCTTCTGTGTGGCTCTGCAAGTTCCTTATCTCCTCTGTGCCAAATCTCCTCCTCTGTAAAGCAGGGTTAAGGATAGCATCTACCCCAGAGGGTGGCCCAGAGGATTAAATCAGGTAGCTCGGAGAAGTCCCGTCACAGTGCCTGGCTCAGCGAGCTCTAAAGTGAGGTAGCTATGGCAGAAGCCAAGGGGGTGCCATTATTTATCCCCAAAGTTGGCTTCAGAGAGGCAGTAGCCTTAATATCAGGCCTTGGATATTGTGTAGACTTAGACCAAGGGGAGAGGGGCAGGAGATGTTTTAGGCTGATAAGACAGCTAGGTCATGTCTGTTTAGGGAGTGGCAGATTAGATTTCAACCCTGGGACCCTGGCTTCAGAAGGAAGGAAGGAGATGAGGCTACTGGGTGGGACCAGGATGTGGAGGCTCCCAGTTTAGATTTTATTGGTGTGTGCTGGGAATGCAGTAAAGGGTTGGAGACAAAGGCTTTGTCTTCAAAAGATTTGTGTTTTGTCCAGACGTGGTGGCCTACACTCGTAATCGCAGCATTCCGGAGGTGGAGACCGGAGGATGGCAGAGGATCGTGATTGGTTTGCGGACAGCCTTAGCTACTTAGCGAGGCCCTTTGCAACTCCGTGAGACTCTGTTTCAAAAAATAAGAAGACAAAAAAATAATAGGGCTGGGGGTGTAGCATGGGGGTAGAATACCCCTGGGTTCCATCCCCAGTTCCTCAAAAAAAAAAAAAAAAAGATTTGTGTTTTATTTATTTATGGTGGTACTGGGGTTCCTGGAAGCCCTTCTACCTCCGGGCTATACTCCCAGACCTATTTTTGCATTTTTATTTGGAAACAGGGTCTCCTAAGCCAGCACGCATGGCTGGCTTCGAACCTGCGTGATCCTCCTGTCTCTGCCTCCCAAGCGTGGGGATTACAAGCGTGTGCCACCACGCCCGGCTTGATTTCTGTTTTAAAACTATTATCCTAGCTGGGCAGACACAGTGTCACATGCCTATAATCCCAGTACTTGGGAAACTGAGACAGGAGAATGGCAAGTTAGAAGCCATTCTCAGGAACTTAATGAGACCCTGTTTCAAAGTAAAACATAAAATAGGGCTGGGGGTGTGGCTCAGAGGTAGAACATCCCTGGGTTCAATCTCTAGTACCACCAAATATATATATATATATATATATATATATAAAATTATATACATAATATGTATGTGTGTATATATATATATATATATATATATATATATATATATATGCATGCATGCAAGGGGTTCCCTCTGTGTACTTTGTGAGAGAAAGTTTATCTCACGTCTGTTGCTGAGCCATCTCCTGAGCCACCTTGTCCCCAAATCTTCCACACCTCCGCAGTGCCACCACAGGGCTCTGCTTAAGGTGGTCTTCTGTCCCATAATGGAATCAGGGATGGGTCCTCTTGCAGGAAAGGCCATGTCTGCCTTCATTGTCTGAAAGCTCTCTCCTGGGTGTACACAGAAGATGAAGCCCCTGGGCGTGCTAATAGTGACGTCTCTGGATGCCCCCTCGATTATTCATTTAAACGAGCTATTCCCTCCCCAACTCTTGTTCATGACTCTTCCAAGGTAATGGTCAGAAGGCCTCTGGCAGCCCCTGGTAACTTTTCTGAGGTCTTCTCATGAGACTGTGAAAGAGATCCTTTCTCACCTGGCCCGGCTGCAGGTGGTCCAGCTCTCTCCCCACAGGCGGGCTGAGGCTCTGGAAGTCACAGAAGGGATGTAGACACCGCAGTGAATGTGGAGATCTCAGCGCTCCCATGCCCTTGGTGGGCTGTGGACCCATCCAGCACCCTGCCCTCCTGTCTGTATTCATCCTCAAGAGTCACTAAATCAAGAGCCCTAAGGAGACCTCCCCACACCCATCTGGCTGCATGGTACGTGTGGCCACATTCTTCTGGAGCCCAGCGAGTGTCCTAGGTGGGCTGTGTGTGGCAGAGAGGGCCCTGAGGTGTCTTGGTGTCCTGGAGCTGCCAAAACGAGTTGCTGCAAAGTAGGTGGCTTGAAAGAACATGAACTTATCTCTCCATTCTGGAGGCCAGAAAGCAAGGTGTCTGCAGGACTGGCTCCTGCTGGGGGCCCTGGGGAGGATCTGGCCTCTCCCAGCACCTGGTGTTTTCAGCACAGGGCAGTTTAGCTCCATCTCTGCCTCAGTCTCACGTGACCTCGTCCCTGTGGAGCCTGGATCTCTCCCACCTTTCATCATCATTGCACATCCTAAGTCTGGGATGCCTTCATCTTGGGATCCATGAGGAAGTACATCTGCAAAGACCTTGTTTCCAAATGAGGTGGCATTCTGAGGTTCTGAGTGGGCATATTTCTTGGGGAGGGGGATGCTATTCAACCCATTTCATGAGGGAAGCATAAAATGTGTATGGAAATAGCATGGCCAGTGGCCATTGGTGCCACAAAGTAAAATAAAGCCAAGAAAGGGAATGGAGAAGCTGGGTACAGTGAGGTACACCTGTAATCTTAGTACTTGGAAGACTGAGACAGGAGGGTCACAGGTTTGAGGACAGCCTCAACAATATGGTGAGGTGCTCAGCAAGCTAGTGAGACCCTGTTTCAAAAACAAAAATACAATAAGGAAGAACAAAATTATATCATTTGCAAGAAGATGGAAAGCCCTGGAGAACATTATGTTAAGTGAGATCAGCCAAGCACAGAAGGAGAAGGTACATATGTTTCCTCTAATATGCCCAAACTAGGAAACACAGAGGATACCGTCGGGACTCCAGATAATGGAGGGGAAATACCAGCAAAGTTTGAATGGAAAGATAGGAGAGGAGGAAGGCTGATCTTGATTAATGAGGGTCTACATCTGAACATGTGTAAAATTATGAATAAGACATGGTTAACCTGGACAACCATTGGTGGGAGGGGGGAAGGGAAAACGGGGGCAGGGGGGAGAGGGCATCAAATATAGTTTAAATGTATACTATTTATGTTCAATAAAAAAATTGTTAAAAGGAAAAAAAATACAAAAAGAGCTGGGGGGGGTGTAGCTTGGAGGTAGAATGCTCCTGGTTTCTACCCCCAGGACCACGGAAGGAAGGAAGGAAGGAAGGAAGGAAGGAAGGAAGGAAGGAAATCAATCAGGCAGGCAGGCAGGCAGGAAGGAAGGAAGGAAGGAAGGAGCTGGTTGGAGGTGGGGAGGTTACAGTCTTAAACTGGGGGCCCTGGAAGGCCCCCAGGAACTGACCACCTGAGCCAAGAGCTGAAGGGACACATTCAGCTTTGGTGCTATCCCCCTTCAAAGGTTCTGGCAATATTTGGCAGAGCAGCTAGGAAGCTACTGGGAGAAAAGTGTGTTCTAAGCCTGCACTCCTTCCTCCCTTTGCAATCCGGGACATGTCCTTGTTCAGATCTCAGGCTCAAAGCCCATGCAGTGACACTTCTTTATGGTCCAGTGCAGCTCTAATGACAGCAATAATGATAATAATGGGATTTGGGGCCACCCCTCCCTCTCGCATGAGGACCCTATTGTGCCGACTAATTGTGTAGAAGCCCTTAAGGAGGACAACTGTCTGTGGGGTGGACGCAGCGGGGAGCGCAGAGGAACGTGTCACTGGGGCCGTGAGGCACTCCTGAGTCACCCTGGCACACTGAACCCATGCATCTGGATTACTACAAGTGCTAAAGAAAGTTTGGGGGCCTTCTACCACTGGAGGAGGGGCTGGAGTCAACCTGGGTCCCTGGGGTGTCTTCATTATCTAGTGGAGGAGCTATGACTTCAACCTACTTATTGCAAGGCAGAAGCGGGAGAGGAAATGAAACTGCTAAGGGGCCCAGCTCTACCGCAGCGTCCCAAACTGAGGGCGCAGGGGAACGCTCCCTCCTTCCCAAGACAGTTGGTCTGTGTGGTTGTCGTTTAACAGAGCCGGCAACTGGGATCTTCAGACCTCAGCCTGAGTCCTTATCTGCACCATCTCTCTAATTGATGCTCTCTGACTTCCAAACAAGCACCATTAAGAACACCCCTTTTAGTAAATATATGTTTTAATGGAATAGATTTTTTGAAATGACCTTATCTGAAGCAGCATGCACTTTCATAAGTGTATATTGATTGGCTTTTAAAAATTCCTCTGCTGTTTCCACTTGTCCTGTGACCTAGTATTTGTCCTGTTCCCAGCAACTCGTCCACATTTCAAATACGACATTCAGATCTGCATTCAGAAGCCTGCTGGCCTCTCTTAGTTTTTGCTTTTGTAACATGTTATATGATGCTTTTATTCTCCCACATGGAGCATGCACCATTTCTGATGGGCTAAAGGGGAGAATCTGTACTGCTCTCAGGAGGATGGGGTTGTAATATCATTGCCACCTGCTCATTGCTGGAGAAACTGAGGTCCACAACAGAGAAGGAATGTACCCTTAAGGACTCCAGGAGCATGAGAAAGAGTGGCTGAGAACCTAGACCCTCCCTGGGCACACCCTTGTAATCCCAGTACTCAGCTACTTAGTGAGGCAGACCTTCAGCAACTTAGTGAGACCCTATTTCAAATATAAAAAAATAAAAAATAGGGCTGGGGGGTAAACTTGGAGGTAGAATGCTCCTGGGTCCAATCTCCAGTACAGAGAGAGAGAGAGAGAGAGAGAGAGAGAGAGAGAGAGAGAGAGAGAGAAGAACATGGACTTAGACCCCATCCTAATTCAAGAGACATCTTTCCCATGGTTATTTCCATGCTACCTATTTTTTTAATGCCTCCTCTAAATTCTTTGGTTCATGGTCTGCATTTGGAAATAAAAATGCCAACTTTTAGTACCCTCATCACCCACTAAAGAACCACGTGGGGTGAGGGCCACAAATCCCTTTTGTGCAAGTGTTTTAGTCTGCAAATGTGTTTTATGTTTGCTTAAATAGCTTCAAGTTTCAAGACAAAGGCTGGTTTTCCACCACACCAGTTAACAGGCCAATCCAGTGAACAAAAAAATCAATGAAACAACTTATGCTGGTATCATGGAGACATGGACAAGAATTCAGTTACTTTAAAATTTAATTCTTGATCCAATTCAGCTAACCTTTGTTGAATACCAGCCATGGTCCAGACCCAATATTAAGCCCTGGGGGAGACAGAGATGGCCGAGACTCTGTCCTAGAGAAGCTCAGAGATTAGATTTGGGAAGTAGACAGCTACCAAGTAAGTGCTTCAGTAGCTGCTGTTCAAGGCATGAGAAGACTCCAAAGAACTGTCGAGTACTGGGAAGGAAACGCATTATGATTAAGAGTTTTTCAAGAGCTAGGCATGGTGGCACCAGCCTGTAATCCCAGTACTTGGGAGGCTGAGACAGGAGGGTCACAAGTTTGAGGACAGCCTTGGAAACTTAGTGAGACTCTCAGAAATCTAATGAGATGCTGGTGTTTGTTTGTTTGTTTGGGGGTGGTACTGAGGACTAAACTCAGGGGAAGTCTACCTCCAAGTTATACCCCCAGCCCTATTTTTATGCTTGATTTTAAAATAGGGTCTCACTAAGTTGTAGAGAGCATCATGAGATTTCTGAGGTTGGCCAAGAACCTGTGATCCTCCTGTCTCAGCCTCCCAAGTACTGGGATTATAAGCATGCATCAGCATGCTCGGTGAGACCCTGTATAAAATAAAATAAAGTAAAGTAAAATAAAATAAAATAAAATAAAATAAAATAAAATAAAAAGGCTTGGGTTATAGCTTGGAAAGAGAATGCTTCCAGGAAGCCTTGAACCATGTCTACCTTTGTGCACATAAAGGCACACAGGGTGTTGAGCTGTTGTGTGCAGGCCACGAGATGGTCATCTGGTCAACCTTACTACTCAAATCCCTTTCTGGTCACCATCATTTCATAGTCTTTTGACTTATGTCATCCAAAGTTTTGTTTACATTCTCTGTCTCACTTGCCTATATTATAATAACCACTAATAATATTTACTGATTCATTAGTCTTACAATTCAACAAAGTGGAAAATATTATTTGCAGTTCTACGAAGAGATGGAGAAGCTTGAGATATAGGGAAGGCAGGTGGCTTCCTCCAGGTCCCCAACTTGTAAATGGCAGAACCACTCTCTCCTGCCTTCACTAAGTTCTAGCCAAGCTGCTCTATTTAATCATTTTTTACAGATAACTTGCATAAATGAGCACAAGGGCTTTGTGCATACTGTTCCTTCTGCCTGGAATGCTCTTTCCAGTACTCTTGATTGGTCTCCATGGTTTTTATCTTTGAGCTCTTGAGTTGAAATACCATCTTTCTTGACGAATCTGTCTAAGTAGGGACCTTCCTACCTTATCTTTGGTTTCTGCAGGGAACTTATCTTATTTTGAAAATTTTTAAAGCAATAACTGGCTCTTTTTTTGCCTGTGTGACTCACTAGAAAGTAAGTTCATGAAGAGAGGAACCTTGCCTGGCTTATACATTGATGCGTTTCCAGTTCCTAATATACAGTTTGGCATCAGGTGGGCACTTGGCTAATATTTGTAGAATGATTGCCAGATGGGGGTGCAAGGTGATTAAGGTAGGCTGTTTTAGTCAGCATGCTTACCACTGTGACCCAAAATACCTGATGACCACAACTTAGAGAAAGGAAGATTTATTTGCCCACAGTTACAGTGATTTCAGGCCACGTTTGGTCAGGTAAAGTCTACGGAGCTCAGGGCAAAGTGGTAGGAAGTAGCGAGAAGAGGAGCAAATGGATTTTGTTCTCATCATGGAGGCTGGAAGCAGAGAAAGAGAGAAGGAGGTCCATGGACATGTGTATAGTCCCCAAGACCACACTTGCAGTGACCCACCTCCTCAAGCCACGCCCTAGCTGCCTACCATTTACTCACAAATGGATTTACCCACTGATGAGATTAGAAGTTCTCATGATTCAATTATTTCGTCCCTGAACACTTTTGCATTAATACATGAGCTCTTCCAGGCAACATTTTGTATCCAAAACATAAGATGGGCCTTTCCCTAGGAGAACTTACAGTCTAGTCCAAGGCACAGGCATTCTCCCACCAGCACAACATGCTTCATTTACTTAGGAACATTTGTAAATTGCCATAGGGACCCAGAGGAGGAAGTAACTGCTTTTCCCAGGGCCCAGGAAGACATCCTGGGGAAGGTGACACTAGCTAGCCTTCGAATTAGGAATGCAGTCTCACCCAGATAATTATTGGCTTGGGAGAATTCCAAGCAATGGGAAGATCACATGCTCCGAAGGGCCTGACATGTTTATACTGCAGGTGTTTATCAGACACTTGCTCTCTTCTAGACACCGAAGTGCTGCCTATCCGAGATGTGTGTGTGTGTGGGGGGGGGGTACTGGGGATGGAACCCAGGGGCCTTCTACCTCCAGACCTATTTTATATTTTATTTGGAAACAGGGTCTCACCAAGTTGCTGACAGCCTCACTAAGCTGCTAAGGCTGGCTTTGAACCTGGATCCTCCTGTCTCAGCCTCCCAAGTACTGAGATTGCAAGTGTGCACCACTATACCTGGCAGAGATCCGTGTTCTTAAGAGTTTGCTTTCTCAGTAAAGAGACAGGTTCACCAGCCGACTATTACACAGGAGTAGGTTTGCAGAGGAAGGCAGGGATCGGAGCCTAGTGGGGCAAAGAGATGAGTATGGAAATTCGTTCTGTAGGCTCCGAGTCGTGAAAAGCACATAGGCAGGGGATCTTGTACAGGTGAAAGGACACCACTTAAGATTACTAAGCATGGGTGATAGGATCAGTCGTGTGCTGAGGATAACGGTGTGGAGGCTGAGCAGAGGCAGTGGAGCCGGAAGGCGGAAGGCCTCAGGTGCTGCCGCTGCGCCCAGGTGAGGTGATGGTGAGGATGAGCGGCGCAGGTGGCTTAGGGCAATGCTTGGGGTTAATAGGCCATGAGCTGTTGGGTCTGAGAGTCACCCAAATTAGCCAAAAAAGGCACAGAATTTCCTAAGTTGACCTGCCACGTTGTGTCAACTAGTATATTTGTCTAATGTATCCTAATATGTGTAACTAGAATGTCTCTTTTCCTCCCTTCCTTCCTTCCTTCCTTCCTTCCTCTCTTCTCTGTTTCTCTCCTCTCTCTTCTTTCTTCCCTATCTCCTTTCTTTCTTTCTTTCTCTCTTTCTTTCTTTCTTTCTTTCTTTCTTTCTTTCTTTCATTCTCTTTCTTCTTTCTTTCTGTGGTATTGGGGACTGAACCAAAGGGCAACCTATCTCAAGTGACATCTTTAACCCTTTTTATTATTTTATTCAGTTTTTTTTTTTTTTTTTGCAGTACTGGGGATGAAACCCAGGGGCATTCTACCTCTGAGCAACACTTTCAGCTCTATTTTTTATTATTTTATTTTGAAACAGGTTCTCACTGAGTTGCAGAGAGCCTCACTAAGTAGCTGAGGCTGTGTGTGAACTGAGGTCCTCCTGTCTCAGTCTCCCAAATGTTGGGATTACAAGTGCGTGCCACCACACTGGGCTCCTTATTATTTATTTTGAAACAGGGTCTCACTAAGTGGCTGAGGGTCTTGCTCAGTTGCTGAGGCTGCCCTCAAACCTTCAATCCTCTTGATGCAGCCTCCCAAGTACTAGGATTACAGGCATGCACCACAGTGCCTGGCTCCATGACTAGAATTTCTAATCCCTCAGAACAATCCTCATCAAGAAAATTCAAAAGTGGTGCACCATTCACTCTCTCGTCTTGGAAAGTTACAAAGCACAGTGGCATATTCAAGGCTCTAAGAAGATCGGTTTATTTTTATTTAACTTGGGTTTCCCAAACTTGGCAGTAGAACCCCACTTTAACATTAACACCTAAAAATAAAATCCAAGGAATGCACTTTGGGAGATGCTGACAGATGAAACAGAACCTATGTTTTCCTGTAGAGCCAGGCCCTGGGCGAACCTACACACTGTTGCCTTGACATTATATTACTGCCGTGGAAACCTATAAAATATTTGAGCCATTTGATCCAGTAGTAAGCACGCGGATGCCAGCACCACATCCATGCTGACTAACTCCATGCCCCTCCTGCAATGTCCTTTTCTCTGACATTGGGGTGGTAACAATAATACCTGTTTCATGAAGTGGTTGCAAAGATAAGTGAGCTCATTCCAAAAAGGCCTAGAAGCAGTGCCAAGCTCTTCATGGCACCTTCCTGGTGCCGTGGTTTGGATATAGTCTCCTTTAAAGCACATGCTGGAGATTTAACCCCCAGCGGAACACTGTTGGGCGGTAGAGTGTAATGGGAGGCGTTTAAGTTGTGAGGGCTCCACCCTAAGGAATGGATTAATGCTGCTTACAAAGCGGCTTGAGGCTGAGAGTTCTATTTCTTGCTCTTGTTTGTACCTCTGCGCCCTTTCTTGCCTCTCTGCTGTTCGCCAGGGAACGGCACAAAGAGAGCCCCACAGGAAGTGGCCCTTCAACCCAACCTGCCCTTCCCAGCCTCCAGAACTGTAAGGCATGCTTTCTTCTTTATAAATTACCCAGCCTGAGACATTCTGTCATAGTGGCATGAAAGGACTAAGAAGGGCACAGTCCGCGTTAGCTACTGAGGGAGGCAATGCAGGGTAGTAGATGAGAACATGGGCTTTGAAGCCACACTGCCTGGGTTTGTATCTGGGCTTTTTCCTTCACTGAGTCTGTAGCCTTAGGAAAGCAATATGGAGTCTTCTGTGCCTTGGTTTCCCCTATCTGTAAAGCAGAGACAATTATAGTAGCTATTTCATAGGTTTGTTATGAAGAATAAATGAATCAAATCCTATGAAGAGACGTTGCCTGGCATGTTAGATGTTTTTGCTTTAAAAAAAATGTCTCCTAAATTGTCTCTGTTATTAGCATAATTTCATCATGTAGACTGACTTTCAGCTCCAGTGATGATGATCCAAATTTTCAGCTTTCCTAGCAAGTTATTTTGGTCTTATGTTTTGGCATTCCCCTTTCCTGACTCTGGGGGCCTTTAATTCAGAACTGAGAGTGTCACAGAGGCTTTTTTGCTCTTCTCTTTCACTCGATGGAGTTGGGTTTCTTCATCTCATGCACTGGCAATTGTAATGAAAGTCCCCCGATTCCGGAGACCACCTGGTCCCTACTTTGGGCTCCGTGCCTTCCCTAAAAACACAGACATCTGTTTCAAATCACTTAGCAAAAGACCTTGGGATGCTCTCGGAGTGAAACCATCCCCCCCAGCATGGATACCGGGAGAAGCTGGATGGTTTCCTCGTTAAAAGTTTTCTGATATTATATCGGTGTAGAATCTTTCGAACAGGTCACGCTCACCCTCACATTCAAGGCAATTACCTGATGTTTAGTTATCAGATTCCTTCAGGGACTGCCTGCTCCTCGTGAACAATTAGATTAGAGGATGCTGATGGAACTCAAGTGGCAGGAAGTAGAAGTTACATTTCTGAGTTCAGAGTTTCTATTTCAAGGTTGAGTAAGTGGTAAATTTTTACTGCGAGATTCTAGCCAAATAAGAGTACAATTCTCAAGGTCCCCCAGCCCAGCGTATGGGCATTTCACCTGCCTAGAAACTTTAACTTTTTTCAGAGGTGGGTCTCCCTGTCCTTTTATGTTGGCATGAAAACAATTAATAATTTAAAGCATGCCCATTAAAAAACAGAAATGCTGTCTAAATACAATACTGTGATAATAAATTTAAAAGTCGATCCAGCTGGGCACTGTTCCCAGACGACCAGCTGAGCAGAAACACAAATAAGTAAAGAAGAAGAAAAACTGCTATATAATGCAAATGTCTGCAATCTCGTTTTCTGCTACCCTTTTATTGCAAATATATAGTATTGGAGTTACATTATGGATAAACAGGTTTCATGGTCTAACCTGGAAACCTAATCACTGTTTATAACATTATTTCTAGGGGAGAAAATGGATTCCATATAACAAACAGATGGTTTGCCAGCCATCTTTTCTTGGAGCACAATAGTCTGGGCCCACTTGGAATTTTAACCTGTAGCTGAGTGTTTTGTATTTACTATCAATAGATTAAAAACTTGAGACCTCTCGTAATTCCCACCTCTGTTTCCCTCCCAACTCCTTGCTACAGCCCTCTTTATCCTAGAGGCTCTGCCTCCCCTCTCCTGCTCTTTGGTCCTGAGGTCCTTTCCTCAACCTGGTCCTGGCTCAGCCCCACTCTCCGACTACTGTTGAGGCCCCAGGAAGTCAGGAGGAACTTTGATTGCCTCTAATTTTACTAAATGGCAGTTAGGGTCCAAAGGAAGTCAGGCAGCTGGGTGGCCCAGTGTATGCTTCTGCAGTCAGACTTCAGCCACACGACAGCTGTGTGACCTAGACATGTTACTGCACATTGCTGAGCCTCTGTTTCATCCCTATAGAATGAGGTTGTTGTGAAAACTAGTTATAAATACTCAGAATAGTGCTGGGCACAGAACAGTGTTCCTTTCATGCAACTCTTTGGTGGGATAGTTATTTAGAGATATTACCGATGATACAGGTTTCCATATTCTTGGGAAACAAACTTGCTATATGAAAATATTTTCTAACCAAAAAAATTTTTTGGTGGTACTGGGGGGTGGAACCCAGGGGCTTTCTACCCCTGGGCTATACTCCAAGACCTATTTTTTTTTAATATTTTATTTGAAAACAGGGTCTTACTAAGTTGCTGAGAGCCTCACTAAGTAGCTGAGGCTGGCTTTGAGCCTGCGCGATCCTCCTGTCTCAGCCTCCAAAACACGGGGATTACAAGCGTGCGCCACCATGCCCGGCTTATTTTCTCAATTTTTAACAGCAAACTTAAAAACAAGTGTCTGGGACCTCCCTGTTCATTAGCTGGGATCTTTATATTCAGAACGTACCTTTTTCTGAGTTGGGAATAAGGAAGGGATTGGTTCATGTCCTTATAGAATTGAATGACAATGTCAAACTCAATTATTGTTCTTAATAATAAAGCTCTACCACAGATTTTATAGCAAACCAATAAGAGTAAGCCTTGTTATTTTATTTATCTATTTGCGGGCCTTAAGATGTTTTACATACTTATTGTTTCCATATACAGTGTTTTTCACCTAATAAAAGTTTTTTATTGTTGTTTTAAATTAACTTTTTTTTCTTTGAGACTGTCTTTTCTTGCATTTAGGCAGGTTCTAGGTTTTTTTTATTTTTTATTTATGAATAGGCTCGTGTCTATTCATGGACCTTACCATACAGGCATGAGATCTAACTGGAAATAGGAACTAGAAATATTGATTGGGATCTTAGGACTTACAGCTCCTGCTATGGTTTGAATATGTGCCCCACAAATCATGTGTTGAGATTTAAGCCCCAATGCAGCAGTGTGAGGAGGGAGGCCTAATGGAAGACATGCAGGTTGTAAGGACCCTGCCCTCCTGAGTAGATTAATGCCAACTGTAAAAGGGCTTGAGGTTGGCAGTTCTGTCTCACTCTGGCCTTTCTGCCATCCCCCATGGAGTGATGCGGTAGGAAGGCCTATGCCAGGTGCAGACCTTTCAGCTTCAGACTCCTCAGCCTCCAAAACTCTTAAGAAATAAATCTTTGTTCTTTTCAAATTACCCAGTGTTACCTGGTATTTTGTTATAGTCGTACAAAATGGACTAAGGCATAAAATCAGTACTGTGTAGTGGGCTACTGATTTAACACCTGACCGTGTAGACTTGGCATTGGAACTGGGTCAGGAGTAGAGGCTGGAAGAATCTGTCTTGGCACTATATTTCGGAGCATGTAACTTGTTTAATTGGACAGGCTCAGAGATGAAGAATTTAACTTGAAGTGAATCATGCCTTGAGTTTCACCTACATTTGATTCAAGTGAGACTCTGGACTTCAGACTTTTGAGTTGGTGCTGGAAGGAGTTAAGACTTTGGCACTGTTGGCCTAGAATGACTGTATTTTGCATGTGAGAAGGATGTGGATTTGGGGGGCCAGAGAGAGAATGCTATGGTTTGAACACGACTCCCCCAAAGCATGTTGAAAAAAAAATTTTTTTCTTTGGTGGTACTGGGGTTCCTGGAAGCCCTTCTACCTCCGGAATATACTCCCACGGCCTACACTCCCAGACCTATTTACCTTTTTATGTGTAAACAGGGTCTTTTAAGCCAGCAAGGCTGGCTCCGAACCAGCGTGATCCTCCTGTCTCTGCCTCCCAAGCACGGGGGTTACAAGCGTGCGCCACCACGCCCAGCTAAGCATGTTGAAAATTTAAAACCCCAATGTAACAATTTTGGAAGGCGGGGCCTAATGAAGTGTTTAGGTCAACAGGGTTCTATCCTCATGCAAGGATTAATGCCAGTAGGAAAGCAAAGGGCGTGACACTGTGGACGCAATCTCTTGTGTGTGTGTGCGTGCGTGTGCGTGTGTGCGTGTGTGCGTGTGTGCGTGTGCGTGTGCGTGTGTGTGGTACTGGGGATGGAACCCAGGGGCATTCTATCTCCAAGCTACACCCTCAGACCTAATTTTTATTATTTATTTTGAAACAGGGTCTCACTGAGTTGCAGAGGGCCTAAGTAGCTGAGGCTGTCCTCAAACTGCAATCCTCACATCTCAGCCTTTGGAATGCTGGGATTACAAGCGTGCGTCACCACACCCAGCTCAGTCTCTCACTTTTATCCCCTCTTGCCTTTCTGCCTCCTGCCATGAGACAAAAAGCAAGAAGGGTCTCACCAGATTTAGGCTTCTCTACCTTTGACTTCCTGGCCTCCAGAATTGTTAGAAATAAATCTCTTACTCTTTGTTTGCTTTTACTTGTTTTTTTTTTTTTTTAAACCCAGAAACCCTTCTACCTCCAGGCTACACTCCCAGACACGTATTTTTTATATTTTTATTTGGAAACGGGGTCTCTTAAGCCAGCAAGGCTGGCTTCTAACCTGCGCAATCCTCCTGTCTCCACCTCCCAAGAACGGGGATTACAAGCATGTGGCACCACGCCCAGCTTCACTTGTTGTTTTACTCTTTTTATTTTTTGTTTCTGTATATATATATTTTTGTACCCAGGGGCAATCTACCTTTCTAAGCTATACCTCCAGCACTTTCTTACATTATATTTTGAGACAGAGCTTTGCTAATTTTCTGAGTGTCTCACTAAGTCATTGAGGCTTGCCTAGAACCTACAGTCTTCCTGTCTCAGCCTCCCAAGCTCTAAGGTTACAAGTGTGTGTGACCACATCTGGAATAAATCTTAAATTTTTTATGAATTATATAATTACAGATATTGGTTGTAGCAGGGTGAAATGAACTAAGGCAGGTCCTTAGGAAAGGATGGGGCAAAAGAAATAACATTAAGCAAAGAAAACAAATATATTTTTTGCCATTTTCTTCAGAACAGTCCTATAATTCTGAATCCAATTATCCTGCTATCAGAAGAAATTAAAATAAAGCCAGTTAAGAAATCAGCCCATCTGAGAGCGCCTCATGGAGGACTCAGCCTCTAAGAATCATGCCTGACAATGAGATTTTAGTTTTATTTGGCGAATGGCTTAAGTGTTTATGTACTTGACCATTTTCTTTGGTGGTACTGGGGTTCCTGGAAGCCCTTCTACCTCCGGAATATACTCCCAAGGGCTACACTCCCAGACCTATTTTTTCCTGTACATTGCTTCTGTTGATGTACAGGAATCAGAGTGGTACCTTTTTTTTTTTTTTTAAGTTTTTAGAGCTACAAGTTTATTTAGCACAAAGCAATCCCCGCCGACTTCACTGAGGTGGCTGACCGCGTCCTCGACCAAACCCGCCTCTAAACTGGAATTCAGTGGCTGACCCAGCCCCAGCCTCGGCTTTCTTGTCAGCACCAGGGGGCACAGCGCTCCGTCTGTAGGTGTCTCTGTCAGCTTCTCCTCTCATGAGTCTTGCAGGTCGCTCTCCTTCCAGGCCTTTGGGCCAAGGCCTGCCAGTCTCTGGCCGGCTGCGACGCAGGGTGGCAGGCACGATCTCAGGAGGCAAGTGGAGGTAATCACGAAGATACTGGATGCCCTCGTTGGTGAGGTACCAGTAGAAATGTCTCCAGGCAAACTGTTCCTTCACGTAGCCACGAGACTTGAGAGACTGCATGGCCTTCATGACGTGAAGGTTGGGCACGTTCTTGTCTGCCAGCTCCGGGTGCTTGGGCATGTGGAGAGTGGTACCTTTTGAAAGGACCTTATTTCAAAGTAACTGGGTTTGTTTACTAAAACGTGGGAGCTATAAGATCTGCTCCCCCTCCTTTAGAAACGTGGATATGCGGGTAATGTGCTGTCTTGAAGATTTTACAGTCTGCAATATTTGAGAAGTAATAAGATACTGTTGTTGGTTGACCATCTGGTTATACATTCTTGGTGTCATGGTTTGCTTTTAATTTTTTAAATTTCTTTTTAATTGGTGAGATACAAGGAATGGGAGCTTAGACATTTCAGAGGTAAGTTTTTTTTGTTATTTTTTTTTTGTATAGACAAGGAATTTCTATTTAGGTGTATAACATGGTTTGATTTTGTTTTTACCTTATGTAAAATATGATAGGAAAGGTTCATTAAACATTCATTCTCTTAAAAACATAACTAAACTCAGGCTGGGGGGATGGCTCAGTGCCAGAGCACTTACCTAACATGCATGAGGCCCTGGGTTCAGTCCCCAGTACCTAACCAGGCATGGTGGTACACAGCTATAATCCCAGTACTTGGAAGACTGAGACAGGAGGATTACAGAGTTGAGACCAGCCTTAGCAACCTAGGGAGATTCTCAGCAACTTAGCAAGAACCTGTTTCTAAAAGTATAAAATGTTCAAGCTAGGGAGTAGTGGGAATACCAGAGGGACTCCAGATGACGGAGGGGAAATCTCATCAAAGCTTGAACGGAAGGACAGGGGAGGAAGAAAGCTGAGGTTGTTCAATGGAGGAGCTACATACGAATATGTGTAATAGCATAAATACAACATGGTTAACCTGGACACTCTCTATTGGGGGGGAGGGAAAGGGAGGGGGAAGGGCATGAAGCACAATGTAAATGTACACCACTCTCAATATGTTCCACTTATTAAAAATAAAAACAAAATAATTAATTAATTAAAAGTATAAAATAAAAAGGGTTGGGGAAATAGCTCAGAAATAGAATACCCCTGTGTTCAATACCTAGTACCACACCAAAAACCAAAACAAAACAAAAAACAAAAATCAAAAATCCCCAATAAAACCAATAAATAAATTTAGCTCCTAATCTGATCCTCATCCTCAGATTCAGACTCTTTATGTTAAAAAGTAGTCTCTTTACCATGAAGAAGAGTCAGATGTAAATCACATCTCCACAAAGAAAAATCAGCAGTTGAAAAGACCTATAGAGATTTCATATTTCATCCATTCATTCAAAAATATTTATTGAAACCCTAGTATTTGCATATCATGCTGCCAGACACTGAGGGATTTGCTAAAACAATATTAAAGATGTTTTCCCTTCCTTTGAGGAGCTTAGCACTTCCTTGGGAAGAAATGACATAGACATATGAAACAGTTAACTTGTAATTCGAGGCAACATATGATTAAATACCAAAATGTGTGGTTCCGACAAGAAACACTATAGGAGTTCAGGAAGGGAGTGATAACTCAGTGGCACTACTGCTTTCTGCCTACAAATTGGCAAATCGTAGCACTATTTGTATGAAATATTTTACACTTGTTTTTTTGGCAGCCTTAGGCCTTGACTCCCAGTCAGCATTAAGAGCCTACAAAAATATTTGTACTCTAGTCTCTCTAGAATTGGCTTAATTCTCCCCACTCCCCCCTTCTAGGCAGAGGAAGTGCCTTCTACAGACAGACCAGAGTGCCCAGGAGAGGCAGAGGCTTTTTGACATTCACAATCTCTTTCAGATACAAATAAGAAACCAGCCTGGTCATTCTCTGTTTCAATGTGGCAGGACTCGTCTCCCTTGCAAACTCTCCCTGACATTGAGAGGTGGTTTAATTTGAACTTAATGTCCGTGACGGACGAGCCAGCCATCAAGGGTCGGATAAATTTATGGCTTTGGCAAATTGCTAATGAAAATCTCTTGGTAACCATGTCCAAGGAAGAACTGACACAGATGTAGAGGAGTTGAGCTGCAGATGTGCTCCCTGGGAGCGGGGTTTCCTCAAATGTCAGAAGAAGGTGACATCCTAAGAGTATTGTACTTAAGTGTGATGTTTAGTGAAACTCACCGACTTCCTTTTCTATTTTTGCCATATTCAAATTAGCACAGAGCTCAAAGAGAAAAAGCCACAGAGGCCAAAAATTCTTAAGAATTAACCCATCAAGTCCCAAGTTCTTAATTCTGTTAATACTTCAAGTGAAATCGACAGGTTCATTAAAATGGTTGGAAATAATATACTATCCAGAGGTGATATATATTATTATACATCATGTGTAATATGTTATTAATAGCAATCAATAATTAAATTAGAATTATATTCTTATTATATAATTATATTATGTGTTATATAACATCACTTTTTATAGTTGTTTCACATCTGGGATGATGGGACCACTGGGTTAAAAGAGAGAGAGAACTTAATACTTAAAAAGGCTAAGATAGGAAGATCACAGGTTCACGGCTAAGATAGGAGAATCACAGATTTGAGGCTAAGATAAGAGAATTACAGGTTTGAGGCCAGCCTTAGCAACTTAATGAGGCCCTGAGCAACTTAGACCATTTTCCCACATAAAAATTAAAATAAGGCTGGGGATTTAATTCAGGGATAGAATGCCCTGGGTTCAATCCCTAGTAACACACACATACTGTACACACACACACACACACACACACACACACACACACACACACACGGAAGAAACAATAAAATCCTTTTGAAGTCAACTGCACTAGTTCAGCCCCTATGCCTCATTCCTTTCAGATCCCCTCAGGGGCTGCCCACTGCTGAGTGTGGTCACCTTTTGCCTGTTTTTAATCTCACAATGAATGTGTTTTCAGTTACTTTTGAAACTCTTTGTCACTGGTTCAGCCGCCCCTTCATTTTAACCTTAGGCCTTGAGGAGATATAGAGCCCAGACGTTTTGTCTTTTCCTTGATGTCTTCGGTGGAATGTCTGCAGAGTCCTGAGCCATTTGCAGACAGCAGGGCACTGTGTTCTCTCTTCCTGAGGGGTCGGTGGCCCATCTGGTGAGACAAGGGCTCCCAAGTTAGAATGACCTACAGTGACCAGCACGACAATCTTACTTCTCAGGGTCTGAGCATTTGTTTTTATCAAAGTAATTGGCCCAGCCTTAACTGACGACTTTGTTGGGGGCATTCTCTGAGCCGGCTGACCTGGGAAAGTGTCCCTGAGAAGTGTTTCACTCATATCTTTTGATATAATTTGGTATCTTTCTAAATAAATGTTATGTAGCAGATGGTTATGGAATGTCTTATCAAATTCTGGGCAGGCTCTGCCCTTGAAATATTTTTATTTAATTTTCATACTGCAAAGCACACAGAAAAAAAGTAGCTTTGTCACTTTTCTTAAAACACATATAAATAACACAATAGGTTGATAGTCTGAAAATAAATTGCAAACCTAAAATATATATAATGCATAAACCCTTTCTTGAACTGCTCTTTGGCAGTATTTTTTTTTAAAGGAGCTCTTTATTTTAGAATCCTTTAAAGGGTGGGCTTTAGATGTATTTGGCGATGTCATCTTGAGAGATGGATCAGGAGTCTAAGTTCAACGTGTTGTCGACATTTGTTCTCTGCTCCTCGACATGATGGGGGAAAAAAAATCTGTTGTTTTCTGGTTGCTTTTCATGATTTTAGCATCATGTTCCTATTCTCGCACAAATCAATAATCCACTATACAAAGCATTTTTGTACGGAAGCCAAGATTGAGAAGGTTGTAACTAATGTATATGTGGGCTTGCTCTTTTGATGCCTTTTTTTTTTTTTAGGTGCACTTTTCAAGGAGATTGTGTACATTCAGGGAACTTAGAAAACTGGCTAGATATTTCCTCTGGAGCTAAAAAGTGCCCTAAAATTCAGATAACTCGAAGCAGCAAAGATAAGGTAAGAGGAAACATTCTGTTTGCCTCCATGTTGCTGTCTCATTTTGTACAACTGTTACTGACTTCCTTCTGTGCTTAAAATATCTATTAGCAACGAAATAAGCGAGCAGTGGGATAGGAGTCCATTCATTCTGTTAGTTAATTGTGAGTGTCTACCAGATGCCAATCACTCTGCTCTGCAGGTGCTGGGGATAGCGTGGGAACCAAGTCACACCACGGGCCTGCGCTCATCAAGTCATCATTTGAGGAGCTAAATTAAGACAACCCTCAAGAGTTGAATTTAAAGATTTAAAGAAAAGATGAGCTTTTAACGTAGTAGAAATATATCTAGATTTTTTTTTTTTAGAGGGGTGATATTGGGGATTGAGCCCAGAGATATTCTAACTTCAAGCTAGACCACCAATCCCATTTTATTTTCCATTTTTTTCTTTTTTGGTGGTATTGGGGTTCCTGGAAGCCCTCCTACCTCCGGGCTATACTCCCAGACCTATTTTACATTTTTGAAACAGGGTCTCTTAAGCCAGTGCAGCTGGCTTTGAACCTGCGCGATCCTTCTGTCTCCGCCTCCCAAGCATGGGGATTACAAGTGTGTGCCACCACGCCCAGCCAATCCCATTTTATTTTTAAACAGGATCTTGCTAAATTGTTGAGGATTTATAGGTATGTACCATCAGGATTTTTTTTTGTGTGTGTATGTATGTGTGTGTGGTACTTGGGAATGAATCCAGGGGCATCCTACCTCTGAGTTATACCCCCAGCCCTATTTTTTATTCTTTATTTTGAAACAGGGTCTCACTAAGTTGCAGAGAGTCTCACTAAGTAGCTGAGGTGGCTGCAAACCTGCAATCCTCCTTTTTCAGCCTCCCAAGTACTGGGATTACAAGCGTGCGCCACCACATCTTAAAAGTAAAGGAAAAATGAGCTGGTAATGGTGGCACCTGTCTTTAGTCAAGTATTTGGGAAGCTGAGACAGGAGGATCACAGGTTCAAGACCAGCCTTAGTTGCTTAGTGTGACCCTGTTTCAAAATAAGAATAATATTTGGCTGGAGATATAGCTTGGAAAGTATAATTTGGAAGTAGAATGACCCTGGACTCAATCCCCAGTACCACCAAAAACACAAAACTAGAAAAAAATAAGTTCTGACAGATGGTCAATACGATTTTTTTTTAAATCGGCTGAATTGTAGAGTTTTGTTTTGTTTTATGGTTCCTTATCCTAATGTGTTCAGGCTTCTGCTAGCAACTATCCTATGAACATGGCCTCAAGCGATATTGGTAGAGATGGAGAGCTAACGGATGTGACTAGTGCAAGCGCGGTCTCTTGGAGAGCCAGCACGCTCTGGTCAATGGGTGACAGGCGGGAAGCAATGAGCGTTTCTGCTGCGCACAGCAGCCTGCCCCGTGGGAGAACAGGATTCCTCCTTGGCAATCTCAGTGGTGCTGTAAGGAGACATTTTCTCCCTAATTATGGCTCTTGTGTTATGAATAATTGTACAGCGTCCCATCAGCAGCCAGTTGACCTGTCTGTTGCACTCGCTATGTTTTATCTGAATGCCACATTAACAAGGAAATGGGCCACTTTCTCTTTTCCCTTACACTTTGCCATTTCAAATAGCAAGAACCATACCACTTAAGATGATTTAACATTTAATAAAGGGGAGCCAGAACATTTAATGAGTGATAAATAATGAAAGAATCAAGCTTTCAAGTCAGAGCCGATGAGAACTCACGGATTGAAAGTTGTTTGGCTCTAGTCACTCCGTTGTCTTCCTAGGGGAAAACACTTCCAAAGCCTTCATACCAACCTCTGCCAGCCCCGAGTCAGAAGGCCTAGACTGGGTGTGAAAGATGCTTAGTGATTCACATATAGGGTCACACAACGTTTTACAGACATACTTTTCTTGGTATATTATAATTCTATATCATAATGAGGTATAGTGTGATAGGAATATACATGTGCACAATATTTGATGTGTTTCCCTCCAGGTCCCACCAAATCCCTCCCCTCCCCATTCATGTCATTGACATTGGTGTTGTTTGTATATGTACAATATGCCTTTCCTTCCTTCATTCCTTCCTTCCTTCCTCACCTTTCTTCCCTCCTTTCTTTTTACGGTATTGGGGATTGAACCTAAGGGCATTCTACCTCCAATCTACACCCCCAGTCCTATTTTTTACTCCTTATTTTGAAACAGAGTCTCACTAAGTTGTGGAGGGCTCACTAAATAGCTGAGGCTGTCCGCGAACCTGCCATCCTCCTGTGGCGGCCTCCCAAGAGCTGGGATTACAAGCGTGTGCCACCACGCCTGGATTACATAATGTTATTTAAACTGTTACCTTTATTATGCTTCTTTCCCCTCTCCTCCCTCCCCTAAACCTGCTCCATCACTCCACTGGAATCTCTACTCATCTATCTGAGGTTTCTTGTCAAACTTTTTATTTCTTGTATTAGTCTGAAAACCAGCTGACTTTGGTGCTAACAGAGAATGGTAGAAAGCACCATGATCCTTGAATATACTCAGAACTCTGATGAGTGGTGAAGATTATGCAAGATTTTCTTCTTTTGTCATTAAAAAAAAAATCAAAGGGCAATACTTGAGCTCATTGTAGTGGGAGGAAGTAGCTTGTAAGTGCTGCTTAGATAATTTGCTTACCCACTTATGGGTTCACTAGTATAAATTAATCACCATTTATATCTAGTCTGGGATGTTTCAAAAAATGCTTACAACCCAAACATATACTAGTGCTTCCTTAATCTTCACAGTCTGCCTAGACAGCCAACTTACTGCCACTCTCAAAGTGGAGAAGAATTTAGTAATTTGATTAAACTATTTATTTAGATCAACTTTGTAATGGCCCCCTACACACACACACACACACACACACACACACACACACACGCACAAATGCATATATACAAACACCTTCTGCTCCAAACTTTGTGTGTGTGTGTGTGTGTGTGTGTGTGTGTGTGTGTTACTAGGAATTGAACCCAGAAGCATTCTACTTCTAAGCTTCACCCCCAGCCTTATTTTAAGATTCCACTAAGTTGCGAAGAGCCTCGTGAGGTTGCTGAGGCTGGCCACAAACCTGCAATCCTCCTTTCTCAGCTTCCAAGTACTGGAATGACAGATATGTGCCAGTGGACCTGGCTTGAACTAATTCTATGAGTAGTATTGATAAGATGCCTGGTTCTATCTCTTGATTCTATAATATCAGATTATTTCCTATCCTTATGGTCATCTGGGACTTACCTGAAAGTCCCAGGTCTCTTTAAAAAATACCTGCCCTTGACTACAGAAATGGCTCTGTGGTGGTCTTGCTTCTCTCTGTTAGCTCCTCTCATAGAGTATATGCTACCTGCCTGTGATGTGACAGGTAACATTCAAGTAACTTTGTACCTGTAGAAAAAATCCTGCACCATGCAGCTTTTTTACATAAAACAACTGGAAAATAGTATATCCCCCAGCCTTACTGCGGAATCCACATGAAGAAATATTTAGGGCAATTCCAGTTAGTCTCAAAGGGATTTTCTCTGATGTTTTGTTGAGTACAACCAGGGAGATGCAGAATACTATGCCTCACTTGAGCTGATACTGATCCAGAATGCCCTTGTTCTATAAGACCCTAATGAAAAATTATAAAGCCCCTAGCAACTAGCCAAATGCATAGCAAATAGTTCCTCATTCCTGTTAAAGTACAGATTTGAGAAATCTTTCTGCTATGGGTTAAAAGTACAAGCTTAGGACATATTTCTGCTTAGGAAACATCATGATTAAGGGTACAGTGATAAAAAAATATGTGACCTCCAGGTCAGTATGACCCCCAGGTCAGCCCGCCTTGTTCCAGAAATCTGCTGACTACAAGATGGACACACCTAGCATCTTGTCCAACGTTTGACCCCAGAATGTGCTTTTCAAATGGTTTTGTAATTTTCCTTTGACGCATGAAATCCGGCCCAATCCCCTCCCCAGCTTGCGGTTTTTTCCTTTAAATATTCCCAGCCCCTAGTGCTCGGGGTCGATCTTAGCTCCTGCGTGAGTCATGAGATGACCCCAGTGCGCACTGGCTCCTTAATAAACCTTTTGCTGTTTGCATCAAGGATAAGTCTCTCGTGGGTACTTGGCGTCGCTAATCCCAAGGCTTGAGGGTCTACCCTCTGCGGGGGTCTTTCAGTTCATGCTTATGTATATGTGCCTCTATGTGATTGGTTGAGCATGGAGAAAAACATGGATAAACCAGGCATGGTAGTGCACACTTTCAATTCTAGTACTTAGGATGCTGAGACAAGAGGATTGCAGGGTCACGACCAGTCCCAGCAACTTAGGGAGACCCTGTTTCAAAATTAGAAAAATAAAAAAGTGCTGGAGATATAGCTTGGTGGTAGAATGCCTCTGGGTTAGTCCCTAGTACCACCCCCTAAAAAAAGTGTAGAAGAAGTCATATGGGGTTGTAAACATGGGATCCCCTGGTAGAGTGACTTATGGGGTAGAGAGGAAGGCAGAGACAAGAAAAATCAAGGAAACCTTATCGACACAGAAAAGCATGAAGAGGGAGCGTATGACATCACCCCATTTTTGTATTATATATATATCTATATGCCTAGAAGGGGATATTAAAATTTGGTGAGAAAAAAAACAATAGGGTTCCTAAGTGAGAAACACTGGAAACACTCTTTTATCAGTCAGAATGTAAGCAAGAAATTTCACCATTGCAGACACTATCAACATTGCTTTTAAAGTTCTGTCCAGTGAAATCACACATGAAACAAGCAAGAGAAATAATTATTGCTAATCTTCAGTGATTGTGTACCTTTGAAACATGAATATATTAGCTTTAAAAATTGTTTGAGTGAAGCTGGACATGGTGGCACATGCTTGTAATCCCAGTACTTGGGAGGATGAGACAGGAGGATCAAAGGTTTGAGGACAGCCTCAGCAAATAGTAAGACTTCCATTAATCTAGCAAGATCTTTATTTCAAAAAAAAGAAAAATTGGGGTGTGGGTGTAGCAAGGAAGTAGAATGCCCCTAGGTTCCAATCCTCAGTGCCACACATGCCAAAAAAAATTGTTTAAGTAAATAAAAGTTAAATGAAGTGTTGTATGTTCCATAGTTAAATATCAAAAACCGCACTATAGCCAGGCATGGTGCACACACTTGTAATCCCAGTCCTTGGGCTAGGATTACAGATTTACAGCCAGCATCAGGAACTTAGTGAGGCTCTCTACAACTAAGTGAGACCCTACTTCAAAATAAAATTAAAAATTAGGCTGGGAATGTGACTCAGAGGGAGAATGCCCCTGGGTTCAATCCCAAGTACCACCATCACCAAACACACACACACACACACATACACACACACACACACACACACACACACACACTCACACACACTAAATAAATAAAACACTACATGTCAAGGAAAACAAACTTTGAGCTTAGATCCATAAAAAAGTTCTATTTATAAAAACAATAGAAACAAGCCGGGCGTGGTGGCGCACGCTTGCAATCCCGGCGCTTGGGAGGCAGAGACAGGAGGATTGCGCAGGTTCGAAGCCAGCCTCTCTGGCTTAAGAGACCCTGTTTCCAAATAAAAATATAAATATGGGCCTGGGAGTGTAGCCCAGAGGTCTAAGGGCTTCCAGGAACCCCAGTACCACCAAAAAAAAAAAAAAAAAAAAAAAAAAAAAAAAAAAACAAACAAACAAACAAAAACAATAGAAACATGCAGGCATAAATTAAAGAGAAAGATATATACCTTGCATTTTTAAATCATTTTTACTACAAGACACATGTTGGAGATAGGTACCAAAAATAGTGATTTTTTGCTTTGCAATAGGTTTTTGTAAGGCATTCTTTTTGATGGTAATTAGATACCAGAACAGTGGTCTATTTATAATTCATCATAGTGGAACCTCATCCATTAAAAACGTAAGCATAAAATATATATATTAAAGGTATTTTTTGGAAGATATGAAAACTGTCTGGAATATATCCAGACACATTCTATGTTTCTTAGTGGGAAGATATAAAAATGTCTCTCCTTCCTCAATTCGTTTTTCTATATTTCATATATATAAAATTTGAATAAGCATTTTCTTAGAATTAATATGATATCCATCTGCAATAATATGAACTGATCGAGAATATTTGAAATATATCCAGAAAAAGAGAAATTTATATAGGCAAGACTACCACCACAAGATTGTAAACATATATATTGTTGTACATTTATATTACATATTATACACATATAGTAAATGTGTATTATTTGAGGGATATATGCAATATTATATATTAATAATTAAATTCATGTTCTGACTTAAAATAATGATACAGATTTATGGAATGTAGTTTAAAAATAAGTAAGAATATTAAAATTAGTTATTATAAAATAAAAAGAAACAGTTTATAGAAAGTGTTGAAATAACTGGCTTACACTGTGGAAACTTACTTCATATTTTACATTAACTTATAAAAATAAAATGTAGCCTAATTATAAAGAATTTATAAAAAGCCAACTCAGAAGAACCAACAGAAAATAGAGTTGAACATCAGATAATTTTTCTAGTTCTGAAGCAATATAGTATTTAATAACAAAAAATATTCATATACTTGGTTCCTTTTTTAAAAAAGTCTACACAAGAAACATAAGAGTTAACTAAAGCACACATTTCTATAAAATATTTGCCACAAAAAAGCTATTAATTACAAGATAATTAAGCTAAGAAAAATAACAAGAAAAGCATCAGGGCACCAAAAGTAAGTGGACAAAAGCATATCTTCTCACAAGAGGAAACTCAGAAAAGTAGATATAAATATGGAAATATGTTCAACCTCACTAGTTATGAAATAAATACAAATTAACGCAATAATAATTATGCTAACTCCCAGTATTGGTAATGCCAATTAGCACAACCTTTTTTGGAAAGCAATTTGACAGCGTGCTTCAAAAGTCATAAATATATTCATTCTGTTTAAAGCACTAGTTCCAGTCAAAGAATCCTGAGGAAGTAACTTGAAAGAAGAAAAATCCTAAGCATGAAGATGCTACTGGAGTAGAATTCATAGAATTAGAAACCTGGAAATAACCAAACTGCCAGGCAAGAAGAATAATTATATAAAATAAGGTACTGGGTCACCCCAATAGAATTTGGTGAGGAGCTTTGGCCCTGAAGATATTGCCAGTAAGGAACACTCCAGACATCTCGGATCCCATCTGACCCATGGTGTCTTGACTCCCTCTTTATCCAGCTTATTTTAAGAAAGAGCCATTCACCTGGGCTTATTATGCCAAAGCTCCCATATTGGGTTTATTATGCTAATGCTTCAGCTTTTTTAACTCTACTCACCAGGAACCCAAAGTCACACAAATATACCTTCAACTTCCTGACTCTTCTTCTACTATCCCTCCTATTTTCAGATCAAGTCCAGCCTGGATTCTACATCACTCTTCTACTGAAGCTGTTCTTGCTGAGGTCACTAGGTCACTGGCAAACTCCTGTAGTCTTTCCAACCGACCCTCTCAAGTCCTCATCCTACTGGAGATTTTTTTTTTTTTTTTTTTGGGTGGTGCTGGAGATGGAACCCAGAGGCTTTCTACCTTCGGGTTACACTCCCAGACCTATTTTACCTACTTTATATTTTATTTGGAAACAGGGTCTCACTAAGTTGTTGAGAGCCTCACTCAGTAGCTGAGGCTGGCTTTGAACCTGTGCGATCCTCCTGTCTCAGCCTCCAATGTACTGGGATTACAAGCGTGCGCCACCATGCCCAGTCCAACTGGAGCATCCTTGAAGCCTGCTCATCTACTCCACATTCTCTTTCTCCTCTTGTCTCAGTCTCCCTTGCTGGCTCCTTCTGTCCTTGACTCTCTAAGTAGTGGACCTATTCAAGGCCCAGTTTTGGCTCCTCCTCTCTACTTGGCCCATCAACACTCTTATCCACTTCATTGGTCTTATATATCATCTGTGTTCCTATCTCCTTTGCTGGGCTGAAGAGCTCCAAGCCCGTATCCAAACTGACATATCCTCTTGACGATCATATAAGTATCTTGAGTTAAGTGCATCTAAAATTGAAGTCTCCATCTTCCACTCAAAGGACAAGTCTGTCCCTCATCAGTATGTGGTACCTTCATTCCATTTAATCACCCAGACCCTCCCTATCCACATCCACACTTCCAATCCTGCCCGTGTCCTCTCTAAAGGGATCCTTGTATGTGTCCAGTTCTTTCCATTTCCACTGCACCCCCTTCGGGCAGGCTCCTGTCACCTCTTGAGGATCTCTTGGTACCGTGTGACCGTCCAGTTCCACTCTAGTGGAACGTCTATGCTTCTACTACTCCAGAAGCTCTCTGAGGTCAGAGACTGCAGCTGTTTGGCTTGCTTGTGTATTTGCTGCTCTGTGCAGTGCTTGGCACATGCTAGGACTTGGTAAGTATGAATGGAATAAATAAATGGAATGATTTCAGTTATGTAAAGACTATGGGTATGATAACTGGAAGGGAATTTGGAAGAATTGGAAGCATTGGTTAAAAAAAATAGGATGGTTTCTGATACTCTTATTATAAGGTTTGGGCAAGGAATCAGTTTAAGATATGCATGTGTATAAGGCAGTATGTGGTCATGGGCTAAGATGTGTGGTGCAGATATAAATGTGGGTTGAAGAAAGCAGCACGTGAGGCTGTTCAGTCACCTGCTGAAGATGAGCAGGCGGGAGCCCTTTGGGGTTTGATTAAGTGCACACATCCACAAGAGGTGGTTGAACTTCAGTCCAGGGGAAGTTGGACTGAAAGAACTTGCCTTCTTCCAGAATGAGTCTGTGGCTCCAAATTAGAATTTTCTCAAAATGGAAAGCTGAGCCCTAGTGACTAGAATCGATTTTGCCAGCTTCTCAGGGGACCAGGGAGAAGCAGAGGCTCAGGCCGCAGGGCCTCAGAGCCAGGCGGAGGTCAGAAGACAGACACTCCCCGCAAGTTGAGACCATGGTCCTCATCTTCCACTCCCGCCTCCCTCATTCTCAGCTCGCCTTCCCACCACATCCCCCTCACGGACCTGAGGCCCCTGTGTCCCCTCTTGGCATATTACTACTTTTAGTTTTTCTTCTGAACGGGAGAACAAGTTGCCTTGTTCTGTTGGATAATTCATTTGGGAAAATTTGCTTTATGACTTTGAACACTCAATATTTTCTTTCTGTGTCCTTTGTGTACACATTTACACATACATATGTACAACACACACACACACACACACACACACACACACACACACACACACCACACCATTCCGTCCCTCCAGGTCTCAGAATGTGTTTGACCACAAACCAAACCTTGACTAATTTTAAAAGTAGATTTCACCGGATATATTCTTTAACTATTACTAATAACATTGGTGATAATGAATAGTCAGGGAATGAAGGCATGGCCTCTTACATAAACGCTGGATCAAAGAGAAACAAATGAAAAGAAAATAACGTGTTTAAATGAGAATACTTAATATCATCAGGATATATTTTTTCTAAAATAAATGTATGTATTTAGTATAATTCCATTCGGACTGTCTCCCCATCCCATTTTGGATACAATGATTTTAAAGCTCATGTGAATGAATAATGTCTAGGAAATCCTAAGAAAATTATGAAAATAAAGATAAATAAGCCAGGATTTGCCTTGTCAGATGTTAAATATATTTAAAGCCACAGTAGTAAAAACTTGATGGCTTTGGCATAGAAGATCAATAGATTTCTGGAGCAGAGCAGAATTTAGAAATAGATTCCAAATAGATGGTAAATATAATATATGACAAAAGTGGTATTTCAGATCAGTGGGGTTTTTTTCTTTTTCTTTCAGAAAATGGTTATGACATAGCTGATTAACCATCTGGATAAAAATAAAATTGGGCTCTTATCTCACACTATACAGAAATAAATTCCATATGGATTAAAAATATAAGTTTAAAAAATAAAACAATAAAGATGATGGAATAATTTTTACATGTCTATAAGCTACCGTGTTTGGGAGCACATTATAGTGAAGAAAAGAAACCCTATATCTGATTACAGAAAAACACATTGCATGAGAGATTCTGCAAGCCTAAGGTACAAGACAAACAGAAGATTAGGAGAAAATACGTGTTAGAAGGATGACAGATAAGGACTCATATCTACAACTCTGAGAGAGTTCTTAAAATTGATAAGAAACACACACACACACACACACACACACACACAGCAGAAATACAGTCATATCATAGGAATAAGTGATTCATAAAAGAATGAACCAGGTAGCAAATACAGCATTTCTCTCCATGGGCTCTTCTGGGACACCCTCCTTCCTACAGCAGGTCAAAGCGAGAGCCACATACAGCCCCGGTATGGACAGCCATGATGCAGACACAATCCTTTGTCTCCTGTATCTTCTTACCCACACAGACTGCCGTGACTGTGGTGGGAAGCTTCTCTCCAAGACACTCAGAGTGTGTGGTGAAGAACGTGGACACCGGCAAGGTGCTCTGCCAGGGGAAAAGTCAGCCAAACCGGACCTGCACCTGTAGCATCCCCACCAGGCCAACCTACAGAGGTAGGTGGACTCTGCTGGGTTTGGTTGTGTAGTCAAGACAGCAAGAGAACCTCCTGAACTCAGATGGCGCAGGAAGCAAGTTGAAGGGCCGGGAATCTGAATGGCCCCCGCTCTACTCACTCTGTCCCTCCCCGCTGGTTCCCGCCTGGGTCCTCTCCTCTCCCCCACCCCGTTTGTTGGCTCTAGGATCTCGCTCTGAGATGTAATTGGAGAGTGACAGAAGAGCTTATATTGAACAGGAGAGTGCAGTGCAGCCAGACACCATTGGGCTGACTCTCCCCAAGTTGCCCAGGTAATTCAGGGATCTGAAGAGTAGGGACTGTCCTGAGTGCGATGAGAAAACAAGACAGCCCCTGTTCTATCAGCTCAAGCTCGTTGCGTTCTTTCGTTCATATGGAAAGTGTGGATTGAGCATCTCTGGGTGTGAGGAGTCATGCTAGGTGCTAGGGATACGGTGGCAGTAGAAGGACTGAGCTGGTTTATGTATACACAGTGTATATAACCGACTAGGGTGGAGATAAACAAGCAGCTCATTTCAATGCAGGGTAAGCGCAGGGAACCAGAGTAGCATGGGGAGCACATCACATGAGAAAAACACTGAGCGGGACCTGGGGGTGGGGCCTGTAGCAAGGAAAGCTCCCCTGAGGGAGTGAAATCAGTCTAAATCAAAATGGAAGGCGAGCAGTCTTGAGCCACACACAGATGATCTGGAAGGACGGTCCAGGCAGAGACCAGCCTGCGTGATGGCCAGAAGGAAGGGAAATGATTTGTTTGAAGAACCAAAAGAGGTTCTCCATGGGAAAAAGAAGTGGAGTAGGAACAGGTGGAAAAAATACAGAAGAAATCAGCCAGGGAACCAGAGAACACCTCTGATCCTCGGGACTTTTCCCAGGAGCAGCGATGAGACACTGCAAGGGCTGAGCTGGGGGCGGGCACAATTAGATTATATTGCAGAAAGGTGCAGTTGTGCATTCTCTCTCCTGCTGGAATGCTAGGGACAGCAACTTTGCAAAGACATCCTCAGTGCTCTGCTGAGAGCAATGCCTGGTACAAAGTAGCTATTTATAATCAATAAGTGTCTGTTGAATGGATGGGTGGATGGATGGATGGATGGCCACTGGGGAAGAGTGGATTGGAGGAGGGAGGGGCTGCATTCCAAAAGATCAGCCACAGAATGAAATTGCAAACTGCGTATGGTGGCCCACACTTGTAATCCCAGTACTTGGGAGGCTGAGGCAGGAGGATCACAAGTTCAAAGCCATCCTCAGCAATTTAGCAAGCCCCTCCGCAACTTAGTGAGACTCTGCTTCAAAATAAAACAAATAAAATCAGGCTGGGGAATGTAGCTCAGCGATAGAATGCCTCTGGGTTCAATCCCTAGTACCACGACAACAGCAACAAAAAAAGCTATTTCAGTGTCCAGGTGGGAGAGAGTGTGAGAGCTGGCTTGAGCAGATGGGGATGGAGAAAAGCACGTGTGTTCAAGGAAAGGTAAGGAGGCCCCATGGAGAATCCAGGATCTCCTCGGCTGAGAAAGACCAAGAGTAGAGTTCATGGAAGAAGCCTCCTAAAACCGGTGATGATCATGATGGAGCTGAGCAAGTGGTGCGGCCAGGGCTGGAGTTACCCACTGTCTTAGTCCACGTGGGTTGCTGTAACTGACTACCTTAGACTGTGTGAGTTATAGACAACAGAAGCTTACTGCTTACAGTTTGAGAGGCTGGGCAAGATCCAGGCACCAGGAGATTTGTTTTCTGGTGAGAACTCACTCTCTGCTTCATAGACGGCACCTTATTGTGTGTCCTCACACAGCAGAAGGGTTGTGGAAGCTCCCCCATACCTCTTTCCTTCTAACTGCACAAAGGCCGCTCATGAGGGTGGTGCCCTAATGATTAAATTGCTTCCCAAGGCCCCGGTCTCATAATACTATCACACTGGATATGAGGTTCCAACATAGGACATTTGAGGCGACATGAACACAGAACGTAGCATCCTGAATACTTCAAAAGGGATTGAACCCAGGGCCATCTGCCTCTGCACGACCCTCTCAGCCTTCTTCTTGTTTTGGAACAAGGTCTTGCTAGGTTGCTGAGAGTCCCTTTATGTTTCTGAGGCCATCCTTGAACCTGGGATCTTCCTGTCCCAACCTCCCAGATGTGTGCTACCATGGCCAGCTCAAAAGGAAATTGAATGTAGCGGGTGGAGACTTGAACTTAAAGAAGCTTTTCAGTAGTTGTTTGGGTCTCAACTGCTTGAAAATCACCTCATATCCTACTTTACCTTGTCCATACTCTACAGCTTTTGTGATGCACCCAAGGTATTTTACCTCTTCCAGAATAACTGTAAATGCTACCAGAGAAGAGACCGTGAATGTTCATTTTCTTAGGTATTTCTTGGGTTTAGTTCATTGCTGATGCTCAGAAAAGTAGGACTTCTGCAGCCACCATCACCAGGCACTTGTTGCTTTCAGGGAAGTGTGTGTTGGCCGGGGCCCTCGGTGCTCAGGGTCTATACACTCCTTCCACCCACATCCTCCAAGCATCTGTTTGTTTAGATGCTCCTGCTGAGGGGTCAGGTCAGCCCTCCAAACCTCCTTGTCTTTAGAACAGGAGATTATCATTTCACATAAACCCACTTGATGTGAGCAGGATGTTAAGTGGGATTCCGGCTATCAGAGTGAATCTTATTGTTGTAGGGAAGCACTTGAAATTAAGAGTTCTTAGACTTTGGGAACCACACACTGATAAAATTTCAGTAGGAAAATTAGGGGTGCCGACAAAGTCAGCTTTCTATACTGTCAAGACTGTTTTGGGTGTGTGGTACTGGGGTTCCTGGAAACCTTTTTACCTCCGGGCTATACTCCCAGACCTATTTTTATATTTATTTGGAAACAGGGTCTCTTACGCCAGCGCAGCTGGCTTCGAACCTGTGCGATCCTCCTGTCTCTGCCTCCGAAAAGTGGGGATTACAAGCGTGCGCCACCACGTCCAGCTACTGTCAAGACTTTCATTTGCAAAGTATCATTTACTAGCTGTCATGGTGACACACACCTATAATCTTAGTATTTGTGAGGCTAAGATAGGAGGATTGTAGATTCAAGTCCAGCCTCAGTGATTTAGAAAGACCTTGTTTCAGAAGAAAAAATAAAAGGGGCTGGGGGTGCAGCTCAGAGGTAGAATGTCCCTAGGTTTAATCTCCAGTACAAACCAAAGAAAACAGAAAGTACCATCTACTATCCCCATCCATTCATATAAGGACAAGGATATTAATAGTTTCTTAACAGCGAGGTGTGGTGGCTCACACTTGTAATCCCAGTACTTGGGAGGCTGAGACAGGAGGATGGCAAAGACAGGAGGATTGCAGGTTTGCAGCCAGCCTCAGCTACTTAGTGAGGCTCTCTGCAACTTAGTGAGACTCTGTATCAGAAAATAAAGAATAAGAAAATAGAGCTGAGGGTGTAGTTCCGAGGTAGAATGCCTTTGGGCACAATCCTTAACATCAAAAAAGAAAAGAAAAGAAAAGAAAAAGAAAAAGAAAAAGAGCTCCTTATTAGCACTGGTTCCTGAACAGAGAAGGATTTTAAAGGTGTTCCTTGGCTGTGGCACTCAAACCTGAATCACCATGTGGAGAGCATTGCACCCCACAGATTCTTGGACCCACCCCACACATGGTAATTCAGAATGTGGGGAAGCATGGTCTTAGAATCTATACTTTTATAAATTTCTCAAGCGATTCCGATAGACAGCCAGGATTGGGAATCAATACTTGTATAGAATATCAGTGTTTAAGGAGATACCGGAAACAATATATTTCTCTAATACTGAGCACAGTTTTTATCCTTCTTATTTTATTCTTTTGGGATTTTCAAACCAGTGGACAGGTTTCCAAAAGCAAATGAGAAAAACCTTCATCACAGATTTGATGACAGTTAACACCAGGAAGCTCAGTGGGTCCCCACCCCCTGGAAACCGCACTTTCAGTTTTGTTAGGTAAATACTGGTAAAGTGTGGATTTTTCTGAAGGTGCGGGATTTCCTTTCTAACTCGCTGGTTTTCATATTCTAGGCACTTCTTGTGCGGTGACTTGTTTTATTCTTATGCCTTGGCCAATTACAAGCTGAGATAGTGATCCCAGAGAGAGTATGAGATGGAAATGGGCTGTAAAATGGCTTTTTCCCGGTGATTATCTGTGGGGGGCTTGGAGCTAGAGTCGGGCTCAGTCTGTTCGGAGGCTTGTACTGTACACTGTGGCTGCCTGACGTGAGTGGCCCCTGGGGAAGGGGCGCATACTGACTACAATGTTGGTGAACAGCTGGCACACCCGCGCCCTCTCTGCAGAGAAGGCGATGTTTTTTGTTTTGTTTTGTGGGTGTTTTTTTTTTTTTTTGCATTTACAGTTATTCTTAACTATGGCAGGGGCCCACCATCAATGACTCCCTTCTCCCCTCTTCTCCAGATGTCTCAGTGGTCAGCGTGACCTTCTCCTTCCGCTCTTGGAATTTATCAGAGAGATTCAGCTTCACCAACTGCTCGTCATTAAGAGAGTAAGCTTTTGTTTGAAATTTACATCTTCCTCTCATTGGTTCTAATTTATTTATTTCACTTCTCAATTTCCTAAAGAACTCTTTAGTGGACGAGAAGTTTCCAAAGTGCCTTTTGGAGCATGGCTTAACGGGAGCTGGGAGAGCCACTGGGCTAATGGGCTCCGCTCGCTCATTCAAGCCCTAACCAGTAAACTGGGACAGCCGAGGAGGGCACACGTGACAAGCGTCCTGTCAACAGGGAAATGTATCGTCCCCAGCCCCAGGGGAGCCTCAGCATCGATGCAGACGAAGGGGCGCTGCTGGGCTCAGAAGGATCAGAATGATGTTGTTCAGTGGGTTCGCGTTATCCAAAGACCAGCAGGTGACCCCAGCTGTGGGTTTCCATGGCAACACTCCTGCCATTTAGAAGAACAAGGAGGCCTGTGGGTGAGGGTGAGGGGAAGCAGACTCAAGGAGTACAAGTTGAAGTCTCTTTCACCCATAGAACCTGGCAATTCCGTCCTCTTTCCCCTCCTCACCCCCGTGATGCTCTTTCACCCATAGAACCTGGCAATTCCGTCCTCTTTCCCCTCCTCACCCCTGTGATGCCAGATGGAACATAGCACCTTGAACACTTTTTCAACCACCTTGGCCCCCGACAGCTATGTTCTCCCTGGATTAGGGTCACAGCTCAGGCCCAGCTTAGAAGGCAGAGGAGATCTGCTTCCCAGAGTCCTGACCCTCCAGCTGGAAGTTGAGCTGGAGGTCCCTAGAGGAACATCAGGAAGGTGTATTATTAGTGAACCCACAGTCCGATCTGCAGCACGATCAGCCCACTCTGAGCACTGCGTGTGACCTCCTCAGGGCCTGGCCTGGGCACCAGTGTTTCTATGCAGAAACTGATTTCACGCTTGAAAGTGACTTGGAAGGCCGCTCTAGAACTGCGCTTCACCACAGAGGCGCTTTGAAAGGGGATGATGCAGGCCAGGGTCTGGGCTTTCTAAGGAAGAGAATTCATTTAGGGAAGAAAAACACAAACTTTGATACAGAAGGTCTCAGAAGTCCAGGAAATGGGAAAAAGTGAGGAGAATTAAATAGAATTTTAGAGCTCAAGGAGTTTAACATTAATATAGCTTCTATGATATGCAGCTTTAGAGGCCAGAGAAAAAAAAGGGACTTGCGCCTGGTGGGGGCGCACGCTTGTAATCCCCGCGCTTGGGAGGCCGAGAAAGGAGGATCGCGCAGGTTCGAAGCCAGCCTCAGCTACTTAGTGAGGCTCTCAGCAACTTAGACCCTGTTTCTAAATAAAATATGAAATAGGTCTTGGAGTATAGTCTGGAGGTAGAAAAGCCCCTGGGTTCCACCCCCAGTACTACAAAGAAAAAAAAAAAAAAAAAAAAAGAAGGGACTTGCTCCTGGTCCATAACTAGGTAGCTGAGCGTGAGACCTCACACCCAGGCCTTCCTCCCAAGCTGCTTCCTGCCAAGAAAGCCCGTATGCAGTAGTCCTGTCTGTAGGGTGGGAGAAGCCTGCGCACCTCAAACCCACTCCATCTTGGAACGGACACCAAGGGGAGATTGTGTTTTCTTCTCTCCAGGGGAAACCACATCTTCTGTGTGTCAGAATCTCAGAATGGAGCCGGGCGTGGTGGCGCACGCTTGTAATCCCTGCGCCTGGGAGGCTGAGACAGGAGGATCGCGCAGGTTCGAAGCCAGCCTCAGCTGGCTCAAGAGACCCTGTCTCCAAATAAAATATAAAATAGGTCTGGTTGTGTAGCCCGGAGGTAGAAGGCCCCTGGGTTCCATCCCCAGTACCACCAAAAAAAGAATCTCAGAATGTTTCTGCATTCCTTGGAGAGCATATACAGTTCAGCCTGAGTTTCCCTCCGCCCATCACAGTCGCCCTTGCCGACCCCTCTGGAGAGACGTCATCTGGCCTCCCTTGGCCAGCCCCAATTTTCCTGTCATTTCTTCTTTACCTCTGAGTATTCCAGTGTGTGCTTTTCCAGTCCTCCGCGGTCCTCCATGCATGATAGGTTAACTTGATTAGTAGACGCAGTTTTCCCTTAATCTGATCACAAAGCAAACACCAGCACTGGTTCCCTCTGCCTGCCAGGTAACACTTTGTGTCTCCTCTCTTCTTGGCCGATGACAGTGTGGCTTCTTGGGTGAACGAGGCTTGTGGATCTCAGGGAAGGTGGCGGCGGGGAGGGGAGACAAGAGTCCCCAGCAGGGTTTACCTGAAGGTAGACAAACAGCAGAACTGGATTCAGAAACGGACTCAGTGGGTTCCTATTATGTACAGACCAGCAGGTGACCCCGCTTCAGGTTTCCATGGCAACTCTCCTGCAGGTGTGATGACGTCCGTCAACCCCAAGGGCTTCTCAGAGCAGGACATGGATTGTACTCTATGCCCGGCTTCAAAGGACTGTCCTTCTCCCCCTATTCTCCCCAGTCTCTTCTGGGATTTTGTTATTCTTATTCCCGTAAAGGCTCATACACTTAAAGGCTCATACACTACATAACCAAAGACATTCTAGGAAGCAAACCTTTTCCTGAGAATGTAGGAATTAAGCTGCTCTTTCCCTGTTGCCAGATGCTCGGTATGTGTTGGAACTGGCTGCGCTTGGTGTAACGGTGAGAGAAAGTGTGTCCACCCTTTCACAGCTTGTGACCCTGCTGATTACGTGAGCAACCAGGTAAAGTGACATTTGGGGGTATTACAAGGCTTTTTTTGTTTTGTTTTGTTTTTTTGCGGGTCTGGGAGTGGAACCCAGGGACATTCGACCTCCGAGCTACACCCCTGCCCCATTTTTTATTCTTTATTTTGAAACCGGGTCTCACTGAGTTGCAGAGGCCTCACTAGGTAGCTGAGGGTGTCTGCGAACTGCGATCCTCCGGTCTCAGTCTCCCAAATGCTGGGATTACAAGCGTGCGCCACCACGCCCGGCGGTATTACAAGGTTTAACCGAAAATAAATGTCTGCGTCCACCCAGTTGCACCCCGTCTTCCGCGTTTGTCTCATGCTCTGATTTTTCCCACCCACTCAGCTGTTGAAGGGATCTTCTCAATTTCAGGAATCCTGTCAAGTTGCTGCGGGGAAACCACCCAGGACCTCAGGAGGAGGAAGAATTCAGGAGAATAAGAACAGAACCAACCAGGGTTTACAGGTCAGCGCCTATATTTGTGTTGATGATGGAAAAATCCCTTTTTGACGACAATGACAACTCCTACTACTCTGGGTTCCTTTAAAAAAAATTCCCTTTACCTACTACTCAAGTTCCTTTTTTCCCCCCCTTTGATTTTTAACCAAGTTTCACTTAATTGGCTCAATACATCAAAGGCTGCACACTCACATAAAAGAAATTAAAACTCTGTAATTATGAAAAATGATGTTGTTCCAGTAGGAGTAGAATTTTAAAGGTGACTTTGTGGCTTACCAGAAGAAAGTATAAAACCCAGCCTTTGAACCGCGTGGGGTGGCACCCGCTTGCAATCCCAGAACTTGGGAGGCTGAGACAGGAGCATCATAGGTTCGAGGACAGCCTCAGCAAGTAGTGAGACTCTCAGCAACCTAGCAAGATCCTGTTTCAGAATAAAAATATTTTGGGGGTGTACTTGAAGGTAGAATGTACTTGAAGATAGAATGCCCCTGAACTCAATTCTCAGTAACACACACACACCACCACCACCACCACCACCACCACCACCACCACCAAACAACAACAACAACAACAACAACAACAACAACAACAACAACAAAACAGCCTTTGAGGACTTCAACTCCAACCTGGTGTTAGGATTGCTCTTCTGGGGATAATGTGTTTGGATAGGGGTCTATGCAAAGTTTATAAATTAAGTCTGATTAAATTACTTTTATATTTTAATTTGTAGAAATGATCAAACCAGTAGTTAATGAGGTCTAAACAGTCATAGAAAGTGTATTTTCCTCTCCTTTCAAAAGGTGATTTTTTTTTCATAAAATATCCTTGGAAACTTCTCTTATTTTCTTCCTAGTTAATCACCAAGGTCAACATGACTAGCATGTTTCAAAAGAGGGGATATGACTCTGTAAACATTTCTGGGCACAACATACGTGGGTCTACTTAGAGCACAGCTAAATGCTGGCTACCAGGTGTAGGAAAACACACTGGTAATCCCAGTACTTGGGAGGCTGAGACAGGTCGATCGCAGGTTCAAAGCCAGCCTCAGCAACTTAAGCAAGGCTCTCAGCAACTTAGTGAGACTCTCTTTCCAAATAAAAAATAAAATAGGGCTGGAGGTACAGTTTGGAAGTAGAATGCCCCTGAGTTTAATCCCCAGCAACACATGAATAAATACATAAATAAATGCTAAGTGCTGGCTTCTCTCTGCCAACAACTGTTTATTGAGCATCTACACGCAGTGAAAAACAAAAAACATACAAGCTCTTGCTCTCATTAACCTTGGAGTCTGGCAAGAGCAGACAGATTAAAAACAACAGCATTACAAAAAAAAAAATCAAAACAAAGAGGCTCGCTTTTCTATTTCATGAGTAATCTGTGGCTTTGACTTATCCATTTGCAGCTATTTAAGGTCAAGCGCCAATAAAAATAAGTAGCACATTTTTAATCATTACTGAAAAGTTGAGAGTAACTTGGGGTGAATTAAGTAATAGGCAGAGAGAATGTGAATCCAAGTGGATTATGCAGCTAATTAAAGCATTAGAAAAGCATGATGTGCCAATATCTCTGGACTTCAAAAGTCTTTGAGGTTTAATTAAGTGATGGGCTACTCTTCTCTTCCCACTGGTTTGTACAACTAAGACATAGTGGTAGGGACTTGGATCAAGCAGATAGTGGCTTCTTTCTTTAATTAAACCTTGGGGTTGTTGTTAATTTTGGTAAAATACACGTAACAAAATTTACCCTCTTCATTATTTTTGAGCGTGCAGTTCAGTAGTGTTAGTACATTCACACTGCTGTGCAACTCATTTCCCAAACCGTTTTCATTCTGCAAAACCAAAACTCTGTTCATTAAATAAGTGCTCGTGCCTCCTCCCCCAGCCCCCAGTAACCACCATTCTATTTTCTGTCCCTGTGAATTAACGGCCATAAGTACCTTGTATAAGTTGAATCCAACAGTATTTGTCTTTTTTGTAACTAGCTTATTTCACTTAGCATAAGGTCAGCAAGTTTCATCCACATTAGAACATGGGCCAGAATTGCTGAATGATATTCCAGTGTATGTATGTGTGTGTATATATCCTTTTTTTTTCTCCTGTGCTTTAGGGGCCAGATCCAAGAAATGATTGCCATATCCTATATAGTGAAGATTTTCAAGTCTCCTGTTTTCTTCTATGAGTTTTATAATTTTAACTTTTTTTTTAAGGTCTTTGATCCATTCTAAGCTGACTGTTGTTTATAGTAAGGGCCTATCCATTCTTTTGGCCAGAGGAGAGTACTAGTTGACTAAACCTAGGTCCTTCCTCCTCTGAGCGAAACCCCCAGCCCATTTAAAAAAAAAAATTTTTTTTAAACAAAGTCTCACTAAATTGCTTAAGCCTTGCTAAATTGCTGAGGCTGGCCTCAAACCTGTCTCGGCCTCAAGTCCTGGAATTACAGACGCACACCACCATGGCCAGCTCCATCCATTCTCTTCACATGTGGGTATCCCGTTTTCCCAACACCATTTATGGAAAGAAAGAAAAAACACACACCTTTTCATCATGAAATGGTCTTGGCACCCTTGCTGAAAATCATCGGGCCATGTATGAGAAGGGTGCCCTTCCGTCCCATCGCTCCACGGGTTCATCTTTGTGTTCTTACCACACTGGTTCTTGTCGTTTGGGACAACTCCTCCCACTTTGTTCTTCCTTTTTAAGATTGTTTAGAAAAAAATACACTTTTTAATTCTGAGATAATGGTAGATTCACCTCTAGTTGTAAGAAAATGACATGTGACACGTTTACCCAGGCTCTTTCAATGGTAACACCTTGTAGAACTATAGCGCCACATCACAGCCCCGGGAGCGGCGTTTGTCCACCGTCAAGGTGCAGATCGGCCCATCACCCCTGGCTCCTGGGTTGCCCTTTTATAGCCCCACCCACTTCCTCCTTCCTCCCACTTCCTAGCTCAGATGGCAACCACAGGGTCTATTCTCCATTTCTATAATTGTGTCATTTCAATAATTTTATGCAGATGGAATCATCTAGGTGATATCCTTTGAGAAATGGGCCCGGGGATTAGACCGAAAGCCTTCTCATGTTAGGCAAGCACTCTACCAGGGAGGTACATCCCCGGCCCCTGGCTTTTTTTTTTTTTTTTTTAATTAAAGGTATCTTTAACTGGTACATAAAAACAAAAAATTGTACTTATTAATGAGGTGCCATTAAAGAACTGGAAATTGATCCCATATCAACAATTGGTTTCATTTTATTGTTGAGCAGTGATCTAGGCAGTAGTTTGAAAAACTTTTACTTAAAAGAAATAAAAAAGTAGCCACTCCTGGCTTCCTATGTTGTACCTTCCTGTACCCTGTGAACTCTGACGCTATGTGGTTGAAAGAGGCGGCATTGCCAAGAGAGAAAAGAGGTGTCTGAAAAGAAGCCAGAGTCCAGATCCATCTTCTGTATGTTTCTGTGGGCCACCCGCCTACGTTGGGAGAAAGACATTTTGTTGATACCAACATGTTTTCTTTAAACACTTGACTCAGAACATAATCTCAGTTTGGGTGGAGAGGGACTGGAGGGCTGTTTGTCACAGGAGGGACTTTTCGTGCTCCATAAAACACCGCTGGCTTTCGTTATCACGTGCAATGTGTGACACTGTGGTTTCCACTTTGGGTCCTCAAGTCAGCCTTGAACAGAGCACCTAACCCCTTTGAAGCTTCTAGCAGAGAAGCCGCTCAGTGCTTTCCCTTAATGCGCCTGCGCACAACAGCGCAGCCAGCGCTTCCTGCTCGCCCGGCACTGCGAAGGCGCAGGCGCAGGCTCCATCCTCCACTTCCGCATCCCAAGCTTGGAGTGGTCCTTCCCGCAGGCCCCAGTCGAGCATCTATGAGATGCTCTTAGCCTGAGCCCTGTGGATACCATGCAGAGGACACACTTGATATAGGGACCTCTCTGGCCATCATTCTCAAGACTCTTATCCATGAATATTTGTGTATCAATAAAAGAGGGGAAAAAAACCATGAATATAGGAATGATACCTGAAACAAGATAAACCCAGAGAGCTTCACTCTGCCCGGGGCCTTGTCTTAGTCCTTCTTGTTTTTTAAGCTCAGTGCCCTGGCAGTTAGACACACTTAATCAGTGTGGTTGGTTAAGCCTTTGATTGATGGATGGATTGATTGATGGAGATGGCATTTCAGTTCACCACTGAGGGATGAGAAGCATCCAGACACATGGAGACCGAAGAGCAGGTATTTTGAGCAGAGAGATCGACATAAGCAAAACTGGCGCAGGGGGGCAGAAAATTCCAGGCCACTTGTTATAAGAAACCCTCAGTATTTTAATTGAACTGGAATAGAGGATGCAGGAAAGGAAATGATAGGATAGCCTCAAAGCTGAAATGACTCTGGGGCCTGCGGGTACAGCACCTCACAGCCCAGCCCTCCGCGAGTGTGAGCTTTGTTCATCAATGACAATGGAATAGTTTTCAAGATTTTTTCTTTTTCTTTTCTTTTTTCTTTTTCTTTTCTTTTTTTTTTTTTTTTTTTAATACTAGGGATTCAACCCAGGGCTATTCTACCTCCAAGCTACACTTTCAGCCCTTTTTTAAATTTTGAAACAGGATCTCATTAGGTTATTGGAGGGTCTTGCTAAATTGCTGAGACTGTCCTCTAGCCTTTGATCCTCCAATCTCAGCCTCCCAAGTACTGAAATTAAAGGCACATGCCATTGTGCCTGGCTATTTTTGTTTTTAATGTATGGATCTGTTTATTCCTGGATGTGGTCCTTTTGAGGTAGGTTCCTGGTTCAGTCCAGCTGGGCCAGTTGTCCTCACTCTCTCATGATCCTAAGACTCATCCCTACACCCTGACCCAGAAACACATACTGCAATTCATCAGAGAGGCCTAATTAAGATAAAAACCTGACCAGCACAGGGAGGTCACAGTGCACATCTGGCCTAAGTGAGAAGCGTGTACACCTGTAACAGCCAGCCTCTCCTCTCTCCATAGTTAACAGCTGAAACCTGTTGCCCCACCCAAATACTTTTCCTTCCATTTCCTAACAATCTTACATCTTTTGCTTCCACCTCCTGAGAGCAGAGGCAGCTGCACACCCATTCTCACACTCGAGGAGGTTGTAGCTGGACGCAGTGGAGTGCGCCTATAATCCAAGTACTTGGGAGGCTGAGACAAGAAGATTGTAGGTTCGAGGCCAGCCTCAGCAACTTAGCAAGACCCTTACCACCTTAGTGAGACCCTGTTTCAAGATAAATAAAATAGGGCTGGGGGTATGTCTTGGAAGTAGAATGTCCCTGGATTCAATTCCTAGTAAAATACACACACACACACACACACACACACACACACACGAGAGGTCATGACATCTATGATGTGATGTCATGCTAATGATTGTTATTCCTCATCATACAATAGAAATAAACCCCACAAAGTTAAGTCTCTGTCCCCGCTCGAGGAGTTTACATTAAAATTGTTATTTCTTCCCCTTCCTTGCTCCTCTGTTCTCTTCCCATCACTTTATAAGTGACCCTTTAATTTGCCTCCAGAAAGGGAATGACATGTAACACATACTTTTTTGAGCAGGATTAACATTGTGCTGCGTGCCATAGGATTCACTTCTAATCATTTATGGAATCATTCATAAACAGTCTGTTTGTTGAGCAACTACTATATTCTAGGCAGGCAAACAAAATACGTGCCCATGTTAGCCTGGCGTGGTGGGGCACTCCTGTAATCCCAGCTCTTGGGAGAGTAAAACAGGAGGATTGAAAGTTCAAGGCCAGCCTTTGCAACTTAGCAAAGTAAAAAATAAAAAGGGCTGGGGGTTCCCCTGGGTTCAACCCTAGTAGTACCACCATCAAAACAAAAAACACAGAAACCCAACAAAAAACCCCACAAAAAACAAAAACAAAAACAAATAAGTGCCCCGAATGGAGCTTACACTGTGTAACTTAGAATTTCCTGGAAGAAGTGAGATTAGATAAGAGATGGGAAGCCGGGCAGTCTGACTTTCTGGAAAGTTCACAGTTTTAACCACTGCCCTACATTCTGTAGGCTAAGTTGAATAAATGTTAAACCACACAGTATTGATGGCGAGGGCTGGTCTGGAAGTTTGGGGTTTCTCTAGCCATGAGGCGGCCACACATGTGAGTGGGGCTGAGGCCTCCGGCCTGGCCGGCCTGGGAGGGGAGCTTATTGGGGGAAGATGGAGGGACCAGGGTCAGGTAGGGCTGTGGCTGGAAAGGAGCCAGACCCAGGTGAGGTGGAGCCAGCATCCCCTCCAAGACGGGAGATCAGAGGAGAGTGGAGAGGCAAGGATTTCACATTCCAGTTGAGTCTTGATGGAAGGTTGGATCTCTCTGTATCTCTGTCTCTGTCTCTGTCTCTCTTCTTTTTTCTCTTTCTTTTTTTTTTCTTTTTTTTTCTTCTTTTTGTGGTACTGGGGATGGAACCCAGGGGCAGTCTATCTCCGAGCTACACCCCCAGCCCTATTTTATATTCTTTATTTTGAAACTGGGTCTCACTGACTTGCAAAGGGCCTCACTAAGTAGCTGAGGCTGTCCTTGAGAGCGATCCTCCTATCTCAGCCTCCCTGGGATTACAAGTGTTCACGCCCGGCTCCAAAGGTTGGATTTCGAGTGGCTGGAGGCATGCTGGGACAGGAGCTGCCTCCGGGTCCTGGAGTTCCGGTTGTCCAGGCCGGTTCTGAGTAGCCGCATTTGGAAGGCCCAGTGACTACCTACCGGTGGTTTCCCAGCTCCACTCTGGGCTGTGGCGACGCTGCTTTAGAGTTTCTGAGTCAGAGAAATGAGTCTTTTTTTTTTTTTGGTCTTTTTATAAATTAATTAAATTTTTGTAGTACTGGGGATTGAAGCCAGGGGCATTCTAATTCTGAGCTACACCTTCAGCCCTATTTTATTCTGCAACAGGGCCTCACCAAGTTGCTGAGCTTGGCTGGGAGCCTGCAAGCCTACTCTCGGCTTCCCAAGTACTGGGATTATGGGTGCCCGTGGGAAGTGAGCCTTGATCCCCCCGCACACGGGACAGTCCTGTCCCCTCCGCTCTGGAGCAGGACACGTCTGTGTCCCGAGGAATGGCTAGCGATTGCAACGGGAAGTTATAGCCCGAGGTCCCCGGGGTCTGTACCAGGGGCCTGTGAAGGGGCCTCGGGAGGAGGCTGGACATTGAGGACATCATCTCTCTGTTCCATTCAGAGCTCCAGTTTCTCTTTGGGAACTGTATTTTGCAATTTTCTTTCCACATCTCCCCTCCTTTCGCATGTTCCCATCTCCACTGGCGGCTACTACTCTGCTCAATTTCTACATTTCATTAATCTATTACCTCTGTCCTCTTCTCGGTCATTAATAAAGATGTTAAATAATTCTGAACCAAATACTCGCTCCTATAGGGCCCTACGGGACACTTTCTTTTAATTAGTTGTGCCACCTTTCATCTCTCTTATGTCCTTTGGTTTCAAGTTTCCAGCTGACTTTAAATCCATGTGACTTTTTATCTCATCCTGTTTGAACTAATTTCATGAGCAAGAATCTGAGAGACGTTTTACCGAGTGTTGATTCAGGTCCAGGCCTACCGAGAGCTTTGCAAGATTCAGGAATTTTTATTTTTTTTTTAACAGATTAATAGAGTACAATTCGGTCTTAATAAACTGAGCCTTCCTCACGCACCTCTTCCCAATAATCTTTTCAATCATAGCGGTATTTTCTCTATTAATGTCATGGTAATTTAAATTGTGTTGAAGTCAGACTTCACAAAAGATACGCTTCCTGTCGGGAGTAATCCTCTTAGACCCTTTAAAGATAACTGTTTCCTAGTGGTTGTGCTATTTCTAATATCTTATGATGACTCAGTTTCTTAAAATAAAAGGAAAAACAATTGGATATTCTACACATCACCTAATTAACCAGTTTCCAGTGTGCTTTTTTATACAAAACAGGGAGTGATGTAAAGTCTTGAGAGGCCAGAGCTCATAGTATTTCATTAAATAATTTACAGTTTTTCCACCATTTAAAAATAACTCTTCGGTCTTTAAAATGTAACTGACAGGAAGTGAACTATTCTGAAGTTAATTGCTAGACAACAGAGGGCCGCCGCGGTTACAGTCAGTGGAGTTTAGACTTGATATATGGAAATCTCTGGACATAGGGTGAGGGAGAAGTCTCACTGTGGAGCTGTAAGAAATGCTCTTTGTATCGTTTTTAAATTAACTCCTCCTATGGTAAGCTTGTAGGGCTGGGTAGTTCATGTCAGGCTGTGAATTCATTCTTGATTAAAATACAAACACATCTAAAATACTGACTGTGCAGAACATTTGTGAGAAAATCGCTTTTTGTCTTTATGGGTTGCAAAAAAATTGTTTATCAGAAAATATGGAAAATGTAATATTTCTAAAAATTGTTGTAGCCCTGCTTTATTTTACATCATCTTTGGGTATACTGGCCCTCTTTATTTAGGGGGATCCTCTTGGTTGCTTTTTAGCCCACTTATTAAGATTAGGAGTTCTCACAGCAAACAAAGGCCAGTTCATCTGACCCTCTTTGAAAGCGGCTGCGAGCGGCTGCTGTCAGGAGATAGGCCAGAGCTGGATTCTATCCTAGGCGGCCAATGGAAACTCCTCTAAACAATAAGGGTTTAAAATGAAATCCTTTTGAAGAGGCAAGGCTGTCTTTACTCTAGAGGAAATAAAAAGTTAATAAGAGGACATGGCAGGTCCTCTGATGGTGTTTGGAGAGCCATTTGAGGAGCAAATATAACTCCCTTTAAAAAAAAAAAAGCATTCTTTCATTAGTTATAAGGCTCTCTACAGAGAGTAGAGAAGTAGCATGTACTTGGCATGCGTACAATTTTTGCTTCAGCAGACCTCCATGGTATAAATATAAGAAGTGAGAGAGCTGGGCGTGGTGGCACACGCTTGTAATCCCCGCGCTTGGGAGGCTGAGACAGGAGGATGCCGCAGGTTCAAAGCCAGCCTCAGTTACTTAGTGAGGCTCTCAGAAACTTAGTGAGACTCTGTTTCCAGATAAAATATAAAATAGGTCTGGGAGTGTAGCCCGGAGGTAGAAAGCCCCTAGGTTCCATCCCCAGTACCACTCAAAATAAAAGAAGTGAGAAGTTGGGTGTGGTGGTGCATGCCTATAATCCCCGTACTTGAGAGGCTGAGATAGGAGGATTGCAGGTTTGAGGCCAGCTGCAGCAACTTAGCAAGACCCTGTTTCAAAGTAAAAGATAAAATAAAAAAGGCTAGGGGTATAGCTTAAAGTTAGAATGCCCCTGGGTTCAGTCCCAGACTGGGATTCTACCCAGGGGCATTCTAACTCCAAGGGATGTGCGCGCGCGCGCGCGCACACACACACACACACACACACACACTTATATATATGGAAGGACATCAATAAAGAAAAAGAAACCTTAGAATCATAGGAGATTTGGATGCAAATGTAACTTGTGTTCAAGTTTACATGTTGCCTCCCCAAGAGGACAGGGAACTCTTCTAGAGCAGGGATTTGGTGCGTTTTTCCTACAACAAACCAGAGAGTAAATACATGAGACTTTGCAGGCCGCACAGTCTCTGCTGAAGCTGCTCAGCTCCGCCACTGTCCCTTGTGAAAGCAGCCAGAGACAACACACAAGCGAGTGTTTATGGACACTGCGATTTGAACTTCATGTGTTTTCATATGTCATGAAATATTGTTCTCTTTCCAGCATCTTCTCAAGGGCCATAACCTGCAAAAACAGGCAGTCAATAGGATTGAGCCCACAGGCTGTTGTCCGCCCGCTGTGCGCACACATCGTGCACCCCCATCGCAGCTCGTGCTGTTCTGAGGACCCGATAGGTGCTCAATAAATACTAGTTCACTTGGCCGTCACTACTGCAAAAGCACAGACTAAGCCTTTTGCTGTACAACACACACTTGACCTTTGCAAGGGATTCATCTTGAAGTTGTTGCTAATCCCCCATTCCAAGTACCACTCTAGCGGATAATTCCCCCCCATAAATTGCACTCGAGTATAACAGAATAATGAAAGTGACCCCTTCAGGCCCTTAGTGATTCGATAAATAAGGATGCTGAGGTCCTTTGCAAAGTGATTAAAAGAAATTCTGCCGCTGGAATCAGTCCCCTGTCACGTTCCATCATTGCTGTGATGGCATTCCTGATGAATTTACCTCAACCTGCACAACCCATCTGTGGTGACCAGGAGGGAAGGTAACTGCTCTACCAGGTAGCGCCTGTGCTTACGGGGGGCATGAAATGAGGGGCCTGCCCTCTCAGCAGGATAGGCAGCCCCGCACGCTGTCCCGATGAGTGTGGGGCGCTCACGGGAGCAGAGGAGGCTCCGTTGACTCAAGAAAGAGGTGTTAGGCAGGTGTTGGACATCATGGAAGTGCTCCCAGGGGCTCAGTCTCTTCCTTCTGAACTTTATCAACTAGGTGGGTGCTCTCAGAACTCATGGTTCAGCCAAAGGTCACATGATTAAGTATTTCTGGACCCTGGAGTCATTTTTAAATACCAGGAATATTAGTATGAGGTTCACTCGTGCTAAGAGCTGCTGTATTTTTTTTTTCCTGCTGTACTTTATGTTGGCTTTAATCGTTGAGCCTGTTTCGATTTCCATGCTGTAGAAGAGTACAGATTTGCTGGAAGTGGTCTCCACAAACAAAACAACACAGAAAGAAAGAAAAAGAAAGAAAGAAAGAAAGAAAGAGAGAGAGAGAGAGAGAGAGAGAGAGAGAGAGAGAGAAAGAAAGAAAGAAAGAAAGAAAGAAAGAAAGAAAGAAAGAAAGAAACTGGGTACGGTAATGCACACCTCTGCTCCCGAAACTTGGGAGGAGGCTGAGACAGTAGCATTATATGTTCAAGGCCAGCCTCAGCAACTTAGTGATACCCTCAGCAACTTAGCAAGATCCTGTTTCACAATAAAAAATAAAAAGGGGTGGGGGTGTGGCTCCGAGGAATACCCCTGGATTCAATTCCCAGTACCAAAAAATTTAAAAAATGAAAAAAACCCCATCACCAACAATGAAATAATCAAAATGAAAGAAGATAACATCTGTAGAAGAAAAGTGAAAGACATCGGGATTTTTTTTTTTTTTTGTCTTGCAAAGGGAAAATGATTCTTGCCATCAAATATCGGGCTTTGTGTTTTTAGAGGAAGTTGATTAGGCATTGCATATGGAGAAGTAAGGCGCCTTATGCCTACATGATAGGAAAGTAGGTATCAGGTAACCTCAGAACACACTGTTCTTTTTTTTTTATTGGTGCCCTGTAATTATACACCATAATGAGGTTCAGGGTGCCAAAGACGTACGTGCATGCAGCGTTTGTTTCTTTCCGATCCCACCGGCTCCCTCCATAGATTATTGATTGTAGATGTGATAAAGCCTGTAGCAGGGAAGAGAGGTGCTGTCTGCGAGTCCTGGAAAAGAAATGGTTGGACCCAAGGCTTAGGCTTCCAGCTACTTGATATTAGGTGACTGAACTGGTGGCTTTCTTGAGGTCTTGTCCTCTGTAGTAGACTCCTTGATTCAAGTAGCCGAGCTAAAGTAAACAAAACATACCCGCAATTTCTAGGGAGTTAGATGTATGTGGAATGACACCTATTTCAGTGTAGTGGCGAGTCCGTTGTTGGCCTTCCCTCAGAGAACCCCTTTTCTTTTTCTTGGTGTTGTTCACATCGGGAGCCTCTGGAGGCTCCCGGGCAACAAGCGTTTCCTAAACTCCAGTGATATCTCACTCTTCAGACAGAATGTCAGACTCTTCAACTGCATTTTCAACTGTCTTGCGAGACAAAGACTAATTGGTTTGACCTCATGCTGTCGCATGTGGAGAGACACGAGTCTTCGGCGCTCTTCTTGAATTCATTGATTTCATTAAATATCGTGTGCTTGTGTTTGCAAAATGTTGTAATTTCCCAGTGATTTCTTCGAGCTGCAGTGCATCCACAGATTTTTTTTTTGAATGATGCCATTTCTTAGCTCTGATCTCGTGTTTTAATCTTTTATTTCCAATAGGTCTTCTACATTAAGGCCATCGAGCCACAGAAAATATCAACCTTAGGGAAAAGTAACGTGATTGTTACCGGAGCAAACTTCACCCGGGCATCGAACATCACGATGATCCTGAAAGGAACCAGTACTTGTGATAAGGATGTGTGAGTTGAAATTCTAGTAACGGGTCCTTGGTAACATAAAGGCAAATCTGTGCCAGAGGGCTATGAGTGTGATTAGAACCTCTGTAGTCAAGGTGTGTCCATGTCCTACAGTGGGACAAAAATCTCAGAATCTGGTAACATAATTCTAGTAAGTAAGATACTCTTAACATATCTGAAGTTCATTGTGAGAAATTAGGCCTCTGTTACTTCCTCAGTCTGCAATAATTTCAGGGTATTACCTGTTTAGGGCCTTAATTTTGATTAATGCAATCAAGTGTAGAAAATAGCAAACATTATTATTAAGATGATGAATGTAAGAAAATGGTTGTATATCTTGGAATTTGATGGAGAATTTTATGGAACAACACTTTGAATATGCTACCCAAAGTTGAGAAAAAGAGAATTTCAGATTTCTTTGATGTGGAAATTTCATTTTTTGTAGGCTTTCTATTTACTAGTTTGGTTTTAGTTTCAGATAATTGACTTACTAAGATGCCCATTTGTGTTAAAAAATACACCCAGACATACGTATGTGACCAATGTACCTCTTGAACACCATGATTTATACCACCTCCTTTCCCCAAACTCATCCTATCAATGAAACTTTTAGAAAAATAGTTCACTTTCTCACTGATGTTCCTGGACAAATTGTTACCTTACCCCGTGGGGGGAAAAAAAGAGAGAGATGATAATAATATCATAATAGATAATTAGAGTTTTCTGCTTGTTAACTTTTATAAGTTGGGGCTAATTTGAAGCAAAAGATGTTTCAGTCTATATGAAGTATGATCTGGGGCTTATTTTCCTCATGGAAATACAGTTCAGACAATCTGCTGAAGCGTGATGTTTTGGTATTTAACTAAGAAAACAGATTTGTACAGCATTCTAATCTGCCATGCTTATTTACTGAATTTTCCATTTTAATTCATTTACTGCATATCACTGCCATCCCCTTCCCCTTAAAGCAGTAAATCTGGAATGTCTATGATCCAGATGAAAAGGGCCGCTCATCTGTGGCTTTCCTGCGTTCCGTTGGGTACTAGAATGATCCAGCGCACATTAGCAGCCATATCTATGCAACCTAGGTATTTTTGAGCCATTTATCCTGGCTAAATACCTTATTGCAAAAAGTCTCTCATTTTGTGGAGTGAAATCTGTGACGTTAGACACCTGTATATTCACTGAAAGGCAATCAGCTTCACTGGAAAATAAGTCGTTTTCGGAGCATTACCCTGTTCCTGGCTCCGTGCTCTTTTTTCCATTCTGAATGGGTCTTGAGATCCGGCAGTTATTAAATTAAACGACAAAGAGACTATTCTGTATGTAGCGTTTCAGTAACCACTTCTGTGTGGCAAACTCCAGTTCACAAGCTGTCAACATAATTCCCAGTTAATCTCATACCTGAGCCTACACTTTAATCCCAAATTCCTTTAATATGGTATCTTTATAATGTGGGATTATTTTGAAAAAAAAATACAAGAATAGCAGTGGAATGACCTACATTTCCACCTTTCTTCTTCCAAAATTGGTAAACAAGTTTGGATTTTTAATGATCAGCTGTCTGGACAATGAATTTCCTAGAGCTTTACTCTGAATGGAAATCTTAAAACGTCCGTCTGAGGTAGGTTAAGTACAGACAGGCTCAAGCGTGCTTTCAATTTGCCTTCTTGTAAGGTTTAGTAGTAGCATTAAAGTTCATCATCATGCATGCTTCTTTTAAGTAGTAATAATAGATTCTCCTACAGCATAACTCCACTAAGCATTCCTCAGATACAACCCAGTCTTGATGTGTGCTTTGGGGTCATCGAAGACATGCAAAGGCAGTGGCGGGTTACAGAGGGAATCAGTGCAAAATTCTGCTTTGACCCCTAAAGGTTATCAAGGACAGCTCAAACTGGTGCCCACTAACTCTACACCCCAGGCTCAGTGTGAGCCCTCTGCTTTTTTTTTGGGGGGGGTCGGTACTGGGGATGGAACCCAGGGTCATTCTACCTCTGAGCTACTATACCCCACCCCTATTTTATTTTTATTTGGAAATAAGTTTTCACTAAGTTTCTGAGGCTGGCCTTGAACCTGCAGTTCTCCTGTCTCAGCCTCCCAAGCTCTTTGGATGGCAGGATTCCCTACTGGTCCGGTGCTGGATTCCATGCTCCTGGCGCTTGACTGGGACTTCTTTTGTTTTTCTGAAAAACTTTTAATTATGGAGCTGTTCAAGCATATGTAGGAGAGATAAATATAAGGAACTCTCTACAGAGCTTCAAAATTTGTCAACGTTTCCCAATGTTTTTTCATTTCCTTGATGTGTGGGTGCAGCATCCCAGCCCTATATCCCTTCACTCATAAATACTTGGGTATCTATCTCTACCACGTAAGAATAGTGTCAAACCAGGTGTAGTGGGCCATACCTCTAATCCCAGTACTTGGGAGGCTGAGACAAGAGAAATGCAGATTCCAGGCCAGCCTCAACAATTTAGCAAGGCCTCAGCAACTTAGTGAAACCCTGTTTCAAAATAAAAAATAAAATAGGGCTGGGGATAGCTCAGAGGTAGAATGCCCCTGGGTTCAATTCCCAGTAACACACACACACACACACACACACACACACACTAAAAAAAGTGTCTTTATTATACCCTACAAAATCAATCATAGTTCCTCAATAGGATGTAATATCCCTTTTGCGCTCCACTTTCTCTTGGGGCTTCTGATGGCTAATGGTTATTTCTCTTCTCTCTTCCCCACTTCTAAGGATCATGCAAACAAAAAGACAAAAATTGTTCAAAAGAAAAAGGAACTCAGCCCCAGATCAGTCCCCACACGGGCCGGCGGCTCTTGGTTCATTCCTGGTCTGCAGCCGTTCCGTTAGTCCACGCAGCACCGCAGTTCAAGTCTAATTCATGTGCTGTCACCTCGGGCAATCACCGGGCTAAGTGTCTGTGTCGTGTAAGAGTTCTTCTTCCTCCCCTTTCTAGGATACAGGTTAGCCATGTGCTAAATGACACCCATATGAAATTCTCTCTTCCATCGAGCCGCAAAGAAATGAAGGACGTGTGCATCCAGTTTGATGGTGGGAGCTGCTCTTCCGTGGGAGCCCTGTCCTACATCGCGCTGCCACACTGTTCCCTGATATTCCCCGCGACCACCTGGATCAGGTACTGTCTGCGTTCCCGAGGTCTTCTCTCCCGTGCCCATAGATCACCAGTTTCATGCAGATAGATGTGGATTAGAAGGTCATCTCTCAACGTCTCTCAGAGTTCCTCTCAGGGTGTATTCCTAGGAAAACGCACCTGCCGAGCTGGGTTTTCCTGCCGTCACACGAGCGAGCGCTTTGAGCAGAGCACATCCTGTTGTTCTTTTAGCCATGGCTGCCAGGAAACTCACAGCTCAAATGTTTGTTCAACCACAGTAACTATTCTTAGCCCTGGTTTCTGCTAGAAATCTGTCTGTGGCCCTTTTTACTACGTCGCTCCCGCTCGTGATCAAAGGCTCCTTTCTTACCTCTTTCATTTTACAGTCTTTAGAGTCAGCTGTGTCGAGTGCTTTGGGAGACATATTGGGAGCTACCGCTATGGGAATCCAAAGCAGTATCTACATTTCAAAGATGCTCCCTGAGAGAAGGAAATTCCAAAATCAACTCTCCCAGATGAGTCTGATATGTTAAAAGAGAGAAAAAAAAATCTGACCCTAGTTAAATTTAAGTTCACGCTCAGATTTTTGGAATATAACCTTAAAGAGATTTCTTTCATCTAACACAGCATAAAGCTAATTTTCAAAGTACTCTTTAGATTAAAAAAAAAAAAAACTATAGACAAAGCTTTGGGGTGAGAAAATATACCTCTGATATTCTTATTTAAGATTAAATGAGAGATGGCCATATTCGTTTGCCAGAGCTGCCTTCACGAAGTCCCCCAGACTCAGTGGCTTAAACAACTGAAGTCTGTTTCCTCCCAGCTCCAGAGCTGGGAGTCTGGTGGGTCAAGGTGCCGGTGAGCCTGGTCCCTTCCTGGGTCTCCCTCCCTGGCTTGTGGATAGCCAGCCTCTCCTGTGCCTTCGTGTGTTCTTCCCACTGTGTCTGTGTCCTGATCTCTTCTCTCTGTAAGGTCATTAGGCATATTGGTTCTGGCTCATTCAGCACCCCAATAACCTTTTAGCCTTAATTACGTCTTTAAAGACTCCTTCTCCAAATATTCTGAGAAATGGAGGTTCACCATGTGAATTTGGCAGGGGCCCAGCTTAGCTCAACAGTGGCAGAAGACTAAGGCTCTCACGTGGCCCTCCCTCCCTCTGCCCCATACACAAGAGCACATTCTCCATGGGCCTGATGTGTCCTTTGTTTTGTTTTGTCGGGAACAGGGTCTCACTAAGTTGCGAGTGCCTTGCTATATTGCTGAAGCTGTCCTCGAACCTGTGATCCTCCTATCTCAGCCTCCCAAGTGCTGGGATCACAGGTGTGTACCGCCACACCTTCCTCTGATGCGTTCTATTGTCCTGGTTAATCCTCACCCCAACCCTGGGACCTGTTATGGTTCATCCCTTTGCCAGAGGGTGGACTGAGGCCCGCAGAGGTTGCAGCAACATACCCGGGCTCCCAGGTGGTCTGGCACCTCCACAGGGTTCTGTTTAGCAAGGATGTAGGGGGCCCCTCGCTATCCCATCACCTGTGAAGTTTTGAGTCTGTGTATCTCAGTTGCTCCTGGGTCTCTGTGTGCTGAGCAATAACGGGGCTCTTCAGCCTGACCCTGACAGATGTTGCTCAGCCTGGTTTTCTAGCAATCATGATAAATTGGCAGGAGGCTGACCCAACCCCGTCCTTGGAGCTGAAAGTTTGGGCCAGTGTCGTCTTTCTGCCCTGCACAACCTGGCCAGCTTTTGCCTGTCTCTTTGTGTTATGATCGGGGGCTCAGCCGGCTGTTGGACCTGATATACCCAGGTTCCTGTCCCTCACAGCAAGAGTCTGGTGACCTATGAGAAGAGGGTCGCCAGAGCGGCGGACAGCTGTTTCTTTCACGCCCAGTGACCACATTGCATATATCTAACGGTTCCCTGAGAATACGTGAAGTCATTTGGCTTGGCTTGGGGGAGATGAATGTAGCTTCCCCTTACACGGTTATTTACATGGCTTCCCAGCCAGGGATTTATATTTTTAATGTCATTTATAATTTTACCTTGTCCAAACTGTTCCTTGTCTCCCTAAATAAAATATAATTGGTAGGTTGGGTGTTTGATTTTGAAAATTGTTAGATTGAAGACTCCTCATATAGATTCAATAGCAACCAAACAAAATTCTCTTCAGCAAAAGTGTTTCCAGGTACAGCTGATTATCTGACTATCTGTGGTTAAATGGCATAACAGAACCCAAACTCTACGAAGGAATTTGGGCATTTTCCTAGAATTAAAAATTATGTGTTTTAAAAACCACAAACTTCTAAAGCTGTCTTGCCTTTGAAATTAAAATTAGTTAATTTTTCCTCAGACATGACTGAATTTAATATTAAATGTGAACCAATTGATAGTTTTGTTTATAAATGCAAAATGCCTATTTATTTACACTGCTTTTGCATTTCTCTTTGCAGTGGTGGTCAAAATATAACAATCATGGGCAGAAATTTTGATGTAATTGACAACCTAATCATTTCACATGAGCTAAAAGGGAACATAAATGTAAGTGTTCAGCTGCTCTGTGTGTGTGTGTGTGTGTGTGTGTGTGTGTGTGTGTGTGTGTAGTACGTGTTACTCAGGATTGAACGCTGGGCATTCTATCTCTGAGCTATATCCCCAGCCCTATTTTATTTTTTATTTTGAAGCAGGGTCTCACTAAGTAGTCGAGGGCCTCACTAAGTTGCTGAGGCTGGCCTCAAACCTGCAATCCTCCCTTTTCAGTCTCTCAGGTACTGAGATTACAGGCGTGTGCCACCACATGTGGCTAAGAATGGTTCTTTTCAATAATGACTTTGTTTTATCACACTAAACTTTGTTGAAAGATTTTTTAAATTTCAATAACTTTGGTATTATAAACTTTTAAAATTTATCGCTTTTTTTTAAAAAAAAAAAAAAGAACCATAGTGGGATACATACTATATCTGCACCTAACAGAAGTAATAAGAATTCACACTGGTAGTTGAATATTTTGGGTTGCCACAGAGCAAAGAGAGATGAGCCTGGTCTGAACAGATCTGCCGTTCCTCTGGGTGTGATGAGTGGCAAGTCACTCTAAGGAAACGGTGCTCGTGAATCCATGTGAGAATGCTCTTGTAAAGCGTGGCTCGTAAAGTTATGCTGTGAAGAACAGCGTTTCTGTGTTCCCCTTGCAGAGAGAGCTGAGGTGCACAGAGGCTGCCGGACCTGCTAAGGCCCCAGCAATCCTGCCATCCGCTGCTCCTTCTTGCTGTTGTCTCTTGGGCCTCATCCCCTTCCATGGGCTCTCACCTCCTCTTGCCTCCTATCTCCCCACGGGGTAGAGTCCAGGATGAGTCTGGTCCCTACCTGTCGCTCAATTCTCCCATCGGAAGCCTAGAGTTTGAAGCTGCCACGGCCAAGAGTAAAGGGGCAAATAAGGGACTTTAGATACAGGGTGGGAACTCCAGAGTGCCCGTCTCAGAACTTCCCCAGTGTTCTTCCTCTTCTCTCTTCCCTGGGAGGCAGCAGCCTCTCTGGGCCCCACTTGACCACTTCCCGCCGATCTAAGAGTGGCAGCAGACTTCATTCCCCGTGGGGACACATAGGGCTCAGGCCTCCATACAGGGTTATGGTTACCCTACAGCCTCATCCTGCATGCACCCACCTCCTGATACACGTCAGAGCCAGCTGCAAGGTTTACCTTGGATCTGATTTCAGGCCACGCTCCATGACGCCAACACATCCAGTTGTGTGACTAACCTGAGCAGAGACCCAGCCTGGCCTTGTCTGCAGATTTGCCCTCCTTCCCCATGCTGTTCCTAAACCAACAACAATGTTGGGCCAAATATTTTGCAGATGCAAGGCCAAAAGATAACTGAGATAGTCAGACTCCCTTCACAGAAAGAGCTGGCAAATCTACACTGGGCAAAGGAGTGAATATCACAGAGCTGGTCCAAATGTCAGCCTTCGGCCTCGGATTTCCCACCTGCACCTCCTCCTGCCAGCTTACGCTCCAGTATTAATGAAAACGAGAGAGAACGCGAGTTCCCCCACCTGATAAATACCTTTACACACCTTGGCTTGTTCTTTATGTGCCTGTCAACCTCCCTTTCTCCACCAGCATCCTCTCTCTGTCTCTCTGTACACCTGGCCATGATAATATATTTACATTGTTGTCTTAATAAACCTATAAATTGGGCCGTCTTTTCTGCATTCGTTTCTAGCTCTCATGTCTTCATTTCATAGGGGAGTGATTTTCCTCTGACTTTTATTTTCTCCTATTTTCCTTTATGGCTGAAAAGCCTTTTCCTCCTGGTGGTCACTGATTCCTGCATATATTTTGCAGGACCTTCCTTGATGGGGTGGCTCGGCCAGGTGCAGGCAGGTCAGCAGCTCTTTTCTTCTTCCAGCCACGCTGGCTGGAAGGACACCTAAGCCCTTTGGGCCGCTTCTCTCCCCACAGCCTCTTTTCCTACTGCATAACCTTCCGACAGCTTCCACGATTGCTAATAATGTTATTAATAATGTTAGCTAGCACGTGTTGAGTATTTACAATGTGCCAGGCACTATCGCGAGCAAGTTTTTGCATGTGTGATCTCATTCAATGTAGCCCTTGTCCAACTGTGAGCCCTTATCTCATTTAATTCCATTTTGGGGCAACTTAATCCTTCCAGGTAGGTGGTATCGCCAGGCCCATTTTACAGATGGGGAAGCAGGAGCACCAGGAAGTTTGGTTGCCTGAGCCTCATCCTTCCATTAGTAACCTGCTCTTTGCTTTGCTTGCAGGTCTCTGAACATTGTATGGCGACTTCCTGCAGGTTTTTAGCCCCCAATTTAAAGAGTTCAAAAGGGCGTATGAATGTAGCTGTGAAACTAAGAGTACAAGACACCTACTTGGACTGTGGAACTTTGCGGTATCTGGAGGACCCCAGATTTACAGGCTACCGAGTGGAGTCGGAAGTGGACACAGAATTGGAAGTAAAAATTCAAGTGCGTTTCCTTTCTTTCTTTCTTTTTTTCTTTCTTTCTTTCTTTCTTTTTTTTTTTTTTTGTGGTACTGGGGTTCCTGGAAGCCCTTCTACCTCCGGGCTACACTCCCAGACCTATTTTTACATTTTTATTTGGAAACAGGGTCTCCTAAGCCAGCGCGCACAGCTGGCTTCGAACCTGCGCGATCCTCCTGTCTCTGCCTCCCAAGCGCGGGGATTACAAGCGTGTGCCACCACGCCCGGCGTTTCCTTTCTTTCTGGTGGGATGTTCCCTGCCCCCAGGTTGGGAAGGTGTGTTAGGGTCCTGGGTTTCCACTCGGGCCCTGATTTTTTCGTCTTCGTTTTATTTCTTCATAGAAAGAAAACGACAACTTCAACATTTCTAAGCAGGACATTGAAATTTCTCTCTTCCACGGGGAAAATAAGCAATTAAATTGCAATTTCGAAAACATTACCAGAAACCAAGACCTCACCACCATCCTATGCAAAATTAAAAGCATCAAGAACGCAAACAGCATCGCCGCCTCCTCTAAGAAAGTCCGCGTAAGTCTCACCTGCCAGTGTCACCTGCTGTCTTCACCAGAGTCCGGGTAATTCCTTGGCTAAGCCCGAGGCCAGAATGGACCCTTCCGTGGATCTTTAGATCTTCACTTTAAATAGAAGATAAACAAAACAGGTCCTGCAAGCCCAAGCACAATTCCTCCAGATAGCTGGCAGAATCCATCCATGTGCCTGTTTGAATGTCAGAGCATTGAACGCACCATTGTATAGGATACTAATGAGTCTTGATAGCTTTTGTTCTAGCCATACATTTACACTGCATCTGCAAGCCGCATCTCCAGCCCCATTGACGAGGGAGCTGTCATTCTTTTCCCAAATGCAGAGGTGACGTGTCTTAAGAGCCCCCAAACAGGGGCATCTTCGGCACACCAGGATAGCACGGGCATCTGGTGGAGGCCCCATAGGCGGGGGTTCGTGAGCTGCCACGAGGCCACACTTCCTGCAGTTCTTGAGGTTCCCATGAGGCCACACTTCCTGCAATCCATCTGTTCCCGTGTATGTTTGAGGGCCCAGCGCTGCTGTATCAATGCCCCCCAGTAAAGATGCAAGATCATTGAGAAGGCCATGCATTAGAAGTCACCCTTTCTAACGCTGGCCTCTGAGGCTCCACATGGTCTGTGTAAAAATTGCTCTCTTGTAGATGAGCTGCAGAGCATTTGTCTAGGCTACAAGGTCCTGGGTTCCATCCCCACCATGGGGGGGGGGGAAATGCTTTATGATCTGTAGTCATAAACAGTTGAATAAAGGACAAGAAAAAAGAGCGTATCAGATCAGAAGGCAGAAACAAACGTATGCTAGTGTCCCAGCCTCACCGTGACTAGCTGTGTGGCCTCAGCTAAGTCACTTGACTTCTCCACTCTCCTCTTTGTTCCTCTCTCTGGTAAAGAAAGGGAGCGATAACTGTTATCACATCAGCAATGAGAAGTAAACACACAGGATCCCACCTATCACGGCGGTTGAGAGGAGCACCTCATCACTCACGACGTGGTCCCCGACCGAGTGCGGTTGCCATGATGGGGACACAGCGGAAAAGAAAATGGGCGGGACGCCTGCCTTTATGGCGCTTACCTAAAGACACGCAGAGGGCAGAAAATAAAGGAAAAACTGTGGTACACAGGGGCAATTGCTAGGGAGAAAAATGAAGCAGGGAAAACTAGAGGGGTGGGGGATTGTGGACAGGACAGGCCGCCAGTTTTGCAGCGGTGGGCAGAAATGCCTCCCGTGAGGGGGATGTTTGAGTGAGGGCCACAGGGAGGAAAGGGATCGAGCCACAGATGAGATGGGCCGCAGCGTTCTAGGCGGTGGGAACCGCAAGCACAAAGGTCCTGAGGCCGCAGCCTGCTGGAGTGTTTGAGCATCACCCTGGAGGCTGGCAAGACTGGAGTGGCGGGAGCGAGGGGCATATTCATAGGAGGCTGGAGAGACTGTGGGACTGGAGTGGCGGGAGCGAGGGGCATATTCATAGGAGGCTGGAGAGACTGTGGGACTGGAGTGGCGGGAGCGAGGGGCATGTTCATAGGAGGCTGGAGAGACCGTGGTATATTGTTAGGACATTGCGTCCGTGATGAGGGCTTGGCTTCCCAGCTCTGAGAAGCAGCTGGAGAGTTAGGAGCAGGGCACCACGAGCCAACTTTCTGATCATCCCCACCACAGCCCACCAGACGGCGCCGTCAGCATCCCACTGCAGAGATGAGGAGAGAGAGGACTGGGCGGTCAGCTAACTCTAGACCCCACAGCTTAAGCTGGGCATGGTGGCACACACCTATACCTAGGAGGCTGAGACAGGAGAATGGCAGGTTTGAGGCCAGCCTTAACAATGTAGTGAGGCTCTATGCCACCTAATGAGACCTTGTTTCAAAATGAAAAAAAAAAAAAAAAAGGTTTTTTTTAAAGGGCCGGGAGTGTAACTTGGAGCCCTGGGTTCTATGCCAGTAGCAAAAATAATAATAATAAATAAGTAAATAGCCGGGCGTGGTGGCGCACGCTTTGTAATCCCCGCGCTTGGGAGGCGGAGACAGGAGGATCGCGCTGGTTCAGAGCCAGCCGCGCTGGCTTAAGAGACCCTGT